>NC_089258.1:0-305528 GCF_963930625.1 Muntiacus reevesi
AATGCAATATGTGATCCTTGATTAAACCCTAAATCCAAATATATATATATATATATATATATATACACACACACACATATATACACCTACACATATATAGTCATATATATGATATTATGAATATAACTGGAGAAATTAGAATATAAAGTGCATATTGAAAAATAAAAGAGTTTCACTGTTACATTTCTTGAGTATTGCCGTTGTATAGTGATTATGTAGAATAACATAGGAAATATATGATAAACTATTTAGGGGTGAAGTGATTAATATCTGAAACTTATATCCAAATGATTCAGTAAGCTAATAATAATTGTAGAAATAATCATTTTTACATATAGCCAAATATTAGTAATTCATGAATCTAGCTGAATATAGGCAGAGTGTATATGAAGGTTCTTTGTACTGTTCTCACAGTATTTCTGTAAATCTGAAATTTTGTTTTAATAAAATGTTGGAAAATAGTAGAAAACATACATTACTGTCTTTAGACATTAAGGTAGGGAAAATATTCTTAAATTGATAAGAAAGGATTGATATGTTTTACTATGTTAAAATTAAAGAGTTCTGCTCATTAAAAAAAGTCTAATCTTGTTTACTACATTTTGTTTATTTTTATTAACCATCTGACTCTTCCCTTTAGAGCTATAGATTCTGTGGAGCAAGAATGTTTGCTTTTTTTTTTTTACTGCTTTATTCCTAGTTCCTACATCTATGTTAGCACATAGTAGGCAGTCAAATATATGATAACTTGGTTACCAAATGAATAAATGAATGAATTATACAGCTAAATTCTAATATTAATTAGTAATCCTTTCTAGCCAAATTATAAAGCACTACGGTTCAGTGGACTTGGTTAAGGTCTCTTTTGACCAACAATTCTGGAACCCCAGACAATATATTAAAAAGCAGAGACATCACTTTGCTGACAAAAGCCTGTATAGTCAAAGCTAGGGTTTTTCCAGTAGTTATGCATCGGTGAGAGTTGGACCATAAAGAGGGCTGAGTGCCGAAGAATTGATATTTTCAAATTGTGATGCTGGAGAAGACTCTTGAGAGTCCCTTAGACAGCAAGGAAATCAAGCCAGTCAATCCTAAAGGAAATCAACCCTGAATTGGATTGGACTGATGCTGAAGCTGAAGTCATTAAAAGTACAGTCATTGGAAGGACTGATGCTGAAGCTGAAGCTCTAATCCTTTGTCCACCTGATGTGAAGAGCTGACTTATTGGAAGAGACCTTGATGCCAGAAAAGATTGAGGGCAGGAGGAGAGGATGAGATGGTTGGATGGCATCATTGACTCAATGGACATGAGTTTGAGCAAACTCCAGGAGATGATGAAGAACAGGAAATCTGGTGTGCTACAGTCCATGTGGTCACAAAGAGCCAGACATGACTGAGTGACTGAATAATTACAACTGAATTATGTCATTTAATCCTATCACTTAATCTTGAGAATTATTCTGGTGACAGATTGCCTAGACTCAAATTCTAATACTCCCATTAATTAACTACAAAACAGTGATCATAGACAAGTCACATAAATTCACTAAGCCACAATTTTCTTATCTTTAAAACTGGGGGAAATGATAGTAACTACTTCCTAGGGTTGTTCTCAATAGTAAATAAAATCATATACATAAAACAAGGTGTTTGGCTCATGCAGGTATTCAGCTGATATAAGCTGCTGGGCTGATGTGGCTTAGAGTACTGGATCTTGCCCTTCTCAGCTCCCCATCATCACCCATCCTGTTTCCACTGCATGTATGGTGCTCCAGTCACTGTGAACCTCTTTCCCCTGAATATCCATGCTCTCCCTCTCCAATAGGTTATTTCATATGCTACTTCCAGGACCTAGAACATCCTTTCTCTAATTTCTTATCTAGTTGCTATCATTGTGCATATCTAATCTCAGAGATCTTTCCTTTGGGGGATAAGGTCTCTACTTCCTTTTTTTTTAAAATTAATTAATTTTTAGTGGAGTATAGTTGCTTTACAATGTTGTGTTAGCTTCTTGTTGTTCAGTCACTGAATCCTATCTGCCTCTTTGCAACCCCATGAACTACAGCATGCCATGCCTTCACTATCTCCTGGAGCTTGCTCAAACTCATGCCCATTGAGTCAGTTATGCTATCCAACCAACTCATCCTCCTTCCCTCAATCTATCCCAGCATCAGGCTCTTTTCCATTGAGTCAGCTCTTCCCATCAGGTGGCCAAAAGATTGAAGCTTCAGCATCAGTCCTTCCAATGAATATTCAGGGTTGATTTCCTTTAGGATAGACTGGTTTGATCTCCTTGCTATCCAAGGGACTCCCAAGAGTCTTCTCCAGCACCACAATTTGAAAACATCAATTCTTCTACTGCACAGCAAGATGAATCGGCCATACATACACATATACCCACCCCCCCTTTCTGGACTTCCCTCCCATTTAGGACTCCACAGTGCATTAAGTAGAGTTCCCTGGGCTATACAGTATGTTCTCACCAGTTGTCTAGTTCTTATCCTTTGCTTAGTGTAGGCAACCCTCACACTCACATAATTTCCTCATGGTCAGACACTATTGAGTAACAGCTCAATGTGTATTAAATGAATGAATTGCAGCACACCTCCAACATACCTATGCAGGTATGATTCACATTCCTAAAGTGCTCTATGGAGAAGTTGAAAGACTAGCAGAAACTTAAGAGTTGCTAAAGAGTGTTTTCCTTTGTTCTCATTTATTCTCTGTGCTGCTACTGATCCTTCTCTGTCAGGCCTTTGAGCTAGAGGGAACCATTCAATTGCTCCTTGACCAATCCACATGTACAGGTCTCCCCCCGACTTGAAAAAATATACAGGGTTAGGTTTTCAGTGACTTTAAGTAGACTTCCTTGACAAAGAATACTCAGC
This sequence comes from Muntiacus reevesi, assembly GCF_963930625.1. Lineage (NCBI taxonomy): Eukaryota > Metazoa > Chordata > Mammalia > Artiodactyla > Cervidae > Muntiacus > Muntiacus reevesi. Next base: position 2,889 of record NC_089258.1, read on the forward strand.
AAAACTTTCCTGCCCACACTCAAATCATGATCGCACAGCTCCAGGATTTGTACTGTTGGAACGCTAACAACCATTCAGCACGTGCAACTGTTTTGTTCCTTGGTGAATCACAGAGCCTGGCACCTGGGCTGATAATGTCCTGTTAATATGAAGTACGAGTATCCATGGCATGCAGGAGTGATACCAGCACTGTTACCTCAACAGGAGATGTCTTTGAAGATGACCCTTTGCCTAGAGAGGTAGAAAAACACTGGCAAGACAAAGTGTTTCCCTCTGGGTGTGCTGTTCCCTCTATTGCCCTCTTGCCTTGATCTCTGTTCCTTCTATTATGAACAGGTTGTCCTCTCTCCTGTCTGCGTAGAGCTGCTGTCACCTCTGTCCAGATTGCATTCCAGGGCAGACACCCAAGCTTCAAGGACTCACAGTCAGTACTGAGACCATTGTATCCCTCTGTGGCTCAGCAGTAAAGAATACACCTGTGATGCAGGAGACTTGGGTTTGATCCCTGGGTTGGGAAGATCCCCTGGAGAAGGAAATGGCAACCCACTCCAGTATTCTTGCCTGGGAAATCTTAAGGGCAGAGGAGCCTGGAGGGCTATAGTCCATGGGATCACAAGGAGTCAGACACGACTAAGCAACTGAGCATGCATGCACATATGTGTATCTGAGGTGGGGAATCACAGATTCATTTGGACCTGAGCTCTGCTGACTTTGAATGGTCTACATATCTGAGGGGTATGAAGCTGGTTTTCTCACAGTGAGTTTGTGAGGGTAAACAATAACAAGCAAATCACCTAAACTGACATAATATCAAAGACAAAATGCTGCAGAAGAGAATATAGACGTTAGAGGCAGACAAAGCCATTCTTAGCCAGAAATTGACTGAAATGTCATATTGTATCATCTATCCCATTATTCTAATTGTTTCATCAGGGTTTATAGAGGCAGAAAATTCTTACATTTGATTCAGTTGAATCAAATAATCAAGTAATCTGTAACAACTGTAGGAGAGAAAATAATACAAAGCCTGGTACTGCCTTTGACAGATAAGCAACAGCACAAAGACCAGTTACTCTAGTCATAATCCTATCTTTATCATTCCATTGACAAAAACACTTTTTCTCTCCTAACTTAGAGTTTATCTATTTCATACACCTGTGTGTGTGCTTGTGCTGTCACTCAGTCATGTCCAACTCTTTGAAACCCCATGGACTGCCAGACTCTTCTGCCCCTGGGGATTCTCCATGCAAGAATACTGGAGTGGGTTGCCATGCCCTCCTCCAGGGGATCTTCCCAACCCAGGAACTGAACCCAGGTCTGTATTGCAGGTGAATTCTTTACCATCTGAGCCACTAGGGAAGCCTAAGAATACCAGAGTCGGTAGCCTATCCCTTCTCCAAGGGATCTTCCCATCCCAGGACACATACATACAGATATAGATAGATAGATAGATAGATAGATAGATAGATAGATAGATAGATAGATAGATAATAGACTTCCCAGGTGGTTCAGTGGTAAAGAATCCACCAGTCAATGAAGGAGACATGCGTTCAATCCCTGGGTGAGGAAGATCCCCTGGAGAAGGAAATAACAACCAATTCCAGTATTCTTGCCTGGGAAATCCCATGGACAAAGAAGCCTGATGGGCTACAGTCCATAGGGTTGGAAAGAGTTGGACACGACTGAGCAACTAAACAACAACAAAAAGAAACAATAACACTATAGTAGACTTCACAGGTCTCAGATGATGACCAGTCCCCAATAGATGATAGTCACTGATATGATTAATAATGGGAAGCTTGGATTTCCTGAAAGATGGTCTAAGGCAAAGAATAAAAAAAACAAAATTTTCATTAAAAATTTCCAAGATTTTTCTATAAGACCTTTAGCCATATTAACCTAAGAACACCTAAGTATTTCCTTTTAGATCCTCCTGGCATCACACCTCTATGTACCATCCCTTGTCCTGAAACCATCAGCTGCCCCAGGACCTCCCTCCTTTCTCTCTACTGGCATGGCCACCCCTGCTGTCATTATGCCCATTAAGGAAGCATTTGCTTGGATTCCTAGACTGAGAACCCTGTATTCCTAATGCTATAACCCTCAAGTCACCAAAGATACTACATAAGCCCTCAAGACAGTGTACATTCTTTTATAGCACTTAAGATCAGCTTCATCCAGAAGCTTACGAAAAAATCCCTGAATGCATCAGATTCCATACTCCTATATACTTTGTCCACCTTGTCATCATAACACAAAACAGGCTTCAAGATTATTCAGGTCAGCCAACAAATACTGCTGGAAGTAATTTTATCACACTCACATTTCTCAATAGTAACTCTACACCAGTTTCTATTAATACCAACCATTCTGGGCCAGGTGACCTTGGAGACCTCAAGGTCTGAGTAACTTGGGCTTTAGTAGTTTCAACATCTCTGAGCTCTAGTGAGTCCAGTCAGGAAGAAATGGCCCTAATTATGATAATTTATTTGTTTATAGTTTAGAGCTTTGCCTTTATAGCCTGGGTAATTAGGGTTGATTTTGAAATATAGTAGTTGAAACAGAATAAATTGAAGACTAGTTTGCATACCTGACAAACCAGCCTGATCTTAAAATTTGCCAGAGATCCCAGAAGGATGCAGGATCTGATGAGAAATTAGCCGGAATCTTGAGCAAGCAGGAAAAATATTATCCAGGTGGACACAGTACACAGTACACAGTACACTGAGGCAAAACATATTCTTTGATGCCTAGAAACAAACAAATAGGCATATGAGCAGTGAAATCAGAAATAATAGAGATCATAAGCTAGAGGGATCTAGAGATAAGCTAGATGACTGTTCTGCAGAGAAAACTGAAGGCCATAAATGTGAACTGCCCAAAGGAAATCAACCCTGAGTATTCATTGGAAGGACTAAAGCTGAAGCTGATACTACAACTATTAGGCCTCCTGATGAGAAGAACTGACTCATTGGAAAAGACCCTGAGGCTGGGAAAGATTGAAGGCAGGAGGAGAAGGGGCAAGAGAGGATGAGATGGTTGGATGGCATCATCAGCTCAATAGACAGGAGTTTGAGCAAGTTGTGGCAGATAATGAAGGACAGGGAAGCATGATGTGCTGTAGTCCACGGGGTCAAAAAGAATCAGACAGCACTTAGCAACTGAACGACAACAGTGCAGTTAGATAACGACAAAGCTCAGAACTAACATCTCCTGGTTCTCCTTCTAGTACCCTTTCTCGTATATCAGAAAGAAGTTGTCTACTGTCATGGTAACTTAACTCCTTCCCTTGGAGCAACAGACCCTTAGGTAATAGAAGGCATCTTCCCCTTCAAAAAGAGGTGATTTAACCAAATCTGGGGTTTCTCAGCCGTCCCACAGCTCAAAGGAAGGCAACTGTGTTAGCAGACTTGTGAGTCATTTTAGCAGAGGCATCAGTACCTCCATCTACCGGTTCCACCATATCAAATTCAGGACCGCCAGTGGGAACTGAGTATTCAGCTCCCCAAGGATGCAGAGTTTTCTAAGGAGACAACTGGGGACCATCAGATGATGCAGAAAATATTGTTTATTCTCTCAGGGAAACATGATATAACAGAATCCCAATTCCTTGCATAGGAACAAGCTTCTGACTTTCTCTCTGCAAAGGCAAATTCCTGCTACAGATTCAGTGCCCAGAGCATAGACATTAGAAACCAGAGCATGTATCACATATTAGGGTATACTTCTGGCCATGAGGCTGGGAGAACACTTGAATCTCAGGGCTAATGTTTAACCTGAGAGCTGATTCATTCATTTCACAAATATTTCTTGAGTATATCATGTTCTGTTATACTTACTACAAAAACAATGAAATCTGGACCTTATATAGCCCATCAGAAATATTTACTGAGTCCCAACAGTGCTCTGGATGCTAAAGATACAGTCTGGATGGTTTTTTGTCACTCCCACCTCTATAATCCTACACCTCACCGTTTTCAGCTCTATAAAGGCCCAGTGTGATTTTTGATATTTATTTGTATATATTTGCTTTCCTAGAATATTTTTCCTCCAAGGTACAAAATGGAGATTTATTCATGATAGCTAAATAAAGACAGGCAAATCTATTAGCAATCGCCAGAGACCAATAAGATTGATGGTGATCTGTTCATCAGTTTAACAAGTACAGGTTGTTGTTGTTCAGTGACTAAATTATGTCTGACTCTTTGCGACTCCATGGATTGCAGTACACGAGTGGTCCCTAGCGTTCACTCTCTCCCAGAGTTTGCTCAAACTCATGTCCATTGAGTTGGTGATGCCTTCCAACCATCTCATCCTCTGTCACCCCCTTCTCCTCCTGCCTTCAATCTTTCCCAGCATCAGGGTCTTTTCCAGTGAGTTGGCTCTTCACATCAGGTGCCCAAAGTATTGGAGTTTCAGCATTAGTCCTTCCAGTGAATATTCAGAGTTGACTTCCTTTAGGATTGACTGGTTTGATCTCCTTGCAGTCCAGGAAACTCTCAAGAGTCTTCTCCAGCACCACAATTTGAAAGCATCAATTCTCTGGTGCTCAACCTTCATTGGTTGCTTATCTGCTGTGTGTTTAGCATTGTGCCAGGTAATTTGGGGTATTGTTATGGGCTGAATGTTTATGTCCTCCCATGTTGCAGTCTAATCTCCAGTGTCATTGAATGAGGAAGTGGGGACTTTGGGGGGTTATTAAGTCATGAAGGTGGAGTCCTCATAATGAGATGAGTGCTCTTTTAGAAAAGGCCAAGATAGCTCTTTCCACCATGAGAGGACACAGCTTGAAGTCAGCCACCTGCAACTCAGAAGACAGTCTTCACCAGAACCCAGCTGTCCCAGCACCATAATCTTAGACTTTCAGCCTCTAGAACTGTAAGAAATAAATTTCTGTTGTTGACAAGTCACCTACTTCAGGGTTTGTTTTAGCAGCCTGAGCTGACCAAAGTTGTACACCTAAAAGTTGGGTACCCTTTCCTTCAAAGGTTTGTAACCTTTTGAGGGGTCTGGGAAGAAGGAGAAAAAAATGAGCATCACCATAATCCCACGCTAGCTTAAAGTAATTAAATCAGAAAATGCAACAATCCTACCAGATATTTGGTAAATGGAGAGAACATTGTAGCTGAAAAGACATCACGAGGAAGGTGAGACTTCAGCTGGTCTTGAACGAGTTAACAATGAATCAAAGAGAGGGTTGGCAATTTAGGCGACAGGGTAGAAAGCATGAGGGAAGGCACAGAAACAGGAAGGAAGAGGAGCAGAATCTAAAGTTGAGGATAAGGTTTAAGCAGAGATAGAAATTTGCTTATTTTTATCACTGTTGCTAGTTTCTGAGGTGCAACCAAAGTCATATTGGGACTGTTTTCTATATGTCTCTGCATTTCTGGTTGTACAAAATTTTCCAATAGCCAATCTATACAGAGTCTATTCAGGGCCCTCCCAGTCAAAATCAGTATTGGGAAGAATACCTTTACCTTCCGTAATTGCAGAAATTGGGGAAACATTTTGGCATTCTATAGTAAAAGCAGTGATTTTCAAACTTTAGTTTGCATCAGAACTTGGAAGCTTGTTAAAAGACAGATTACTGGGCTACTCATTCAGAGTTTCTGATTCAATATGTCTTGGTTGAACATAAGAATACGCATTTTTTTCTTTTCTTCTAATATTTATTTATTTATTTGGCTATGCCAGGTCTTAGCTGTGGCATGCAGGATCTTCAGTCTTCTTTGTAGCATGCAAATCTTTAGTTACAATATGTGAGATCTATCTTAGTTGCAGCAAGTAAACTCTTAGTTGTGGCATGCAAAATCTAGTTCCCTGACTAGGGTCGAACCCACGCCCCCTGCACTGGGAGCGTGGAGTCTTAGCCACTGGACCACCAGGAAACCACCGAGAATACACATTTCCTACAAGTGCCTGGTAATGCTGATGTTGCTGTTTGGAGACTAGGCTTTGAGAATCACTGAAAGCTGAAGTGGGCACTCCTATCCCTGCTTATAAAACATGATAGTGATGCCAGCCACAGGCATGAGGAAACTTTGTATCAATGACCTAAGAATAAAAACAAAGTGTATATGTGTTTAAAGGAGTTGAGTTTGTTGTTTGAGATTGTGGGATTTAAAAAACACACATTGCAATGTGACTTCTAGGAATACTAAGTCTTTTAAGTCGATAGGAAGCAGAGGCATGTCAACTTTAATCAGGTTAAAAGAAAGCAGTGTTATCACCACTGGTTTTGGGTTTGGTCTTTGGCATAGCAAGGTGTATTTAGTCAGTGCTTGTCAAAGAAATACAATCAACAAGATCAGTTCATTTCAGTCACTCAGTCATGTCCGACTGTTTGAAACCCCATGGACTGAAGCACGCCAGGCCTCCCTGTCCATCACCTTGTCCCAGAGTTTGCTCAAACTCATGTCCATCGAGTTGGTGATGCCATCCAACCATCTTATCCTCTGTCGTCCCCTTCTCCTCCTGCCTTCAATCTTTCCCAGCATGAGTGTCTTTTCCAATGAGTCACTTCTTTGCATCAGGTGGCCAGAGTATTGGAGTTTCAGCTTCAGCATCAGTTCTTTCAATGAATATTCAGGACTGATTTCCTTTAGGATGGACTGATTTCATCTCCTTGCAATCCAAGGGACTCTCAACAGTCTTCTCCAACACCACGGCTCAAAAGCATCAATTCTTTAGTGTTAAGATTTCTTTATAGTCCAATTCTCACATCCATACATGACTACTGGAAAAACCATAGCTTTGACTAGACGGACCTTTGTTGGCAAAGTAATGTCTCTGCTTTTTAATATGCTGTCTAGGTTGGTCATAGACAAGAAGTAAGCATCTTTTAATTTCATGGCTGCAGTCACCATCTGCAGTGATTTTGGAGCCCCCAAAATAAGGTTTCTCACTGTTTCCATCGTTTCCTCATCTATTTGTCATGAAGTGATGGGACCAGATGCCATGATCTTAGTTTTCTGAATGTTGAGTTTTAAGCCAACGTTTTCACTCTCCTCTTTCACTTTCAGCAAGAGTCTCTAATTCTTCACTTTCTGCCATAAGGGTGGTGTCATCTGTATATCTGAGGTTATTGATATATATATATATATATATATGTAGCCCATTGGTTCTATTTATTTTTTCTTTTTATTTTTTATTTAGTTCTTTTCATTTTAAGGAATCGACCCATGCCATTGTGAAGGTTTCACAAGTCCAAATTCTGGGGGAGGCCAGATGGCTGGAGACTCAGAAAAAAAGTTGCAGTTTTAGTGCAAAGCCAGTCTGCTGGTGAATCAGGAAGAGACAGTATTGCAGATGAAATCTTTGGGCCACCTGCTGGCAGAATGCCCCCTGGAGGAGAGGTCAGCATGTTGTTCTAGTGGATTGGATGAGACCCACTCCCATTGTGGACAGCAATCTGCTTTACTCAAAGGCCACCAGAATTGCAGAAGGAGGTAAACTTCCAAACTCATTCTATGAGGCCACCATCTCCCTAGTACCAAAACCAGACAAAGATGCCACAAAAAAAGAAAACTACAGGTCAATATCACTGATGAACATAGATGCAAAAATCCTTAACAAAATTCTAGCAAACAGAATCCAACAACATATTAAAAAGATCATACATCATGACCAAGTGGGCTTTATCCCAGGAATGCAGGGATTCTTTAATATCCACAAATCAATCAATGTAATACACCACATTAACAAATTGAAAGATAAAAAGTGTATGATAATCTCAGTAGATGTAGAAAAAGCCTTTGACAAAATTCAACATCCATTTATGATAAAAACTCTCCAGAAAGCAGGAATAGAAGGAACATAGCTCAACATAATAAAAGCTATATATGACAAACCCACAGCAAACATTATCTTCAATGGTGAAAAGTTGAAAGCATTTCCCCTAAAGCCAGGAACAAGGCAAGGAAGCCCACTCTCACCACTACTATTCAACATAGTTTTGGAAGTTTTGGCCACAGCAATCAGAGCAGAAAAAGAAATAAAGGAATCCAGATTGGAAAAGAAGTAAAATTCCCACTGTTTGCAGATGACATGATCCTCTACATAGAAAACCCCAAAGACTCTACCAGAAAATTACTAGAGCTAATCAATGAGTAAAGTTGCAGGATATAAAATTAACACACAGAAATCCCTTGCATTCCTATACACTAGCAATGAGAAAACAGAAAGAGAAATTAATGAAACAATTCCATTCACCCTTACAACAAAAAGAATAAAACGCTTAGGGATATATCTACCTAAAGAAACAAAAGACCTATATATAGAAAGGTATAAAACACAGATGAAAGAAATCAAGGAAGACACAAATAGATGGAGAAATATCCCATGTTCATGGATTGGAAGAATAAATAGAGTGAAAATGAGTATACGACCCAAAGCAATCTATAGATTCAATGCAATCTCTATCAAGCTACCAACGGTGTTTTTCACAAAACCAGAACAAATAAGTTCACAATTTGTATGGAAATACAAAAAAACTAGAATAGCCAAAGCAATCTTGAGAAAGAAGAACGGAACAGGAGGAATCAATCTGCCTGACTTCAGACTCTACTACAAAGCTACAGTCATCAAGACAGTATGGTACTGGCACAAAGACAGAAATATAGATCAATGGAACAAAATAAAAAGTCCAGAGATAAATCTACACACCTATGGACACCTTATCTTTGACAAAGGAGGCAAGAATATACAATAGAGAAAAGAGGATCTCTTTAACAAGTGGTGCTGGGAAAACTGGTCAACCACTTGTAAAAAAATGAAACTAGAACACTTTCTAACATCATACACAAAAATTAACTCAAAATGGATTAAAGATCTAAATGTAAGACCAGAAACTATAAAACTCCTAGAGGAAAACATAGGCAAAACACTCTCCGACATAAATCACAGCAGGATCCTCTATGACCCACCTCCCAAAGTAATGGAAAGAAAAGCAAAAATAATCAAATGAGACCTAATTAAGCTTAAAAGTTTTTGCAGAAAGAAGGAAACTATAATCAAAGTGAAAATATAGCCTTCATAATGGGAGAAAATAATAGCAAACAAAGCAACTGACAAAGAATTAATCTCAAAAATATGCAAACAACTCCTGAAACTCAATTCCAGACAAATAAATGACCTAGTTAAAAAAAAAAAAAAAAAAAAAAAAAGGGCCAAAGAACTAAACAGACATTTCTCCAAAGAAGACATACAGATGACTAACAAACACATGAAAAGATGCTCAACATCACTCATTATCAGAGAAATGCAAATCAAAAGCACAATGAGGTACCATGACACGCCAGTCAGAATGGCTACTATCCAAAAATCTACAAACAATAAATGCTGAAGAGGGTGTGAGAAAAAGGGAACCTTCCTACATTGTTGGTGGGAATGAAAACTAGTACAGTCACTATAGAGAACAGTGTGGAGATTCCTTAAAAAATTGGAAATTGAACTGCCATATGACCCAGCAATCCCACTGCTGGGCATACACACTGAAGAAACCAGAATTGAAAGAGATAGAAGTACCCCAATGTTCATCGCATCACTGTTTATAATAGCCAGGATATGGAAGCAACCTAGATGTCCATCAATAGACGAATGGATAAGAAAGTTGTGGGACATATACACAATGGAATGTTACTTAGCCATTAAAAAGAATACATTTGAATCAGTTCTAATGAGGTGGATGAAACTGGAGCCCATTATACAGAGTGAAGTAAGCCAGAAAGATAAACACTAATACAATATACTAACACATATATATGGAATTTATAAAGATGGTAATAATAACCCTATATGTGAGACAGCAAAAGAGACACAGATGTATAGAACAGTATTTTGGACTCTGTGGGAGAAGGCAAGGGTGGGATGATCTGAGAGAATAGCATTGAAACATGTATATTATCATATATGAAACAGATTGCCAGTCCAGGTTTGGTGCATGAGACAGGGTGCTCAGGGCTGGTGCACTGGGATGACCCAGAAGGATGGGATGGGGAGGGAGGTGGGAGGGGTGTTCAGGATGGGAAACACATGTAAACTCATGACTGATTCATGTCAGTGTATGGCAAAAACCACTACAATATTGTAAAGTAATTAGCCTCCAACTAATAAAAATAAATGGAAAAAAAAAAGAAGAAGAATTTGCTTCTAGTGCAGGGAACATGGGTACAGTGCAGGGAACATGGGTACAACCCCTGGGAACTAGGAATGGGAACTAAGATCCCACATGCTATGGGCAACTAAGCCTGTGCACAGCAAATAGAGAAGTACTTGCCCTGCAACGAGAAGCCCCTATGCCACAATGAAAGCCCAGCACAGCCATATATGTATATGAATAGGTAAAAGAATACTCTTCCCCAAAAGCCATGTCCATGTCCATTCCTGAAAACCTATAATGTGACTTTATTGAGAAAAGGGTCCTTGCAGATGTAATTAAGTTAAGGATCTCAAGATTAGTTCATCCAGGCTTACCTGGATGGATTTTAAATCCAGTATCAAGTGTCCCTATAAGAAACACACAGAGAACAGTCACACAGAAGAGAAGAATATTTGAAGATCAAGGCAGATATTGGAGTGATGGGGCCACAAGCCAGGAAAGCTTGCAGTCACCAGAAGCTGGAAGAAACAGAGAAAATTCTCCACTAGATCTCCTGGAAGAAGCTCAGCCCTGCAGGATTTCAGATTTCTGGCTTCCAGAACTTTGAGAGAATATATTTCTGTCAGTTTAGCCAGCATGTGTGTGGTAATTGGCTATGGGAACCTCAGGAAACAAATATAGAGGGTTTCCCTATAAACGGTCTTTGACTTCTCAGGGTCCTGGGGAGGGCAGCACTGGAGCATGACAGAGCATCTATGGGTGTAACCAGCGGAAGGCAGCTGTGCTCAGCGAGAGCAGCTGGACAGTGAGAACCAAAGGCACTGACGAGGCCCTCCTTGCTCCTTCCTTAACAGCAGGGGATGCCGCTATCATTGCCTCAGCTCCAGAAGATTCTCTAAAGGGACCTTTGAAGTAATACTAAAAAGTGAACTCAGGACTTCCCTGCTAGTCCAGTGGTTAAGAATCCACCTGCCAATGCATGAGGTGCAGGTTTGATCCCCAGTCCAGGAAGATCCAACATGCTTCAGGACAACTAAGCCCGGGTGCCTACTGAGCCTGAGACCTATAGTCTGTGCGCCACAAGAAAGAGGCGCCACAGCAAGGAGAAGTCCATGCAGCACAACCAGAAAGGAGACCCTGCTCTCTACAACTAGAGAAAGCCCACATGCAGCTACAAGGGCCCGATGCAGCCAAAAGTAAATTAATTAATTAACAAAAAGTAAAGTCAAACAATTCCAACTCCTGGATATAGCCCCTTTCTCCTGGGGTTGTATCAAGCCACATGGAGATGAGTTTGCCCTATGTCTGACTGCATAGACTCACATCTCTTTGGGAAAATGGGAGAAAGAAGTTGCCAGGAAGAAACAAGAAAATAGAAAGCAGGTATGGAGAGAAAAAGAAAATCTGGCCTGCCCCACTGAGGGAGTGTCTGCTCCTGACTTGTATTTGTACTGTGTTATATTGGTATAGTATATGATTATCTTATATTTCTATTCATATGTTAAAAGATAAACAAAGGATGCCTCTTTTTCCTCCAAAGGAAGCTGCTCGTTGTTCTCTGTTAAGAGAACAATGTGAATGAAAGGGATTCAGGACTGAAGGGTTAGAGAAAGAAAAAGAGGTTACATTGAAAGAGAACAGGGCATCCTCAGCAGAGAAACAGAACACAATGCCAGAAACCAGCTCTCACAGTGGCTAGGAACACAGAGGCAATCTGCTGCTGGAAGTCTCAGTTCTGCAGCTTCAAGAAGTCTAACATTCACTCGCAAACCCAGGAGTCAGGAGAAGGAGCGTGGGAAATTACAAGGCTGTGGTCACCCCACTATAAATTGCAGCAGTGACTAGGGACACAAAGACCCTTGAGAGAGCAGCTGCTTTCTTCCCAAGCACAGCCCACTCTCATGAGAAAAGATTACATAAGAGGAAACTTGCTCAGCCCATAACAAAGTGCATTAGCTTAGCAGATCTGTTTGTTTAATGAACATCCATTTCTGAAGACTCCCATTCATCAAAGTGGCTCAGGCTTACTGATCAGCAAAAAAGACTGTCAAAGACCCTGCAAAGACAGTATACAGAAAGTTTAAATATGTGTGTGTGTGTGTGTGTGTGTGTGTGTGTGTGTGTATACGTATATATATATATATATATATATATATATATATATAGTCTAGAGCTTTGGGAAATTTGAAATAAACACAAGTATCAAAGATAAATAGCAACTCAGGGGATGAACTGATTTTCTCAAGGCTGCATAGATGGATGTGGAAGGGTGCTGCCTCATTTCTCATTCAGCATGGCTGAGACAGGAAGGCAGGAAGAGCTGACAGGCCTACTAGGAGAAAAATGCCATATGAACTCTCAAGGTTGGCCTGGGTTTAGGCAAATTATTTGCCAAAGTATCAGTACAAACCATAAACTAGGGGATGCCAAGCATTAAAATTAAGTATATGGAACTCTGCCATTGAGTTCAGAGAGCAAGTGCAGGCCTAGAAAGAAGAGACGAAGTCAAGAGGAGAAAAGCTGCTAGATAACAGCAGGGTCAGTGTGTGGCTTAACTCCGGGGGGCACCATTCACACAGCAGTCAGTATAAATTGTGTCCCATGTGGTTAGGCTGCATGTAACCTGCAGTCCTTTGCATCTGTAGATAGTGAAATGGACCAGGGAACAAAATAGGGAGACTATATATCAAAGCTAAGAATGGAGGTTCTGCATGGTTGTCTGCTCTCTATTTTACAAGCACAGATATTTTGGGATAGAATCAAGATAAGGTACTAAAAGAAAGAAAAATGGTCTAGAAATGAGGAGTGTCTGCATACTTAGTTGCTTCAGACTCTGCGATCCTATGGACTGTAGCCCACCAGGCTCCTCTGTCCATGGGATTCTCCAGGCAAGAATACTGGTGTGGGTTGTCATGCCCTCTTCCAGGGATCTTCTTAACCCAGGGATCAAACCTGCGTCTCCTGCATCTCCTGCATTGCAGGTAGATTCTTTACCCATTGAGCCAATCGGAAAGCCCCAGAAATGAGGAGACATAAGATCAAATCACTCTCTGAGTAGGTGGCAATTCATTCAGTATTTTCTGAGTCTGACTCTTCATCTCTCAAAGCGGTTCAATAATACCTGCTGCATTTCTCGGTCTTGCAAGATCAACTCAAATTTGATCAAGGATAAACAAGCAAGTAATGCTTTACCAATGGTTGCCGGGGTCCAGTCTTGGCAGGATCCAGGGGGTACCCTCAGGATGAACGGCATCGGTGAGAGATAGAGAGAAGACACGTGAGACCAGCCTTGATAGGGCCAAGTCTGTGAGGGAGAGAGAGAGAGAGAATGACCAGACGGGGGTGTTTGCAGGATCTGGCAGAGTCTGGCAGAGTCTGGCAATGCTTTATTTTTTACCATAGCTTTTATACCCTAAATTAGTACATTTCTAAGGGGAAGATAGTTTAACATTACGTCAGCTTGTCCTTCACAAAACCAGGGTGTTTTCTGCATACTTCTTGTTTATGAGGGTCTTGTACATTATCTTCTGGCCTTGGGGCCTATTAACATTTTATGCAGGTCAGGTGAATGTAAACCCATTTTCTGTTCCTCTGGTGACCTTAACTGAAAGGTAACAGTCTCATAGGGCTACAGTACAGAGTAGAAGTATAACCTTGTTAACACAAAAATTAATCCTTCTGCAGAAGTTGTCAGTTGCATCTATCTAAAAAGTTTACCCCACACAGACTCTACAGCTTCGGTGAGGCAGCTTCTGCCTAGCACTCCTGGCTGACAATTAACAACCATCTCATTGTTACCACACTAGTGCTAAGTTCTTATTCCTCTAGATCTTTAACTATATTAACAATGGTTTCTATAACACAACCTTAGCACATTAAAAGCAAAAACACAGCAAGCAAAACACAGCAAGCAAGCGTCAACCCAATAACCACCTTTAGAATAATTTTTCTTATGTTTTCTCATAGGACTCCTTCACCCCTCATAAATGCTCTATGTCTCTTAGGGCTTTTATATAATCAGGTTCTTTAAGCTATTTTATGATTAAGATATTATAAGCAATCATGCGTATTAGTACCAAGGGCATAAATGCATATGGTTTACAAACTACCAGCAAAGGAGTTTAAATTAAAGCACTCCTCTCACTCTGGATAATCTCATAAAATACCACCACCTGGGAAACTTATTGATTAACGTTCTAAATTGATTCTTATTTGGGAAGAGATCAGGGAAGGCCTTCTGCCTGTGTCACAGAAATTAGGGACTAGTCTATTGAGGCAGGCATCAGAAAGACAGATATCATCTTTAAGATGAGCACCAGGGGCAGCTTTTCGAAATCCCTGAAAACCTGATCTGCCTTGCCTGTCAGGCTTTCTCCTCGTGACCTTGTCATGGGTGGGATCTCGTGAGTTGGCCTTTTCGAAATCCCTGAAAACCTGATCCGCCTTGCCTGTCAGGTTTTCTCCCTCATGACCTTGTCATGGGTAGGGTCTCGTGTGTTGGCTCCCAGCAAATGATGAGGTTACAAATGATGCTCTGGTCATGGTTAAGCAGGATGCCAAGAACTTTTAATGACCTACAAAGTCCCACAGTACATGTTTCCTTCCACCTCTCTGATCTCACCTCCTCACACCATCACATATTTCTCTCTGATCTAGCCACTCTGACCCCTTCACCATTCCTTTAGTGCCTGCTCCTCACATCTCTCCAGGGCTCTACAGATTACTCTTCCTTCCGCTTGGAAGGCTCACCTCCTGGATCAGTTTGCCTTTCTCCCTCATCTCTTTTAGGTTTGCTCCAAATGTCAACTTTCCAGTGAAGTTTTCTCCAAAGACACACTATTTGAAACTGCCCACATCCTATCACTCCCTAACACCATCCCCTACTTCATTTTTTCTCCAAAACACATCATTCTCTAATACACAATTTAGTTTACTTGCTATTTTGTGTATGTTCTTACTTATTCATTTATTTATTTGTCTGTGCTGGGTCTTAGTTGTGGCACACAAGATCCTCATTGAGGCATGTGGGTTCTTTTTCAGCAAGTGGGATCTAGTTCCCTGACCAGGGATAGAACCCTGGCCCCCTCCATTGGGAGTGCAAAATCTTAACCACCACTGGATTACCAGGTTCTATCTTTCCTTATCTGGAAATCAGGGATTTTTTTTCAATGTTTTGTATCCTAAGCCAAAAATGAAATCTAGAAAGTTGGTAGCCACTCAAAAAATACTGGATGCACCAAACCATCTTTACAACAAATGCTAAAGGAACTTCTCTAGGCAGGAAACACAAGAGAAGGAAAAGACCTACACAAAATAAACCCAAACAATTAAGAAAATGGTAATAGGATCATTCAGTTCAGTTCAGTTGCTCAGTCATGTCCAACTCTTTATGACCCCATGAACAGCAGCACACCAGGCCTCCCTGTCCATCACCAGCTCCCAGAGTTTACCCAAACTCATGCCCATTGAGTCGGTGATACCATCCAACCATCTCATCCTCTGTCATCACCTTCTCCTCCTGCCCTCAATCTTTCCCAGCATCCGGGTCTTTTCAAATGAGCCAACTCTTCTCATCAGGTGGCCAAAGTACTGAAGTTTCAGCTTCAACATCAGTCCTTCCAATGAACATATACCTTAAATATACCAACCAAAAGACTTAAATATACCAACCAAAAAACTGGCCAGGAGAATGAAAATCTGCACATGTATGCACTTTCATTTACCACATCACTCTGCTTGACCTCCCAAATTGTATGTAATTATTTTATATTGTTAGGTTAATCATGCTTCCATTATGACTTGCAGTTGTAATTACCTTTTATTTTTTGTCTGGCTATTGATTGTGAAAACTTATAAACACCTTTTACTATAGTGAGTATGTAACTACTACTCACTTAATACTGTTGTATTTTATTGCATTGTATTGGCCAGCAGAAAGTAATAGAATTCTATATCACCAAAACTATCATTTAGTAGGAAACCCTGTAATTACTTTTTAAAATCCAAATGCATATCAGAATCATCTTGGAATTTTTTGAAAACTACAAATGGCCAGGTATTGCTTTTTTTTCTTCAAAGCTCCAGATGTGTTTCTCATGAGCAGCCACATTTAAAAACAACTGGATGACTATTTACTTTTATTTTAGTTTGTTTCATTTTTTTCTGTTTCATATTCAGTGTCCCCATTTCATTTAGTTTGTTTTCCGATTTCTCCACCCCTTCCTTTTTTCTGATGTTCTTTCTCAAGCCTTTATCAAGGATAGTAGAAAACCTTTTGTATACAGGTGTGTGCGTTAGTCACTCAGGTCGTATCTGTGACCCCATGGACTGTAACCCACCTAGCTATTCTGTCCATAGTATGTATAATATACATATTTTAGAAAACTTATGAATTTTTGCCTAGCTAAAAAATTTATGACATTTTGATTCCATTTGTTTGACTTGGCATGAAAAGAATGCTATTCTAATTTAAAAAATATAGATATGCAACAAGTAACAAAGGTTTACTGAATATCACAGGGAACTATAGTCTATAGACTCTAATAGTTTAATAATAGTAGTTATTAAGCTAATAATAACTAGTGATTATTACTAATAATAATAATAGTCATAATAACCTATACTGGAAAATAATCTGAAAAATAATATATGTGTATATCTATAACTGAATCACCTTGTTGTGCACCTGAAACATTGTAAGTCAACTATACTCCAATAAAATATATATATTAAATAGAAATACTGAATGCATGAAAGGGAAAAAGTTATTCAAAGAAACAAATTCTCACTCATAACAGGATGGCTTGTGCCCTTCGGTGTTTTCCTGCATTATTTAAAAAATTTTAACTGCAGGATAATTGTTTTACAATGCTGTGTTGATTTCTGCCATACAACAATGTGAATCATCCGTAAGTATACATATATCTGCTCCTCTTGAACCTCCTGTCACCTCCCATCCACCCTTAATTGAATTGACTCCACCCAATGTTTGTGTCAGCACTTTGCTATCTGTCCACCTGACTTTTGCTCTGGTTCCTTTTAATGCTACAAAACATTTCATTAAAATTTTAATTTATCCCCATTGGTTATTGTCCAGGAAAGAAAATTTTAAAAATGTATGGTCAGTTATTCACCACATTTACTGATGAATGAATTGAGACATATGATAAGTTTATGGTAGTAATAAGAATGAGTGGTAAGAGTCTCACAAGGGAGTGAAAACAGGTAGCATCACACTATAGAACAGAGTGTTTATCACACATTTAAGAAACATGCGTTGGTTATTGTAAAAGCAAAAAAAATGAAGTCCATTGACTTATCACTCATGCTTTGGGTTTTTCTTATAAAACACATTGTTTTGGGACTTCCCTGGTGGTCCAGTGGCTAAGAATCTGAGTTCCCAACACAGGGGACCCAGTAATTAGGTCCCACATGCCGCAACTAGGAGTTAGAATGCCACAACTAACACACAGTACAGCCAAATAAATATTTTTTAAAAACTATTGTCTTAACTCAGTAACTAAAGAAATCTGCTATTGCCATAGAACTACAAAGCATGTATAGAGCTCTGCCAGCAAGACACCTATTTCACCTTGACGGTTATGTTCTCATTCGGAGTTATTATCTCTTGACCTAGAACCTGGTCCAAATGATTCTTTAATGACTTGCTTCTGGCTCAGTTCTTATGTAAGGACACAATTACCTTACTGTAAGGTGGTTAAAGAAATTTTCTGACCTGATGGAATCAGGAGAGTGACTAGAAAAGAGGACATCTCTTCACCATCTGGAAGTATGTTCAGTTCAGTTGCTCAATCATGTCCAACTCTTTGTGACCCCATGAACCACAGCACGCCAGGCCTCCGTGTCCATCACCAACTCCCAGAGTCCACCCAAACCCATGTCCATCAAGTCAGTGATGTCATCCAACCATTTCATCCTCTGTCATCCCCTTCTCCTCCTGCCCCCAATCCCTCCAAGCATCAGGGTCTTTTCCAATGAGTCAGTGCCTCACATCAGATGGCTAAAGTACTGGAGTTTCAGCTTCAACCTCAGTCCTTCCAATGAACACCCAGGACTGATCTCCTGTAGAATGGACTGGTTGGATCGCCTTGCAGTCCAAGGGACTCTCAAGAGTCTTCTCCAACACCACAGTTCAAAAGCATCAATTCTTCAGTGCTCAACTTTCTTCATAGTTCAACTCTCACATCCATACATGACTACTGGAAACACTATAGCCTTGACTAGATGGACCTTTGTTGGCAAAGTAATGTCTCTGCTTTTTAATATGCTGTCTAGGTTGGTCATAGCTTTCCTTCCAAGGAGTGAACGTCTTTTAATTTCATGGCTGCCGTCACCATCTGCAGTGATTTTGGAGCCCAGAAAAATAAAGTCAGCCACTGTTTCCACTATTTCCCCATCTATCTGCCATGAACTGATGGGACTGGATGCCATGATCTTATTTTTCTGAATGTTGAGCTTTAAGCCAACTTTTTCACTCTCCTCTTTCACTTGCATCAAGAGGCACTTTAGTTCTTCTTCACTTTCTGCCATAAAGGTGGTGTCATCTGCATATCTGAGGTTGTTGATATTTCTCCTGGCAATCTTGATTCCAGCTTGTGCTTCCTCCAGTCCAGCATTTCTCATGATGTATTCTGCATATAAGTTAAATCAGCAGGGTGACAATATACAGCCTTGAAGTACTCCTTTTCCTATTTGGAACCAGTCTGTTGTTCCATATCCATTTCTAACTGTTGTTTCCTGACCTGCATACAGGTTTCTCAAGAGGCAGGTCAGGTGGTCTGGTATGCCCATCTCTTTCAGAATTTTCCACAGTTTATTTTGATCCACACAGTCAAAGGCTTTGGCAGAGTCAATAAAACAAAAATAGATGTTTTTCTGGAACTCTCTTGCTTTTTTGATGATTCAGTGGATGTTGGCAATTTGATCTCTGGTTCCTCTGCCTTTTCTAAAACCACCTTGAACATCTGGAAGTTCATGGTTCACGTATTGCTGAAGCCTGGCTTGGAGAATTTTACGCATTACTTTAATAGCGTGTGAGATGAGTGCAATTAATTGTGCAGTAGTTTTAGCATTCTTTGGCATTGCCTTTCTTTGGGATTGGAATGAAAACTTACCTTTTCCAGTCCTGTGGCCACTGCTGAGTTTTCCATATTTGCTGGCATATTGAGTGCAGCACTTTCACAGCATCATCTTTCAGGATTTGAAATAGCTCACCTGGAATTCCATCACCTCCACTAGCTTTGTTCATAGTGATGCTTCCTAAGGGCCACCTGACTTCACATGCTGCTGCTGCTGCTGCTTAGTCACTTCAGTCGTGTCCGACTCTGTGCGACCCCATAGACAGCAGCCCACCAGGCTCCCCCGTCCCTGGGCTTCTCCAGGCAAGAACACTGGAGTGGATTGCCATTTCCTTCTCCAAGGCATGAAAGTGAAAAGTGAAAGGGAAGTCGCTTAGTCGTGTCTGACTCTTAGAGACCCCATGGACTGCAGCCTACCAGGCTCCTCCGTCCACGGGATTTTCCAGGCAAGAGTGCTGGAGTGGGGTGCCATTCCATACTCGCAGCTTATTTTCTCAAACTGGTGAATACAGCAATGTTAGGATGTGCATGTTCCCACTATATGAGAGTATCAGTAAAACCCAGAATATAGTTTAGGGAAGCAATCCATTGTTATGTTAAAGACTAGGCTTTAGAATCTGAGATAGACTGAGTATGTCTGTCCTCCTAAAATTCATAGATTAAATGCTAATGTCTAATGTGATGGTGTTTGGAATTGGGATTTTAGGGGATGACTAGATCACAAGAGTGGAGCCCTCAGGAATGGAATTAACACCCTTATAAAAGAGATCCCAAGACTTCCCTGGAGTCCAGTGGTTGGGAATCCACCTGCCAATGCAGGGAACACAGGTTCGATCCCTGGTCTAGAAAGATTCCAAATGCTTCAGGGTAACAAAGCCCATGTGTTACTACTATTGAAGCCTGCATGCCCTAGAACCTGAGCTTCACAAGAGAAGCTACGACAATGAAAAGTGGTACACCTGTACTCTACAGCTAGAGAGTAGCCCCCACTTGAGACAAGTAGAGAAAGTCCACTCGTAGCAATGAAGACCCAGCTCAGCCATAAATAAATAAAATTTTAAAAAGAGAGAGACCAGAGATCTTCCTTGCCCTCTTCTGCCACATGAGAATATTGAAATGATGGCCACCAATGAACCACAAAGCGGGTTCTTAGCAGACACCAAGTCTGTTGGTGCCTTGATAAATCTCTGTTATTTACATGTCACACAATCTGCTTATAAGCTGTGCAGCTTTGTTATAGACTAAGAAAGAATCAGACAGTCTTCAGTCCAAATCCCAGACCATCTACTTACTGGCTATATGATTTTGAACATGTTACTTAACCTACCTGAGACTCAATTTTCTCATTGTTAAAATGGGAATCATAATAATCAAATGAGATAATATATTTAAAGAGGTCAATAAATTGTGTTTGCAAATAGTTATTATTCTTTAAAAAAAATCTCAGAAACCAGGGCAATTTCCCTTTAATTGATGAGAAAGAAGACCAAAGTCAGGGAAAAGATGTATACCACAACAAACTCTGGAAAGTTGTTAAAGAGATGGGAATACCAGACCACCTGACCTGCTTCTTGAGAAATCTATATGCAGGTCAGGAAACCACAGTCAGAACTGGACATGGGAACAATAGACTGGTTCCAAATAGGAAAAGGAGTACTTCAAGGCTGTATATTGTCACCCTGCTATTTAACTTATATCTAGAGTACTGCTGGGCTGGATGAAGTACAAGCTGAAATCAAGATTGCCAGGAGAAATATCAATAACCTCAGATATGCAAATGACACCACCCTTATGGTGGAAAGTGAAGAACTAAAGAGCCTCTTGATGCAAGTGAAAGAGGAGAGTGAAAAAGTTGGCTTAAAGCTCAACATTCAGAAAACTAAGATCATGGCATCCGGTCCCATCACTTCATGGCAAATAGATGGGGAAACAATGGAAACAGTGACAGACTTTATTTGGGGGGGGCTCCAAAATCACTGCAGATAGTGATTGCAACCATGAAATTAAAAGATACCAGCTCCTTGGAAGGAAAGCTATGACCAACCTAGAAAGCATATTAAAAAGCAAAGACATTACTTTGCCAACAAAGGTTCATCTAGTCAAAGCTATGGTTTTTCCAGTAGTCATGTATGGATGTGAGAGTTGGACTATAAAGAAAGCTTGAGTGTCAAAGAATTGATGCTTTTGAACTGTGGTGTTGGAGAAGACTCTTGAGAGTCCCTTGGACTGCAAGGAGATCCAACCAGTTCATTCTAAAGGAAATCAGTCCTGAATATTCATTGGAAGGACTGATGCTGAAACTTAAGCGCCAATACTTTGGCCACCTGATGTGAGGAGCTGACTCATTTGAAAAGACCTTGATGCTGGGAAAGATTGAAGGCAGGAGGAGAAGGGGATGACAGGATGAGATGGTTGGATGGTATCACTTATGCAATGGACATGAGTTTGAGTAAACTCCAGAAGTTGGTGATGGACAGGGAGGCCTAGCATACTGCAGTCCATGGGGTCACAGAGTTGGACACGACTGAGTGACTGAACTGACTGATGATAGCACAGCTACCTGGTGAAACTTTGACAAAATTGCATCACACTTCTGAGTCCTCTATATAGCATCCTACAGAGACTATCAGAGCTTTTGGTCTGCAGACAGACAGAGGGAAGTCAGTGGGTACCTGGACCATAGACTTTGAGGATGAGGAAGGTGGCTCAACTTCCTTTCTTCCTTCCTCCCTTCTTTCTGTTTCTTCCTTTCTTTTTTCCTTTCTCCCTTCCTTCCTTTCTTTTACATCTTTTTAACTCGATCACAGTTGTCCTTTGCATACAATGTCTATTGTGGGTCACACTGGATGTTCTCTGGACTTCAGTGCAGAAAACCTGGGCTCTAGCCCAAGTTTACTTCACTCAGTAGTTGAATTGGACAAATCACTTTACTTTAGACCTTAATGGTTAAGAACATGGGCTCAGAACTAGTCTATCTGTATTCTAATAGTCATCTCTACCACTTACTAGCTGTATGACCTTATATAAGTTGCTTAAACTCTCCAAGCTTCAGTTATCCACATGTTAAAAACAAAAAAAAAGAGGTGCACCACAGTGTCTACTTCGTAAGGTTGGCATGGGAATTTAGTGGTTTATTGTAGACTCACCTTGATTTATTGAGCTTTACTTTATTGCACTCTGCAGATATTAAGTTTTTTACAAGTTGAAGATTTGTGGCAATTCTGCATCAAGAAAGTCTATCAAAAGCCTTTTTCCAATAACACTTAATAATTTGTGTCTCAAAAATTTGGTAATTCTTGCAATATTTCAAACTTTTCCATTATTTGTTGTGGTTGTCTGTGATCTTTGATGTTACTGTTGTAAAAAGATTATGACTTGCTGAAGGCTCAGTGATGATTAACGTTTTTTAGCAATAAAATATTTTGAAGTAAGGTAGGTATATTGTTTTTAAAGACATGATGCTATTATACACTAAATAGACTACAGTGAAATGTGCACATAATTTTATCTGCACCAAGAAACAAAAAAATGCATGTGACTTGCTTTATTGTGAAAACAATAAAATATTTGTTTTATTGTAGTGGTCTTGACCTGAACTCACAATATCTCTGAGGTATGTATGCCTGTGATGTGAAGCACTTAAACCAGTGCCTACTATATAGGCTTATGAAAATTCCTTATTATTTTCTGTACAATAGGGTAGTTGTATTGTTTACACATTCCTACCAAAACTAACACCTTGGAAGTCTTTTAGATTCTCTCTGCAGTGAGTTTCCTACTTCTTTTTCTATTCCCCTCCCCTATCCATTCGACCTCATTCATCTTTCAAGTTTCACAACTTTCCTTCTTGAAAGGAATTACAATGCTGTCCAAATGTGCCGCAGTCAGTTAAGTCACACAACTACTCTTTGCTAGCAATCTGGTTCTTGAAATCAGTTGTTTATCATGTCATAGTATGATTATATCCAAGATACATGTTCCCACCCAGGAAGGAGATTCTAGGAACCTTGATTCAGGACAGGTTCAGCACAAGTATCCATCGGTATCATTATTCCAGAGAATAAGCATGACTGTACATCCCGGGAGGCACTAGTGGTAAAGAGCCCGCCTGCCAAAGCAGGAGACATAAGAGACTCGGGTTTGACCCCTGGGTCAGTAAGATGCCCTGGAGGAGGAAATGGCAACGCATTCCAATATTCTTGCCTGGAGAATCCCATGGATGAGGAACCTGACAAGCTATCACACAGGGTCACAAAGAGTCGAACACAACTAAAGTGACTCAGCAACATTGTACATTCCGCAGGATAATGGGGACATGTAGAATGTAGTCACCCAAGCCAACAGTCAAGGTCAACTGTCAAGGCAGCATAGCGTGGTACAAAGAAGTCAGTCTGGAGAGAGGAAACTCAGGTTATGTTCCAGCTTTGTGTTAATGCACATGATATCTGGGGATTTGTGTATAGCAGAGGCTCACTTTTCTCAGATGCTTTTTTAATTTTCTCCCCGCTGTACTGGGTCTTTGTTGCTACTTGTGGGGCTTTTCTCTAGTTGTGGTAAGCAGGTTTCTCACTGGGATGGCTTTTCTTGTTGTGGAGAACAGGTTCTAGACATGTGGGTTCAGCAGCTGTGGCCCACACGGGCTTAGCTCCTCTGTGGCATGTGAGATCTTCTTTGACCAGGGATCAAATCTGTGTCCCCTGCATTAACAGGAGGATCCTTATCCCCTGTGCCACCAGGAAATTTCTCAGTTATTATTAAATGTCGATAACAAAACAAACTTTGTTGTTAGCTTTAAAAATTGAAGGAGCAATGGTACAATGTAGAGAAAACAAAGAAACAAATACTTTGTAAAGTATACAGGCTCTACAAATGTTCATCACATAATTAATCTCATTAAAACTTCAGCACATGGAAAACCTCAAATTCCCGAGTCTTCCTTAAAATATGTGAACTTCATTTTTTTTCTTGGTTCTTTGATGTTATTTTTTTAGTTATCACTAGTTTTTGGCTAAGCAATACATTCAAGTACCTCAAAAAATATTTTTAAAAAAAGGAAACACATAAAAAGGTATGACAGTGAAAGATCTTCCTTCCCCATCCCCAAATTCCAACCACATCCTGTTACTAGGTTTGGTGTGTGTGTGTGTGTGTGTGTGTGTGTGTGTGTGAGCTCTCAGAGCTCGTGGGTACATACACACGCAAAAATATTTATACATTTCAAAATAAAGCTTTGCATAGTGACAGTATCATAGCCAAAGAGTTTTATCTGAGGTGTGATTATTGCTAATTGAAAACTTTTCTCAAAATACATTCTCTGCCCTCCCCCCTTTTAACCATAGATGTAGTGTATCATCATTTTGGTGACTACATCTATTGTTCTGTATTTTGCTTTTTTCCTTAGAGAAACTTCCATATCAATACATTAAAAGCTTTCTCATTTCTTTGAAAGGACCCATATCTCTACTGTGTGTTTGCCAACAGAGGGTGTTATCAAATCTTGAAGGTTTTGCCAACTTGAGAGGTGAAAATGCTGCCTCAGCACAGTCTCCAGTTGTGTATGTGTGTTTAGCAATTTAGTTCCTACACGGACTAATAGGAGCTATTTGTTATTTCTTTTTTTTTTAATTGTCTCATTTCAAGTTATTATCTTTTTTCTTATTAATTTTAGAGGTTCCTTTATCTGTTAGGGAGATTAACCTTCTGTCTGTGATATGATTTGAGAAGTAATTTTTCTCAATTTGTCATTTGCCTTTTGAAATTGTCTATGGCATATGTGAGGCTTCCCTGGTAGATCAGCTGGTGAAGAATCCACCTGCAATGCAGAAAACCCCTGGGTCGAGAAGTTTGCCTGGAGAAGGGATGGGCTACCCACTCCAGTATTCTTGGGCTTCCCAGGTGGCTCAGATGGTAAAGAATCCACCTACAACGCAGGAGACCTGGGTTCAATCCCTGGGTTGGGAAGATCTCCTGGAGGAGGGAATGGCAACCCACTCCAATATTCTTGCCTGGAGAATCCCTTGGACAGAGGAGCTTGACAGGCTGCAGTCCATAGAGACACGACTGAGTGACTCAGCACAGAAAATGGCATATGCATGTATACACTTTATCATACACAGTTTTCTAAACTTTTACAGTGTCCAATTTATCAACCTTTGGTGTCTTATTGATTTGAGTCATGCTTAAAAAGGCTTTTCACTCCAAAGACCCAAAAATAATTTTCCAATGCTTTCCTCTAATCCTTTAGTGAATTTGTTTCTTACAGTTTAACATTGGGTTTATGTGTAATTTATGTGAGTGTGTGTTTAAGGCATAGACCCAATATTTTTGCCCCAACTAACTACTTAATTGTCATTTGTAAAGTAATACTTTTCTTCCACTGTTTCTGAGATGCCAGCTTCATCATATATGGCGTTCCCATGTGCCTTAAGTCTGTATCAAGTGTTTGAGGACCAGAACTTCCAGTAAGTGATTCCATTAAAGGGAAATATCATTGGTTGAGGGGAACAAAAGGAGCATGATACTTTGTTGGGATCACTGTCACCAATTCGATCCTGTTCCCTTGTTCCTGATAATTTAATTTCTGTTGTAATACTGTGGAGGAACTGCAGAGGTGGTGGTCTCTGGGCAGGTACCACTTCTCCCTTTTTAGAGAGTAATTCATTATGAAATCACATAAACATAACTTTGAAAACTACCAATGACTGGCCTGAAACTCTTTATGCCTATTTATAGAAGTTATTAAAAGAGGCCTGACCCTGAAACCTATTTCAGCCTCAGTTTCAAAGCTCTAGTATCCCTGGGAACAGAAGCAAGAATCTTTAGTAACCCTTTTCTCTCTAATTAGCCCTTCAAAGTTCCAATCACTGCAGTCAGAGTATCTAAATGTATTGACATTTTTCTATGGGTCTAGACCATGCTAAGTGCTTCATTTATATCATTTCATTTGATCCTTATAGCTGCTCTATGAAGGAGCTATTCATAGTGGAGTTCTTTAAATGTAGGCAACAGAAACCAAATCTACCCAAGTCAAGCACAAGAAGAAATTATAAGAAAGGTATAAGGATGATCACAGAATCCAAGAAATAGCTAAAGAAACTAAACTAAATAGCTAAAGCTAAAGGCTTAGAAGGGCAGGAAATAGCATGTAGGCTTTGGGTAGAAGAAATGAATTAATATACTGTCTTGTTGGAAATTCCCTAAGAGATGAACTAACCTTGCTAACGCTCTTGGAGTCAACAATACAAATAATTAAAAGTTTCCTTGTTTTTCTCAATGTTATACCTGAACTATTCTACCTTTTCCAAAATTTGGTGAGAAGAAAAAGAAATCCCCCAAACAAAACCTACACAGGGTGAAAATGGAGTATTTTTATTCTAGTTCTCCTAGACCTGTGATTCTCAAGCTTGACATACATCTACTTCACCTTGGGATCAGATTAAAATGAAGATTCTGACTCTGAGGTCTTGGTTCAGGGAGTCTGATAACGTGATTTTCCAAAATCTCCTGAAGGAGGTAAAGTCTACTGGTCCACGGAGCACACTTTAAGCAACTTGAACCTAGAGAGACCCAGTGGTAAGGGTGTTAGTAAAACATGAGCAAAAAAGATCATAAAACTTGGCATACACTTATCTCAGGGTTAATGGATTTGCTTTGGGATCATCTATGGCTGGTTTTCCAATTTGATTGCCTAACAATTGCTTGCATCAATTGTGGATTGAGAAATGGGAGAGTCTGTCTCTTGTGTCCATTTGTCTCAGGCTGTTCAGAGCAGAAGCAGAGAGAGATCAGCCTTAACACACACAAAACTTTGATAAAGCCACACATGTGGACAGAACAATAGATGGCTGCCCATGAGTTGTTTGTTACATCAGTGTCCTGTGTTAAAGCCCACATTTTTGGCAATTAAACTGAATTTCTTAACTGAATTGGGAAACCTTTGACCTAATGACATTATTCTGTCTGATTTTAACCTGAAGGGACAGCAGTTGTTATAATCAGTTCTGTCCATGTGAGTTGATGAGACAAGCCTTTAATGAGCACCTAACATTTATCCTAAC
Source organism: Muntiacus reevesi (assembly GCF_963930625.1). Classification (NCBI taxonomy): domain Eukaryota; kingdom Metazoa; phylum Chordata; class Mammalia; order Artiodactyla; family Cervidae; genus Muntiacus; species Muntiacus reevesi. The sequence goes on from NC_089258.1 coordinate 30,143, forward strand.
TGTAAAGGAGAAATGGGGCTTCCCTGGTGGCTCAGTGGTAAAGAATCCCCTTGCAATGCAGGAGACTTAGGAGATGTAGGTTCAATCCCTGGGTCTGGAAGATCCCTTGAAGAAGGAAATGGCAAGCCACTCCAGTATTCTTGCCTGGAAAACTTCATGGACAGAGGAGTCTGGAGGACTGGACTGTAGTCCTTGGGGTCACAAAGAGTTGGACATGACTGAGCAGGGAAAGTGAAAATGTTCGTCTCTCAGTTGTGTCTGACTCTCTGCGACAGTAGCCCGCCAGGCTCCTCTATCCATGGAATTCTCCAGGCAAGAATACTGCAATAGATAGCCATTCCCTTCTCCAAGGGGTCTTCCTGACCCAGGGATCAAACCCCGGTCTCCCATATCGTGTGCATGTAAAGGAGGAATAGGGGTTTCCAGCCACAAGGAGGTTGGTGAGAAGTTAACTCAGGATAGAGGGATCCATGAGAACTGTGTTAAGACAAAAACAATTCAGTACTGAAGAGTGTGGCACAAATCCACATTAAAATTCCAATGGCTTAGAATTAGTTTAGTTTTAGGACTTTTAGAGTTTTATGATAAGGTAGTTAGAGATAATGGAGGACAGAGGACCCTGGTGTGCTACAGTCCATGAGGTTGCAAAGAGTCAACACAACTTAGCAACTGATTGATGACAGCAACAATTAGAGATAAGCTGAGAGATCACTAAAATGATGAAAAATAATCTGTGAGTCACTTTCAAAGGGCCCAGCCCAGTCTCAAGGGCAGGAATAGTCTGAAGAGGGTAATAACTGGTCCCCAACAGCATCCTCAGACCAGTAGGAGAAGAGGCTCTTCCTCACCCAGGATATAATGGTCCAGGTAGTGTGAGCACTGCTGTTGTGGAAGGGGAGGGCACCACGGGGCTAGGGAAGAGGCAGTGGGGGCACCAGTGGACCTCAGCATGGTGCAGACATGCGTCTCATATCCATCTTGAAGAGGTAGCCAAGGGGCTCTTCCTTTGATGAGCCGAAGAGGTAGATTGCCCAGGCATTATTTTGTTGTTTTAGCCGCTAAGTCATATCCTACTGTTTTGCAACCCCATGGACTATAGCCCACCAGGCTCCTCCAGGATTCTCTAAGCAAGAATACTGGAATGGATTGCCACTTCCTTCTCCAAGGGATCTTCCTGACTCAGGGATCGAATCCACATCTCCTGTATTGGTAAGAGGATTCTTTACCACTGAGCCACCAAAGGCATTATGGCCTAAGTTTTTTAAAACATAGGTCTTATTATTATTTAAGTACAGTAAAGCCAATAGGTCACTTCTGTTGGGAAGATAGTTTGTTACACTCACAGATTCCAAGAGGAGACGGCATAACATGGGGAAGTTCCAGGGTTAGTCAAAATGTTCAAGGAGTTGGGAATAAAATGGGGTAAGAGCCTTCATTGTGGTTTCTTTGGGAGGGAAAAGGCAAGGCAGAATAAATAAGCTTAAATTGGCTGGTTTGAATGATTTCAGCAGGCTGTGGGGCTTAGAGGCTATCCCTTGTCTGGTAACTGGCCCAGGGGTAATTAGGGCAGGTAGAAAGTGTAAAAACGTGACAGAAGAGATGACTGGAGCCGTGGGTTTTGGATAGGTCAGTATGCCTGTTCAGGATGAGTTGTTTACTATCTCTAGAAATTTGATAGAGCTAGAAGGGACAGTATGTTATTAATAGGGTGTCAGATTATTTGCCAATTAAAATATCTGTGGATTCGGTTGGAGCTCCAGCATTTGCCTGCAGAAAGGCCCTCCAGTCTGGCCAATTGCTATGACCGTTAGTCTCAATGGTTGGTTTCATCACTGATGGTCTTTGGGTCACAGGGCTTGTATCAGCCAAACTTGATAGCTTGTGGGTCTCAGCATTTGCCGTGTCTGATTAAAACAATGGCTTCTAGGAGTTCCCCAGTGGTCCAGTGGTTAAGACTCCATGCTTCCACTGCAAGGGGCACAAGTTTGATCCCAAATGCTGTGGAGACAAAACACAAGCAAAAATAAAACAAAGCAAACAAACAAAAGAGCAAACTTCAAAAAAACAAAGCAAAACAAAACAATGGCTTTCTCAGAAGGTTTGAGCCTCCAGATTGCAAGCCATCAAAAGCACCCAGACCAATGGTGTGCAGCTGCACTTGATGGTTTTTGCTTTTCTTTCGTTTGGTGAAATTTTCTGCTCAAATGTGTCCCATATCATATGAGTAATTGCCTGACTCATGGAACAATCTATGGTTAATGAGTCCCAGGAGAGTATGCATCTCAGATCCGGCCTCCAGGCCTTATGGGCTTCCCTGATAGCTCAAATGGTAAAAAAAAATCTGCCTGTAACACAGGAGACCCTGGTTCAATCCCTGGGTCAGAAAGATACCCTGGAGAAGGAAGTGGAAACCCACTCTAGTATTCTTGCCTGGGAAATCCATGGACAGAGGAACCTGACGGACTATAGTCCATGGGGTCACAAAGAACTGGACATGACTGAGCGACTAACACTTTCATTTCCAGCACTTATGGAATGAGGGTAACATCAAACGGATATAAAGACAACGGGAGATGTTATTAAAGGACTTCATGTATACTGAATATACGCATTGAAATTCCCCTTTCAATTTAGGGAAAGGTGATGTGAAAGTTCTTGAAGTTGACATCTGATGTAAATCAGCTAAGATGTCTTGGATTAAGAGAGTCATGTGCAAGATAGACAACTTTTTAAATGTTTATTTATTTGGCTGCGCCTAGTCTTAATTGCAGCACTCAGGGTCTTCGAACTTTGTTGTGAGTGTGTGCTCTTTAGTTACAGCATACAAATTCTTAGCTGTGGCGTGTGAGATCTAGGTCTCTGACCAGGGACGGAACCCAAGATGCCTGCATTGGGAGTGCAGAGTCTTAGCCACTCGGCCACCAGAGAAGTCTCAAGGTAGAGGAATTTTTAAAGGGGATCCAGTGCTAAGATAACTGACTGCTTAAGATTTGACCAATAGTGTTCATCCTGGGATCCCATCCTTTATCAGGGCATTCTGACAAAGGGGTAAAACAGCAACATTCCACTGAGCACCTTCATTTGTAATGTTTGGCAAAGCCATCTGTACAGTGTGTGAACTCCCACTGCTGCCCATTCAGTTAACCCAAGGGGCTCTCCAGGTAGCCAAGGAGCAAAGGGCAAGGATGACCTCCCCCAGGGCCATGGCATTTGGCAAGAAACTGGAGCCAGAGGAGGCCACCTTCTCCTGCAAGTGGAATATGCCAGAGGTTTGGCTCCAGTATATATTAAAGAGGCCTTGATAGCCATGCTGAACGTGTGGGTGATGTTTCCATGAGACAAAGCATAATGGGCAATGGGGTATGCAAAGTTCAGAGACTCAGAGTCTGTGAGAATCTCTATGTTCAGGAGAGCCCAGTAAGTGACCAGTCATTTATTCTTTTAAAGGTATATTGCATGAATCTGGGGAGGGCAGTTTCTTGCATAAGAAGCCTCCAGCTGTGTAGAGAGTTAGAGCAGCCTCTCCCTGGATGGCACAACCAGCCCCCTTGCCCAAAGTACTGGCCGCTTTTCATTGTCTTTCTCTCTTTGTGGTCTCCTATCTCCCCTAGCTGTTGTCTATCCCTTCAGTGTTTACTGGATAAATTCCTAGTGGTTCCCACTGGTCCTGTCTGTGGGTGGTGGCAGCCTCTCTAGGGTGTCTCCATTACACTGTAATGGTCTAGATCTGTTTCCAAGGACAGTGACAGTGGCCTTCACAGCCTGTTAAGGCTCTGTGCTTTGAGCATGCAGTTCTCGGTGTGCTGGTGAGCAGCAGCCCATGCACATCACTCCAGAATTTTCCATGCCTGAATCAACGGCATGACCTCCTTGGGGGTTTTTGTTGGGTCAAGGAAAGTGTTCCTGCTTTGTTTCCTTTTTGATTAAGCATTATACCACCTGTCTCCAGGCATGTGATTCTTTATATATATATATATATATATATATACTGGTTCAGGAGACAAGCCAGCAACAGCACCAGGTTTAACTCAAAACAGCACCTTATGCAGGAGCCCTGGTCTCTGGGGTGGATGCCCTCACACTGACCCTGTGCCTGGCTGGCAACTCAGAAGAGCCTCCGAAGAGCATGCTGTCTCTAGTTGATGGGCAAGATGAAGTGCAGGGGGAAATAGTGACTTACTGCTTTCCCCCTCCCCCTGCACCCTCCAATATACACATACATCAGTGCTGACTGGTCCCCTAGCACATGGAGGGAAGTCACATCTTGCTCCCTCCAGAGGATGCTTTGGTAAGCCTGGTTGGTTAATATAAAAAAGCGGTGCCCCGGGGCACCTAGATCTATTTGCCAGGATCTAGGCAAATAGTTCAGCTCAGATCAAAATATAGGGAGGACTCAGTTTTAACTTCTGAATTTAGCATGCGAGTTAATGCAGAAAACAGGTTTGCAACCACAGCCAACGTGCTCGCCAGCAAGCAGGGGCACCTGTTCGGGCTACTGCTGCCCTCTACTGGAACCAGTTAGTAAGTCAAGAACAGTCCGTTGGCATATCAGATCCCCCTGCCCACTGCACCAGCTGCTTAAAACATAGGTTTCAGTATTATTTAGATGGGCTCCCCAGGTAACTCAGCAGTAAATAATCCACCTGCCAATTCAAGAGATGCGGGTTCGATGTGGGGAAGATCCCTGGGAGAAGGAAATGGCAATCCACTCAAGTGTTCTTGCCAGGAAAATCCCATGGACAGAGAATCCTGGTGGGCTACATCCATGGGGTCATAAAAGAGTCAGACATGACTGATTGACTAAACAACAACTTAATTATTTAAATATGACAAAGCCAACAGAACCAGAGATGACTGCCATTGAAAAGAAAGTTTGTTATTCCCATGGATCCCAAGAGAAGGTGCACGTGACACCATGGATGGACACAGGGGTGAACACCAGTCAGTCAGAAGACAGAATGAGTAGGGAGGATGTGGGCCAGAGCCTCGACTGTGTGTCAGAGTTTTCTCTGTACCTCCTGCAAGGACATTTGTCATTAGATTTAGAGCCACCCAGATAATCCATGATGATCTCCTTGTCTCAAGATTCTTACAGTATCTGCATCTGCAAAGACTCTTTGTAAGTAACATAACACTCACAGATTTAGGGACTTGATGTGGGCATATCTTTTTTGGGGGGAAGGAGGGGTTCCATCATTTTGATCCACTGCAATTGCCTTTTAAATACATTGCAGAGGGGGTATATGTAGGCATATAGCTGATTCACTTTGCTGAAACTAACAACACTGTTGTAAAGCAACTATACACCAATAAAAATTTTTTTAAAATAAACTAAAAATAAATGCATCACAATTCTGACCCAATCTCACTATCTTCACTGTTACCACTGTGGGCCCAGATGTCCTCACCTTTCTGTAGGACCAGTGTATTCTCCTTACGGGTCTCTGCTTCCAATCTTGCCTCTTCACAATGTGTTCTGCAAAATGTAGCCAAGATTATCCTTTAAAAAGTTAAATCAGTCATGTTACAACTTGGCTCAGAACCTCCATAGGCCTCCTTCTTGTGTATAATAAAATGGAACAGCCTTGGTCTGGCTTGTGTAATTGTGCCTCTGAATTCTTCTCCAACTTTTCTTTTCTGTGGCTTCCTCCTGTGACACAACCTCTCCCAGCAAGGAAAGAGTGTTCCAAAATGCTCTCTTCTCCAGTGGGAACTCTTTCTTTCTTATGTACCCCTGGCTCATTCCCTCACTTCATCCAGGTCCCTACTCACTCAGATCTCACCCCCTTACAGAGGCCTCCCCTGAACATTCATCTGAAATAACACCTATTCTAATTCCCTATCCTGTAGCTCTTCTTAGCACTTACGACACATGGTGTTGGCATAAACATTCATTGTTTATTCCCTGAAAACAAGGGCTTCTTTACTCTGTAATAATGCCTGGCAAGGTAGACAATTAAGGAATATGTTTATTGGGATGAATAAATGAACGGGTAAATGTGCTGAGGATTTTTCTAACCAAGATCACCTTATTATTTTTTCAAATTACTCCCAGTGGCTGCCCCACAAGAGCACTTTTGGACCCAAAGCCTACGTAACTACTGTCTGTGTTCTAGGGAGAAATGAGCACATTAAAAAAAAAATTATTGAAGTAAAATTTTATTGTTTTTATTTATTTTTTTAAACAGAATAACTGGGCTTATGTTGAATGAAGTGTGCTACGGGAATTGCATGATTTATTGCTCAGGAAAGTGTTGAGCTGATACGATCATATTCCCACAAAAACAAGGAAGAAGCAGCCACAGGGATAACTCCTTTAACATCTCACTTTACAGGGATAGAGAAATGGCCATTTCTGACAATTGCTTTGAGTTCTTCGTGATGGCTAACCTTGTTAAAATGAGTTATTAATTTCCTGGGACTTCCCTACTGGTCCAGAGACTGGGACTCTGCACTCCCAATGCAGGGGGGCTGGGTTCAGTCCCTGGACAGGGAACTAGATCCCCCATGCTACAACTAAGACCTGGCACAGTCAAGTAAATAAATATTTTTTAAAAATTCCTTGAATTCGTGTAACTCTATGGCTGATTCATATCAATGTATGACAAAACCCACTGAAAAATAAAAATTTTTTTAAAAATAAATAAATAAATAAAAATAAAAATTCCTGAGCATTTAGGGGGCTTCTGCAATTAGCTCAGGGGGGAAAGAATGCCTGCTATGCAAGAGACACAGAAGATGTGGGTTCAGTCCCTAGGTTGGGAAGATCCCCTGGAGTAGGAAATGACCCACGCCAGTATACTTGTCTGGGAAACCCCATGGACAGAGCAGCCTGGCAGACTCCAGTCCCTGGGGTTGCAAAAGTCAAACACGACTGAGCGAAAGCACACACACGCCTGAGCATTTACTGAGAGGGGTGGGGGGAGTGTCTTGCTAGACAGTTATATAAATAGCATGCAAATTAAAGTAATAAAAGCATAAGAGAGTATTAAGTGATAGTCGGAATAATTAAGGGAAGCAGCTGGAGTTCAGCTGCTCAGATCCAGGTAAAAGTGTTGAATATTATGGAATGAAGGACTCAGTGGCTTGCCTTTGCCCAGATCCTGCCCTGCCACTCCTCTCTGTTAGGGCCCTGCATCCTTGTTCACATTGCCCCAACTCCCAGGGTCTGACCAAGAAGAGGCACAATTCTTAGTCACAAGGTACTTCCACTTTTCGGCTCTCTTAATCATCCACTGCGTGGAATCCCTAGCCAGCTTCCCCACTGGCTGGACTGGCTTCCTGAGGTGCTTTTCTGAGCCATGCCTGGGCTTTACATATACCCGGATGGAGCCCGGGGCTCTGACTGCCTGTGCTGGGACTGGCCTCTGCAATCATATCCTGTCCCTGGCTCTTCCCCACAGGATGGGTTCTGTCTCCACCTGCCTCTGTCCTCCTCCTCCCAGGTCCCCCCACTTCTCTTAAATGTGTCACGTTCCTGGCTCTGAGCAGAGCCAGGCTCCCTCTTGACTATGGACCCAGCCTGTCTCATGTGTTTCTAGGAACTTGGCCAAGCCCCGGAAGGCCCTCTTCTCCACGTATCCAAGACAGACCCACAGGCAGGCTGCAGGCTGGCCATGCCCTGGGGCATGTGGGGTGTGTGCTCAGTCGCTCAGTCATGTCCAACTCTTTTGTGACCCCATGGCCTGCAGCCCACCAGGCTCTTCTGTCCTCAGAATTTTCCAGGCAAGAATACTGAAGTGGGTTGCCATTTACGACTCCAGAGGCTCTTCCCCACCCAGGGATCGAACCCGTGTCTCTTGCATCTTCTTCATTGGCAAGTGGATTCTCCACCACTAGCCACATGGGAAGCCCCTAGAAGTTTCTATTCATAGCGTGGATTGGTGGGTGAGTGATTCAGGGCAGGAATAGACAGAATTTCCACTTGCTCACTTCCTTTTCACTTCTTAAACCACTCCTCTGGAATGACCCTTGCTAAGACCTCTAATGAACTATGAAAAAAATGCTAATAACTCAGTGAGTCAAACAAGAAACCTTCAGGATTTACAATTTTTTAACAGTTTACGAGACCCCAGATCTGAAGTCAAGGTGTCAGCAGGGTGGCTTCCTTCAGGGAATCTAAGGGAGAGTCTATTCTACGCCTCTCTACTCGTCTCTGGTGGTTGCAAGGAACATGAATCCTTGGAGTTTCTTGGTGTGAGCAGCACCCTCTGATCTCTGCCTCTGTCTCCACGTGGACTTTCTCTCTCTGAGACTCTTTATGTCCTTCCCTTTTTCCATAGGAACACTAGTCATTGGTTTTAGGTTTCATTGTAACCGCATATGATCTCATCTTAATCCTCGACTAAATGTACCTGCAAAGACTCTTATTTCCAAATAAGATCTCCTTCTGAGGTTCTGGGTGGATGTGAATTTGTGCGGCACGGGGGACACTCTTCAATGTACTACATCTTCTTAATTTGTTAAATGCTTTTGTTGTTGTTCAGTCGATAAGTTGCGTCTGACTTTGAGACCCTATAAATGGTAACCCACCAGGCTCCTCTGTCCACGGGATTTTCCAGTCAAGGATACTGGAGCAGGTCGCCATTTCCTTCTCCAGGGAGTCTTCCTGACTTAGGGATCAAACCTGCATCTCCTACACTGGCAGGCAGATTTTTTACCACTGAGCCACTAGGGAAGCACGTTTTAAACTTTGTTATAAGCGCACTTTCCCCATTCCTTTCCCTCACCTTTTTGGACAATCCTCTCAGTGTTTTCTCTGTCAATAAAAATCACTTTAAAAATTCACACATAAGTTTCTCTGAAAAATCACTGAGCATATATTTTCCATAGCTTCTCCCTTCAGACGATGTCTTCCCTCTCATGTGCACTGTCTGCCTGGTCCTAGAAGATTTTGAGTTTGTGATTCCATCACATGTAGAAGGCTTTCTGTGGTCAGAATAAAATCAACTGAAATAGTAGTAACATTACAATTTCTACCATGCTGGGCAAATCTACTTATTGATTTCTTTCATCTATCAGATAACACTTGAAAAATGAATGCCCAGACCTCTCTAGTGCTCCACTGGATAGGAATCTGCCTGCTAATGCAGGGGACATGGATTTCATCTCCAGTCTGGGAAGATTCCACATGGCTTGGAGCAACCAAGCCTGTGGGCCACAACTGAGCCTGTGTGCTGCAACTGCTGAAGCCCAAGTGCCTAGAGCCTGTGCACCATGACCAGAAAAGCCACCTCAATGAGAAACCCACAGACCACAACTAGAGAGTGGCCCCTGCTCACCACGACTAGAGAAAGTCCGAGCAAAGCAATGAAGATCCGGTGCAGCCAAAAATAAATACACAAATAAATAAAAATGTTTTTAAAAAGAATGCCTACTCTAGGTTAGGCAGTATTCTTAGTACTGGGAATACAATTTTGAGCAATTATACCTGCTGTCATGGATATTACTGCTTAGTGAGGAAAAAATAAAAGATGTGACTCACACAACTAAATGAAAAAGATAACTATGCTAAATCTTACAAATGAAAGGTCTATGGTACTGAGAAGACAGAAGGGGAGTTAGGGGAAGCCAAGATATAAAGGATGACAGATTTAACTGGACAAGGGAAAGGAACAATCTATGCATAGGAAACAGTACGTGCAAAGGTCCTAAGGCTGGACGGACCATTATATACAGTAAGACTGAAGGAAGAAGAATGTAGTTGAAATGGGAGGAAAGTTTGATGGAAAAAGAGAGAGCGAGGCAGCAGCCAGACCAAGCAGAACCTTGTCAACCGCGCGTTTATCTGTCTTTATCCTAAGAGCAATGGGAAGTCGTTAACATGTTTTAAGAGAAAGTGTTCCCAACCCAGGGATCAAATCCAGTCTCCTGCATTGCAGGCAGATTCTTTACCATCTGATCTACAAGGGAAGCCCCGTTAAAGAGATTACCCTGGATGTAATTTGCAAAACAGGTTTAAGCAGTGTGAGAATAGATGGGAGCAGATCTATTAGGAGGCTTTTGCTAAAATCTAAGTGAGAAATGATGGTATTTTGGATGAGGGTAGTTTGATAGAGATGGAGAATTATGGAAAGATCTGAGAGAGGAGGTAGATGGTTGGTGATGGATGGAAAGTGGGGAGCTAGGAGAGCTACGGAGAAGAAAGAGTCAAGGGTAAGTTCTAGGTCCAGGAAGTATAAATAGATGCTGCTGTCTGAGGCGGGGAGCTGCTACACTTCCCAGGTGGTGCTAGTAGTAAGGAACCCACCTGCCAATGGAGGAGTCATGAGTGACATGGGTTCGATCTGTGGGTCAGGAAGATCCCCTGGAGAAGGACATGGCAACCCACTCCAGTATTCTTGCTGAAAGAATCCCATGGACAGAGGAGCCCGTTGGGCTATAGTCCATAGTCCAACTTACGAAGAATTGGACACGACTGGAGCAACTTAGCACACACACACAAGGCAGGGAGTACGCGCCTGAAATGGAGCTGGAGAGGTAAGCAGGTAATTTGCTTTAGGAGTCAAGGTGCTGCTGAAATACTCAAGAGGAGATGATGAAGTTGGGGACGGTAATTTGAGTCTGGAGCTCAGAGAAGTTTGGTTAAATTAGGTCACATTATAAAATGCTTAACTCAGCATCTGTTCATAAGTACTGGCCAATGTTTATTATTTTCCAACAATATTGTTAATGTGGTAGAAATTGACATGATAGAATGTATAAGATTAAATGTGTTAACACATTTTAAAGCACTTAAAACAATGCCTAGCATATAGGAAGAGCTTAATAAAAATTAAGGAAGAAATAAAAGATCTTATCTCTGAAGACACTTTTTCTGATTTTTTTAATTAAATTTATTTACTTTAATTGGAGGATAGTTATTTTACAATATTGTGAAGCTTTTGCCATACATGAATCAGCCTTAGGTATACAGGTGTCCGCTCCCTTTTGAACCTCTCTCTCACCTTCCTCCCACCTCGCCCCTCCAGGTTGTCACAGAGCACCAGCTTCGAGTGCCCTGCATCATACATCAAATTTGCACTGGTCATTTATTTCACATATGGTAATGTATATGTTTCAATGCTATTCTCTCAAATCATCCTTCTTCCACTGAGTCCAAAAGTCTGTTCTTTACATCTGTGTCTCTTTTGTATACCCTTAGGAAACCAGAATTGAAAACACTTCTGATTTCTCTGTATCAGTCAGTATAAGAGAATACGATGAACTCAAAGTCTGACCCAGGGTTTTAGAATTTCACAGAAAAGGAATGGGTATCTGCACCTATTACTTTGAAAACCTGACTTCACTTTTCAGACAGAAATTTCACATTTCTGAAAATGGCCCTGCATACTGTTGCCAGTGAAAGCACTGAACAGAGACAAGAGACCTGTTCTATTTCTTGGTCCCAACTTTACTTGTGTGACCTCCCTTGGGCTTCCTGGAGGGATTGTATCAAATGACCCCTCTCCATTTTAAGATTTCAGAGCTGACTTCTAAACCTCTTTGCAAAAGCCAGCTTTCTCACCCCTGGAATGAGGAGCCCACAGGAGGGTCACAGAGAGGCCAGAGTCCAGCAGAGAGCCTGACCTGCATGCTCTGTTACTACATCTGAAGCTGGACGGTCACACAGAGCAGGCATGATCATCGAATTCACAGGAGGCTTGGAAGCCTCGCTCAGTATTTCCATTTAAGTCAAAGGTTAGTGATTTCTCCACTTTCTGCCTCTGAGACATGGGGAGATGAGAAACACAGAAGCAACAGGGTTTGGGACACCGGCGCCTGGAGGCAAATCCGTTTAAGGAGCCAGGAAACGGGCGTATTGAGTTTGGGTTTCTAAACCCTTGGGACCCTTCAGCCCTGAGAAACAGATGAGAAAGCTGAGTAAACTGATGAATGCATATTCCACCATAAGACCCCTTTTAGGAGGAAGCACACACTTAGAAAGATGCTTGGGAACATGTATTACTCAGAGCAATTACTGTGTTTCACAACAAAGCTGTAGGTCCCAGAACTTAGGAGAGAGGAAAAGTCTGTTTGGGGAGGCATGAGTGTTAGTTGCTCAGTCGTGTCCGACTCTGTGTGACCCCATGGACTGTAGCCCTCCAGGCTCCTCTGTCCATGGGATTCTCCAGGCAAGAACACTGGAGTGGTTGCCCTTCCCTTCTCCAGGGGATTTTCCCAACCTAGGGATCAAACCTGGGTCTCCCACTTTGCAGGCAGATTCTTTACTGTCTGGTCCACCAGGAAAGCCCTTCCCTGTTTGGGGAGGAGATGAGTATAAACTCCAGATCTGGGACTTCCCTGGGGGTTCAGTGGCTAAAACTCCTACACTCTCAGTGCAGGGGGCCTGGGTTTGATCCCTGCTGCGATTCATGGGGTCGCTAAGAGTCGGACACGACTGAGCTACTGAACTGAACTGAAGAGAACTAGATCCCACATGCTACAACCAAGACCCAGTGCAGCCAAATAAATAAATATATAAAAATAAATATTAAAAAATTTTTTTTAATTAAATAGAACTTAAACCCCAGCTCTGCCACCAACTCTGCAGCCATAGACTAGTCACTTTCTGAGCCTTAACTCCCTCATCTTTAAAATCTTCATTTTTTCCCTGACTTACCTCACAGGATTGTCATAAAAATATTACAATGAAGAGAGCAAAGCACAGTACCTAGGACATAGTAAGGACTAATCTTTCAACATGCCTACCAGATTCTCTCCAAAGTAGACATAAACTAGGTTTTGTACCATTGCATTCAGCAGGAAAGTTCACCATGTAAGGAAATCATCAATGAGAAGGCAGGACATGTTCTTCTCATAGTCCTCATTCTCCTGAAGTGATCCTCTCCCAGAATCAATTATGGGATCAATTATGGAAAAGGAATAAAGCAAAGAGGCAGAAAGAGACAGGCTCTGAACCAGTAAACACTCAACCCAGGGGAACTCAAAATATCTGAGCTCAGTGGAAAGTTTCTTTGTGTGTTCTGCCTATACTTTCAACCAAGTTGTTGTTCAGTTGTTCAGTCATGTCCAACTCTTTGAAACCCTATGGACTGAGGCATGCCAGGCTTCCCTGTCTTCTGGCATTTGCTCAAACTTGTGTCCATTGAGTTGGTGATACCATCCAATCATCTCATCCTCTGTTGGTCCCTTCTCCTCCTGCCAAGCAGGGTCCCAGAAATGTTTTCTGGATCATGGGTCTTTGGGAATGTATCTGTAGGAAACTTGTTGCTACACACAGAGCTAGTCTGAGAGGGTGCTAGATCACAGAATCTGACCAGGGCCCCAAGAGATCCAGGAAAACATATCTGATCAATAAACAAAGTGATTTTGTCAATTGCATATAATCTTTGAAGACAATTTCTTCCACTGATACACAGAAGGGAAAAAAAAGTTGTTTTCAGAGACATCATTTAAAAAATTTTCTCCTTAACCTTGATTAAGCTCTTGCTACATATAAGGCACTATTTTAAGTACTTTAAAAGTTGTGTATTTATCAAGTACATTGAATCATGTCTGTTTTCATAACCACATCCCCTTGTCCACTATTATCAGAGTAAAAAGGTAAAATATTTCCTCTTTCTGACAGACAGCACCATCAAGCTCCCTGTATCTCCTGTGCCAACCTCACAGCTGTGACAGTGGCTTAAGGAAAGATCCAGAAAGCTCCATGAGCTTCTGTCAAGACCCCTGCCCCAGCACCCACAGCTAATCTCCTCACGGCCCATTAGGTCAGCTTGCAAAAACTCAAAGTCACTTACCACCATGCCCTGCGCCCAGATGACCCTCACCCCTGCAGCCTGGCCCCGTGCCCTCTGCAGCAGCTGCTGCTCGTCAGAAAAACGCCACTGCATCTTCAGCTCATTCTGATCTTTACTTTCCCTTTCTTGATTTTACTCAGTGGGTTTCATTCCTGGCTGCACATGAAAATTGCCTGCAAAGCAAGCATTTTCGTTTTTAATTTGAAAATCCATACTCTCTTCTCAAATAATTAAATCAGAATTGATGCAGGGTAGGGTGGGAAGGAGTTAAGACTTTTTTTAAGGTCAAACAGAAAGAGGATTATTAAAAAGTTTTAGATAGTGTATAGGGCCTCTAGGAGAGTAATATGATATTACTTACATGTGGAATCTAAAAACAAAAAATGATACAAATGTGCGTGTGTGTGTGTGTGTGTGTGCACTCAGTTGCTGTGCTCAGTCATGTCCAACTCTTTGCTGCCCTTTGGACTGTAGCCCTCTAGGCGCCTCTGGCCATGGAATTTTCCAGGCAAGAATACTGGAATGTCTTGCCACTTCCTATTCCAGGGGTTCTTCCCAACCCAGGGACTAAAACTGCATCTCCTTCGTCTCCTGTATTGCAGGCAGATTCTTTACGACTGAGCCATCAGGGAAGCCATATATATATATATATATATATATATATATATATACACACAAACTTATATAGATAGATAGATTTACATAAAACTGAATCACTTTGCAGCTCACCAGAAGCTAACAAAATACTGTAAATCAACTACACTTTAATTTTTTAGAAAAGGTCTCCCCCCCAAAAAAAATCCATATTCTCTTCCCAAACATTTAAGTCAGAATCAGGGGAGGATGGAGTTAAGGCCTTTATTTTAAGATCAAACAGGAAGGGGTTTATTAACAAATAGTAGGCCATGTACGGGGTCTTGAAAACAGCCAGAACTCCACCTGGGTCAGAGGGGAGGCCAGAACAAAGTGCAACCCTCCTTCCTGGGGGCTGCCCTGGGTAGAGGGAGGTCTCCACCACCACTGTCACCAGGAACTGGAGTCTGTTCACCACCCATTCCCCGACGTGGTCCTCATTGCCAGAAGGAAGTTTTGGTTTTGTTTCTGATAATTAACACACAGTAAAATTTACTTTTTCACTTTATATTTATTTATTTGTTTTTGGCTGTGCTGGGTCTTCATTGCTGGGCAGGTTTTCTCTAGTTGCAGCAAGCAGAGGCTACTCTTCTAATTGCAGTGCATGGGCTTCTCATCACGCTATGTTTCTCTTGGTGCAGAGAGCAGGCTCTAGGACACGCAGGCTTCAATAGTCGCAGTTCCTGGACTTTTAAGCTCAGGTTCAACAGTTGTGGCTCACAGGCTTAGTTGCTCCACAGTATGTGGGATCGTCGCAGACCAGGGATTGAACTCATGTCTCCTGCATTGGCAGTCAAATTCTTTAACACTGAGCCACCAGGGAAGCCCAAAATTTACTTTTTTAAAATCATATATGATTTTGTGCTTTAACACACTTAACTGAGCAACTTCATTGCGCTGAATAACTCAGGTACTCCTCTATAGTTAGACCCTCCTCCCATGACCAGTCATCAGTTTCCTATCACTGTAAATTTGCCTTTGGGGCAACGTGATATAAATGGAATAATACAGTCTGTAACCTCTTAAGACTGGATTCTTTCACTCAGCATAAGACCCTTGAAATTAATCCAAGTTGCTGTATTTACACTTTGTTCCTTTTCGGTGTTGAGTCATGTTCCATTGTACAGACGGATCAGTTTATTTACCTGCTGAAGAGATATGTAAATTGTTTCTGGTCTTCAGTTACCAGTAACAGAACTGCTATGCCTAGGTTTCACTGTGAACATAAATGTTCTTTCTCCTGGGTCAATACCTTGGAGAGGGATTTCGAGGTCTGATAGGAAACTAACAAACTGTTTTCCCAAAGAGGCCATCCAGTCTCCCCATCAGGGCATGCTACTTTCTGTTGCTCCGTAGCCTCGCCAGAACCTGGTATTGCCATTCTATTTCATCTTAGCCATTTTCACAGGTGTGTGGTTGTTTTTTTTATTATTTTTTTTAATGTTTTGGCCACACCACGCTGCACGTGATATCTTCCTTGACCAGGGATTGAACCCAGGCCCCATATGTTGGAATCATGACGTCTTAACCACTGGATCACAGGAAAGTGTCTGTATCTTTCATTTTTTAATTTTTATTAGAGTATAGTTTCTTTACTGTAGTTGCATCCTACTGTGGGGTTTTTTTATATGCATTTCTCTTTGGTATTTTTTTAATGTCTCCACGTGACTCTAATAGGTAGCTAGAGTTGCAAACCATTGAAAACACTAAAGCTTGGCTGTCCAATGAGGCCAAGCCTCTGCTGCTAAGTCTACTAATGTACCTGCATATTTATGCTGTGTTCCTACCTGTTATAGGGGGTGAGCCTCCTTGTTCTCACCAACAGTTCTACCTGAGTTCTGTTTCCACGTTGAATTTTGTCCCCTCTTCCCAGGCCAGTGGAACTGTTTGTGGAGTTGTTCCTTCTTTTTCATCATTTTTCCTTCCCCTGGCTATTACTGTCAACACCATACAATATACTGTAGTAAAAAAAAAAAATTCTTTAGCCTACATCCTTCTCTGGCAATCACCATTTCTCTGCTCCTCCTTCAACTATTAAAAAAAGCTGTCTAGTTTATTATCTCCACATCCTTCCCCCACTCCAGCTTTTTGCCCTCCCATCTTCTTGTATATTTACTCCAAACAGACTTTCACCTCCATCAGTCCATGAAAACTGTCCTTACAAGTTCACTAATTGCCTCCACATGTCAAATCCAAAGTTTAGACACTCTCAGTCCTTAACTTATTCAACTATAATCTGCAAACTTGATCATTACTTCGCTTTCTTAACTTTCCCTTGACCTAGCCTCAAGGTTATCCTCCCATCTCAGCAGCTCCTTTGTCTCAACTTCCTGGCTGGTTCCTCCTCATCTTTCTGATTCTACAACTTGGAGTGGCTCTGGGCTTGGTCCTCTGATATCTTCTCTTTATACTCACTTTCTGAATGATCTTATTCTATACCATAACTCCAGATACTATCGAGATAGTAAGTGATTTTCAACTTTCTATCTCTGGTCTAGACCTCCCCACTAAATCCAGAGTCCTATAGCAAACTTTCCACTTGACCTTTGCATTTGCAATTCTAATAGGCATTGAAAATTGCATGTGCATAACTGAATAATTTCCAGATTATCTGTTACCCATCTGATCTTCCTCGTCTCAGAAAACAACAATTCCATTCTTCCAGCTGTTCAGGCTAAAAACCTTGAAATTCCACTTGATTTCTCTTTCTCTCAGATGCTACATCCACCCAACCAGCAAATCTTGTTGGCTATTTCTTTGAATATATCCAGAAGGCAAATAATGCCTTCAATTCCTTCTGCTGCATCCTAGTACAAATCACAATCAGCTCTCACTGAATTATTGCAATACCTATAAATGTCTCCCTGTTCCTACCTTCCACCATCAGTTTATTCTGCATACAACTCAAGGGTAAACATTCAAAATGTTCAAACAAAATTAATCAAGAGATATCACTCCATTTACCCAGCTGCAGTGCCTCTCCCACCTCATTGTGAAAGCAAATTGAGAGATTCTATGCTGATATTTTCAGAATCTTTCCCTGACTGTCTTGCTGACCTCATTTCTTATTTCTTTTAGTTTTAATGAAGCATAGGTGATTTACAATGTTGCATTTAATTTCTGCTGTACAGCAAAGTGACTCTGTTACCTACATATGTACACTGTTTTCCCTATTCTTTTCCATTATGGTTTATCACAGGATATTGAATATAGTTCCTGTGCTATACAGAGGGGCCTTGTTGTTTATACGTCCTATATATAATAGTCTGCATCTGCTAATCTCAGATTCCCACGCCATCCCTCCCTCACCCCTTGCTTTGGAAACCACAAGTCTGTTTTCTATTGTCTATAAGTCTGTTTCTGTTTGGTAGATATGCTCATTTGTGTCATATTTTAGATTCCATATATAAGTGATATATGGTATTTGTCTTTGTCTTTCTGACCTAACTTCACTTAGTATGATAATATCTAGGTCCATTCATGTTGCTCCAAATGGCATTATTTCATTCTTTTTATGGCTGAGTAATCTTCCATTGTATATATATTATATCATATTTATTCATTCATCTGCCTCCTGACCTTATTTCTACCCCTCATCCACCTTGTGCTCATCCTGCTTCCAGCACGCATGCTATGTCGCTTCAGTGCTGTCTGACTCTTTGCAACCTTATGGGCTATGGCCCTCCAGGCTCCTCTGTCCATGGGATTCTCCAGGCAAGAATACTGGGGTGGGTCACCATGCCCTTATGTCTCCTGTATTGGCAGGCAGGTTCTGTACCACTAGTCCCACCTCGGAAGCCCCTCTCCACTCATAAGTAATTGCTATGGCTGGTGGCTTACAACAGACAGACATCACTGCAGCTGTGTCCTCAGTGGTGTGATTTAGGAGGACAGACGTGGGAGAGCTGTGTAATTACTGGCGGTTTGGAGCAAGCTTCCACTCTGGAGCCCCTCCCCTTGCTCTCCACTCTGCCCAGATGCCCTTCCTCTGAACATCTGCCTGATTCTTCCCTCCCTTTATTCAGGTCTCTACTGAGGCTGTCTCGCCCACTCTTTCTAAAACAGGATCTCTCTCTTGTCACTCTTACTCTGCCTAATTTTTCTTCAAGGCTCATATCACAAGATCACCTAGAATTAACTCATTTATTTATCGTAGGTCCCTCTTCCATGAACATGAGCCTTGCGTGTCAGGATCTTTCTACTGAATTCCTTGCTGTATTCATGTACCTACAACAGTGCACAGTGAAGCGGTTCACCAGGGGTTGGATAAATAAGTAAATTAATCTTCCCTCACATAACCATTTGTGACAATTTTTCTTTCTAAAGCTTCAGTAAATATCTTTTGAGCTGGATTTCCTCTGAATAATAACGCCTGGAAGGCCCCAGTACGACGTGTTTTTTTTCCAACCACATTTCCTAGCAATGACGCTGAGACTCTGACGGCTTCTGGTGATGTCCTGCTCTAAATCAGTTTATAATAGCATCACAATGTCATATGAGTGGAAGTTAACGATAAATGGAGTGTCCTGGGACAAGGGTTCACATGCACGAACTATATATAAATATATACAAATATTAGCACATACTTGCATGCGTGCACACATAATGACACACACACACATAAACAACCAGGCTTCTTTGGTATATTTTCTCACCAAGTCAAAAATGTTCTGTTTATCCTCTGGAACATGTTTTTTAGCTTTTAAAATGTTTTAAACAAAAACCAAAAAGCTCAATTCTATAGAGTTCCTTACAAAAACTAATTGTCAGCCTCAGTCTCTAAAACTAGCTCTTTCACAATGTATAATTGACTAAACACAAAGTAACACAGAACAAGACCCAAAATTTGTGCATTTGTGTAACAAATCTATACTTTTAGGGCATAACTTGATAAAATTTTAATTACCTTGATTTTTTGATTTTTAAAATTTTCAGAGTTCTAAGATGGTATCATAACAAGCTAAAAGTTAGCTGCCTACAAAAATATGGTATGTAGATAACAATGCTGTCACTCAACAGATGCTATCATTTTGACATATTCCTACATGGAGCTAAATTTTATAAATTAAGCCCATCTTGGAACTCCACATTTACACTATCACTCAGCAAACATATTCTAGATATAATTACAGTTGTGTCTACAGTATTTATGTTTTAGAAGAATGAAGGTAAAAGTAAATTTGCCTGAATATTTGCACCTTTCTCTCGTTTGAGGGTTTTTTTTTCTTTTTTACTAAATTGTTCAAGTATCCTTAATCAAGACTGAAGCCTTTCCAATAGGCTTATTTCTTCCTGCATCCACTCAATAAATATTTATTGAAGACCTACTATGTACCTGTTCTAAGACTTTAGGATATATCAGAGAACATAATCAGAAGAGATCTCTGGCCTCATGGAACTTGCTTTTTATTAAGGAGACACTTAATAAAATGTGTACATTTTCTACAGTTGCATAAAAATATCACAAATTTAGCTGCTTAAACCATGCACATTTACCCTCACAACTTCTGTATCTCAGGAGTCAGTGCATAATCTTTATTTTCTAGGAGTTTTCAATGTAGCTACAGGAAAGAAACATGTGAAAAGATTGCTAATGATTCAAGACATTAGATACTGAAATCATCAACTGAAGAAAATCCCCAAAACTTAAAAAATAGCTATGTCAACTTAAGGTCATTTAATTTTAGTCTAGGGACCAAAAGATCATCTCCACTTTCTAGGAGATCCATTAATTATCCACTATCGATTGGACCTCCCTGATTTCTTCAGTATTCCTCTCACTTTTTTTCTCTCTTTTTTGTTGTATAAAAAAACAACAAAAAGCTATTGGATTTGATTTGTTAGTTATTGGATTTGACTTTTTAAAATTCATTCTAATTGAAGAATAATTTGTGATGGTTTTTGCCATACATCAAAATAGAAGGATCTTATCAGATGTGAAGGATATGAGTATCAGAACTGAACTGTTCACCAGGTGGTCAAGCATAATCAACGAAATTAGGAACAACTGGTAGACGGTTCATTAGGAAATTTCAAAATGTCAAGGATAAAAAGAATCTCTTTGATCTTCTGAAGCAGAAATAGGCAAACTATAACTCATGTACCAAATCTGACCCACCATTTGTTTTTGTAAATACCGTTTGATTGGAACATAAAAAAGAAAGATCATCTCCATAATTTCAACGTACTTCCTTAGGCCCTGAAGGAATCAGTGTTGACACAGCCACCCAAAAGGACTGATATTTCTGGAGATGACTCTTAGTCATGGGGGGAAAGTTAAGTATGTTCCATGTAGTCTGTACAAAAGATTGCAAATATGATATACTTTAAGCTGATTTCTATCCAAAACCAGGCAGCTCAGTGGTAAAAGAATCCACCTGTCAATCTAGAAGTTGCAAGAGATGTGGGTTCGATCCCTGGGTCAGTAAGATCACCCTGGAGTAAGAATTGGCAACCCACTCCAGTATTCTTGCCTGGAGAATCCCATGGACAGAGGAATCTGGCAGGCTACAGTCCATAGGGTGACAAAGAGTCAGACATGACTGAGCACATATGCACGCATATATACATTAATCCAATACAGGTAAAATGTGTCCATATTTTGGTGTTTAAAGGCGTAGATCCTCAGGTATTAAAATAAAATCAGGCCTTCAGAAATGGTTAATTTCCAGAGGGGAAAGATAAATTAGGAGGTTGGGATTAACAGATACATACTACTGAAAGGTTGTTGCTGAACAATAAGACGCGGGATTCTTGGCCTCCGGAGGAGACGAATTCAATCCGGGGCCAGAGACGAGGCTGGATCGCTCAGAGCTTTTGTGTAATAAAGTTTTATTAAAGTATAAAGGAGATAGAGAAAGCTTCTGACATATGCATCAGAAGGGGGCAGAAAGAGTACCTCCCTGCAAGTCTTCAGCTGAATGTTATATAGTTACTAGCAATCTGTTAATGAAAAGAAAAGAATGTCTTAAAACTCAGAATGGCACCAGGTCCCTCATCCATAAGATGCATTTTGGGATAATCTTCGCACCAGATGATTCACCCCAGGCCATAAAATGATTGACTTGAATCTTGTAGAAGGGCAGATTACCATACAAATAGTTTCATTTACATAGATTAGGGGAACAATATCAGAGTATAACTTACTGGCTTGTTAAGTAGGTTCTAAACCATTTGGCAAACCGACTTGAAGACAGAATCTGGGGTAAATGCATAGCACATTAACATAGCTTAAGACAAATATTTCCATAAGAAAAATGTATTGGTTAACTCAAGGTTTGAGAACAGTTAGCTTCAGGTGAAATCAGGTGTTATGGCAACACAGTATTTTAAGGGAAACCTCCATTTAAATTTGTATAGAGAAGGAAAAATATCCCTAGTTTGTTTCCTCCTGCCGCTTAAGAGAGATAAAAATGTCTGACACTTGCAGCCTATTTCCTCCATTTGGAGACCCCTGGGCTTCCTGCCTGTTACCCTTTCACTACTACATATATAAAAAAGATAACCAACAAAGATTTACTGTATAGTACAGGGAACTAGACTCAGTATCTTATAATAATCTACAAGGAAAAAGAATCTGAAAAAATACATACATATAAAGGTACATATATTTATATATATACACACTTATAAAGATTTATATATTTATATATATATACATACATATTAAAAAGCAGAGACATTACTTTGCCAACAAAGGTTCATCTAGTCAAGGCTATGGTTTTTCCAGTGGTCATGTATGGATGTGAGAGTTGGACAGTGAAGAAAGCTGAGTGCCGAAGAATTGATACTTTTGAACTGTGATGTTGTTGAACTGAACTGACTGACTAACATACATACGTGTGTATGTACATATATATAAACTGAATCACTTTGCTGTACGCCTGAAACTAACACTACATTGTAAATCAACTATACTTTAAAAAAATGCTTAAATTTAAAAAAAGAAATGGCTTATTTCCTAAGATTCTTCAGTTCAGTTCAGTTCAGTGGTTCAGTCGTGTCCGACACTTTGTGACCCCATGAATTGCAGCACGCCAGGCCTCCCTGTCCATCACCAACTCCCAGAGTTTACTCAAACTCATGCCCATCGAGTAGGTGATGCCATCTAGCCATCTCCTCCTCTGTCGTCCCCTTCTCCTCCTGCCCCCAATCCCTCCCAGCATCAGGGTCTTTTCCAATGAGTCAACACTTTGCATCAGGTGGCCAAAAAGTACTGGAGTTTCAGTTTCAGCATCAGTCCTTCCAATGAGCACCCAGGACTGATCTCCTTTAGGATGGACTGGTTGGATCTCCTTGCAGTCCAAGGGACTCTCAAGAGTCTTCTCCAACACCATAGTTCAACACTAAATACTTAAGTATCAAATACAGCTTAGACAGTAAAGAATCTGCCTGCAATGTAGGAGACCTGTGTTCGACCCCTGGGTTGGGTTGGACAGAGGAGCCTGGTGGGCTACAGTCCATGGGTCACAAAGAGTCTGACATAACTGAGTGACTAACACTTTCACTTTCACTTTTCCTCATTGCAATTGGGGAGGAAAGAGCCAGAAAGGGTCTTTGAAGAAATGAATAGTGAGGAGTTTCCTCCAGTCCAAGTAATCCTGATCAAGTTTAGCCTGTAACTTCTCTCTCCCAATTTCTGACTGACACGTGTAGGTTCAAGGCACTACTTCCTCTTTTCTCTTTATATTATTTGTTATTTTTTTTCCTCATAAGACTTGGCAGCATGATTCATGCAATTACTTCCCCCTCCTACAATGCGTTAGAAAAGGTCTTCTAGATGAGAAAAAAGCTTCCTACAGCAATTCAGTGACAGGCCAGAATTAGCTTATTGACTTGCAAAACTTTACTCTTCTCCTTTTCCTTCCGTATTTTTCTTTTAAAATGGGAAGAACCGGGTGGAATTTATGTAATCATTTATATTCTGCTCCACATCCACCCCCAGTTGTTTTCCTTCCTCATGACTTAAAGAATGGGCTTGTACACAGTGGTACAGTTATGAGTGGCAACTTTAATTAGGATTCTAATATTTCCTTTCTAATTGCAGAAGTGAATAATGATCATGAGTTAGATTATGAAAGAGATAAAGATATATTATTAGTAAAAGAAATGTTGGGAACTTCCCTGGTGGTCCAGTGGCTAAGACTCCGCCCTCTCAATGCAGGGGTCCTGGGATCAATCCGTGGCTGGGGAACTGGATCCCGCATGCCTCAACTAAAGATCTCACTTGTCACAACAAAGATCAAAGATCCTGCATGCCGAAACTAAAACCCAGCACAGCCAAAATAAATAAATTTTTTAAAAGGAATGGATGTTCACCAAAAGGTAAATGGATAAAGAAGATGTGGTATATATAAACAATGGAATATTACTCATCCATAAAAAGAATGAAATAATGTCATTTGCAGCAACACAGATAAACCAAGAAATTATCATATTAAATGGAGTAAGTCAGCTAGAGAAAGACAAATACCATATGATATCACTTGTATGTGGAATCTTAAAAAATGATACAAATGAATTTACTTACAAAACAGAAATAGGATCACAGATATAAAAAACAGACTTGTGGATGCCAAGAGGGAAAGATGGGAGAAGAAATACAGCAGGAGTTTGGGATTAAAATATACATACTGTGCATGCGTGCTAAGTCGCTTCAGTTATGTCTGACTCTTCGCCACCCTATGGGCTAGAGCCCACCAGGCTCCTCTGTCCATGGGGTTCTCCAGGCAAGAATACTGGAGTGGGTTGCCATGCCCTCCTCCAGGGGATCTTCCCATTCAAGGATCCCACCCACATCTCTTATGTCTCCTGCATTAGCAGGCAGGTTCTTTACTACTAACACTACCTGGGAAGCCCCAAATGTACATACTACCATATATAAAATAGATAACCAACAAGGACCTACTATATAGCAGACAAAACTATATTTAATATCCTATAATGGACAAGATTTTTTAAAAGAATATGTATATATTCTTTTAAATATATATATATATGTATGTATGTATGTATATATATATATATATGTTTGTATGTATAACTCCTTGGAAGAAAAGCTATGACTAACCTAGACAGCATATTAAAAAGCAGAGATATTACTTTGCCAACAAAGGTCCATCTAGTCAAAACTGTGGTTTTTCCAGTAGTCATGTATGGATGTGAGAGTTGGTCTATAAAGAAAGCTGAGTGCTGAAGAATTGATGCTTTTGAACTGTGTTGTTGGAGAAGACTCTTGAGATTCCCTTGGACTGCAAGGAGATCCAACCAGTCCATCCTAAAGAAAATCAGTCATGAATATTCATTGGAAGCTGAAACTCAAATACTTTGGCCACCGATGTGAAGAATTGACTCCTTGGAAAAGACCCTGATGCTGGGAAAGATTGAAGGTGGGAGAAGAAGGGGATGACAGAGGATGAGATGGTTTGATGGCATCACTGACTCAATGGACATGAGTTTGAGCAAGTTCAGGAAGTTGGTGTTGGACAGCCTGGCATGCTGCAGTCCGTGGGGTAGCAAGGAGTCAGACACAAGCGAAGGACTGAACTGAACTGAACTGAACTGATGTATAACTGAATCAATTTGCAGTACACCTGAGATTAACGCAACATTGTGAATCAACTATATTTCAATAAAAAATTGTAAAAGATGTAATGTCCCCCCAATAAACAATATTCAACAATGAAAAGAAGTGTTGGGGCTCAGAAATATCACTCTGTGATTAGGGACAGTCACCTAAACTCAGTGAGCCTCAGGTTCCTCATCCATAAATATTTTACAGGCTTACTTCAAGGGTGAAGTGAACAGGATTTTGTAAGAGTTCTTAATTACAAGAATTACTTGAGTTGCTTATTCAGAAAAAAAAAATTGTGATTACCCAGATTCCTGTTCTTTTCAGAGAATTACATAATTCTTATCACAAGATAAATTTGGGAAACAGTGAGATAACAGAAGTACTCTGTGAGCTGAGGAAAATGAAAGAAATATAAGAAGATTGTTTTTCTATTAGTACTTACAGCTGTACCAAAAAAAAATCCTTTTAAAATTATTTTGTTACTTATTACTTTTAAATTATTTGTCTTTATCTTCTTAGAGATTGGTTTGCTATAGCTAATGTTGTGGTTTGAGATCTAGTTCCTAGTCTCAACCCTACCACTAATTAGTTGAGTAAGTTGGGGTGACTCATTTCTTTCATCTGGGGCTCATATTTTTATCTGCAAAGTGATGAGATGGAAGTTGTATGGAAATAAAAATCACTACTAAAAGAGTGATGATGCTCCTATATTCAATAAGGGTAACCAGTAATGACATATTGTATAGCAAGTGGAACTCTGCTCAATGTTCTGTGCCAGCCTAGATGGGGGGTGTTTGAGGGAGACGTATGTATGGCCTGATACCACGACAACATTGTTAATCATCTATACCCTAAAACAAATAAAAGTTTACAGTTTGAAAAAAAAAAGAGATGGTTCCCATGACTGTTATTCTATTTTTCCTTGATAATCTACTTTTCAGTTCCAAGTACCTAGTATTGTAAAGTATTTGATTATCTAAACCTGTCATTTGAGGAATTATTTTTAAGACTCTACGTCAGTATCATAGAGAATGGAAAGGAATTAAAGACATTCAACAGTTTACTAGGGGAGGATAGAGATGTATAAGTGATTATATGTGCAATCCCAAGAGGACTCTTGATTATTAAAATTGAGAGATAGAAGTGAATGCACCATGAACAAAATATTCAGCAAAAAGAAATGTCAGAGATGCAGAGTGAGTGCTGTGGGCAAAAGCAGTCACAAAACGCTTTATCAAAGCTCTCTGTTTCTTCTTTTTTAATTTTGTCTGATGAGAAAAATTTTACCATTTTAAAGAGATTCAGAAGTCACAGGTTCAATCCCTGGGTTAGGAAGATCTGCTGGAGGAATGAAAGGTTGTCGCTAAAAGATAAGACGTGGAATTCTTGGCCTCCGGAGGAGACGAATTCAATCCGGGGCCAGAGACAAGGCTGGATCGCTCAGAGCTTTTGTGTAATAAAGTTTTATTAAAGTATAAAGGAGATAGAGAAAGCTTCTGACATATGCATCAGAAGGGGGCAAAAGAGTACCCGCCTCCTAGTCTTTAGCTGTATGTTATATAGTCACTCACAGTCTATTAATGAAAAGAAAGGAATGTCATAAAATTTAGAATGGCACCAGATGATTCATCCCAGGCCATAAAACTATTGACTTGAATCTTGTAGAAGGGCAGATTACCAACAAATAGTTTCATTTACATAGATTAGGGAACAATATCTGAGTAAGTAGGTTAGGCCATTTGGCGGAACCAATATGAAGATAGAGTCTGGGGTACATTAACATAGCTTAAGACAACATTTCCATAAGAAAAAGAAATGTATTGGTTAACTCAAGGTTTGAGAGTAGTTAGCTTCAGGTGAAGCCAGGTGTCATGGCAACACAGCACTTTAAGAGAAACCTCCTTTTAAATTTGTATAGAGAAGAAAAAATATATCACTGGTTTGTTTCCTCCAGCTGTTTAAGAGAGATAAAAATATCAGGCACTTGCAACCTCTTTCCCCCATTTGGAGACCCCTGGCCTTCCTGCCTGTTACCCTCTCAGGAAGAAATGGCAACCCACTCCAGTATTCTTGCCCAGAGAATCTCCAGGGACAGAGGAGCCTGGCAGGCTATAGTCCACGGGGTGGCAAAGAGTGGGACACGACTGAACACACACACACACACACACGCACACACACACAGTCCTTCAGAGACTACCCCGGCACAGTTGTCTTTGCAAGTATTGTATGAACGTATTGCATGTATATTGCATGTATATCTTATCTGTAAGGTAAGTTTCTGTAAATGGAAGAACTGAATACTTTGTGCATGAAATTTTGAAAGATGTTTCCAAACAAATTGTTCTCCCTTGAAGTTGTTAGAGTGTGCTAGTTCCCTACACTCCAAAAATTACACTTAGTAACAATTTTTGACCTTTGGCATTTTGATAGATTAAAATGGAGCCTCATTGTTTTCCTTTATTTTTTTTGTAATAAGGCTGATTTTGAAACTATTCTGAGATTTTTACTTCCTTGTGTTCTCTGATTCATGCCTATTGGTCATTTTTTCTATTTGATTCAATTCTTATTTAATCATAAACTCTCCTTTATAAGAATTTAATTCATGGTGATATATGGCAGAAACCAAC
The DNA here is from genome assembly GCF_963930625.1 of Muntiacus reevesi. Taxonomy (NCBI): domain Eukaryota; kingdom Metazoa; phylum Chordata; class Mammalia; order Artiodactyla; family Cervidae; genus Muntiacus; species Muntiacus reevesi. The sequence goes on from NC_089258.1 coordinate 57,718, forward strand.
GCAATATTGTAAAACAATTATCCCACAATTAAAAATAAATATATTTTTTAGAAAAGAAATTAACACTCTGTTCAACCACATGTATTAAAAATACCACAGCTGGTTATTTTTATCTTTTTTTTAATGGTGATTTTGGTGATGCACAACTTTTAGTAAATACAGTCAGTTATCAACATTTTTCTCTCATGGTTCTTGGGTTTTGCTTCTTACTTACAAATTCCTAATAAACAATCCAATTTTTTCTTAGATATCTACAGGTTTTTCCATGTTTACATTTATGAACTACCTGGGAAATAATTTAAGGTAAAAATCAAGTAGATATTTATTTTTTTCAGATGGCTAGCTTGTTGCCCATAAAAGATTTATGGGCTAATCCATCATTCAATGATTTGAAATGCCTTCTTCATTGTATATTAAATTCATGCTTATACTTGGTCATATTTTTGAAATATCTATTTTATTATTTTATTAATTCATCTCTAATTATACAGCACATCATGATTCTTTTCATTACTTTATTTTATATTTTAATAACTAGTAGAATTTGTACCTCAATATTCTCAAAAATTTTCTAGTTGCTCTCACATGTTTATTTTCTATACTAAAATTTGGAAAAAACCTAGCCTAACTTTTCAAAATACGTCCTTTACAAGAAACATATTAGTTATAAATTATTTAAGAGAGACCTGATCTCTTTACAATACTGAATCTTTCTACCCAAAGCCAGGTTACATCTTTCCGCTTACTCAAATCTTCCTTCAGTGGCTGCAGAGGAGAGAAATAGAAATTTGAGGCAGGAAAGTGGGGAGACGGAAGAGCTGTGAAGCACTCTGGGAACCTGGGCAGATCTCTTGTTTGGAGTCCAGGGGAGAGTAAGACTGGGGGTTGTAGGAGGACTCAGGTTGTTGAAGAGTCTTGAGAACCAAGAATGTGCACTTTTTTCACTCTGGCAAAAGACTTGCTTCAGGAAGATTCTTTAGGGCTATCAGTGGTCCTCAGCCAGGGGTGATTTTGCCCCCAGAGGACACTGACAACTTCTGGAGACATTTTTGTTTGTCTGAGGGGAGAGGAAGGTGCTTCTGGAATCTAATGAGTATTGGCCAAGAAATGCTGCTCCATACCCGACAAGGCAGAGGAAACTCCCACAACAAAGAATGATCTGGCCCCAAATATCAGTAGTGCCAAGGCTGAGAATCCTTTCACTAAAAGGTTTGAAAGGCAAAAAGGCTACAATCAGAGAAACAATTTAGGAGCCCAGTGCGGGCACAGTGGGCTCTGAGTGTGCCCTTAGTGTAGGTTCAGTTGGCCTCCCCTCCCAGCATCAGCTGTACAAAAGCAGAGGAGTCAGTGATGTCTACAGCATCCTGGGTTGGCTCTCACACCACTTCCTTGCAAAGGAATTGCTATTTAGTGGTTTACATACATCACACTGGGCTTCCCTGGTATCTCAGCTGGTAAAGAATCCGCCTGCAATGCAGGAGACCCGGTTCGATTCCTAGGTTGGGAAGATCCCCTTGAAAAGGGGCAGGCTACCCACTCCAGTGTTCTTGGGCTCAGCCGGGGAACAATCTGCCTGCAATGCGAGAGACCTGGGTTCAGTCCCTAAATTGGGAAGATCCCCTGGAGCAGGGCATGGCAACACACTCCAGTATTCTTGCCTGGAGAATCTCCATCGACAGAGGAGAATGGCAGGCTACAGTCCATGGGGTCACAAAGAGTCAGACAAGCAACTAAAGAGTCAGACTGAGCAACTAAACACAGCACAGCATACATCATATGACATTTTAATTAAAACAAAGACGCAGAAAGACCTCAATCCTGTCATCCCAGAAAGTGTTTTGAGAAACTCTTCTGCAAAAATTTCTATGAAAATTAAAGTTTGTTTAGAGTTTTAAATGCTCAGAATTAGGGAAACCACATCAGGTTGATTTTAGAAAGGTCATAATTCAAGTGAATACCGGTGGCTTTTCTTCTCTTGAGAAAAATGAACAGCATTTCCTTCCAAGGAACCACATCCCTGAAAACATCATACCTCCCACTTTTCTGAGTGGTCTCCATTCCTGGCCTCTAAAGCAACACTCAACATAATGCCTGCAAATAGTGGGCACTTGATAAATAAAAGTAAGTGAATACATAATAAGGGGGAAATAAACATATAAGTTTTTATATGAGGGCTTTCCCGGTGGCTCAGACAGTAAAGAATTTGTTTGCCAATGGAGGAGACACAGGTTTGATCGTTGTCAGGAAGATTCCCTGGAGAAGAAAATGACAACCCACTCTAGTATTCTTTCATGGGAAATCCCATGGAGAGGGAAGCCTGGCGGGCTGGCGTCTGTGGGGTCGCAAAGAGTCAGGCAGAGCTTAGCAATTCAACATTTTATTTGATGTAACTAAAAATATGAGTAAATAACAGCAACAACATTTATGTTGCACTTAGTGTGTGCAAACACCCTGAGTGTATTATCTCATTGACTCCTCAAGATAATGGGGTGATGAGGTAGCTGTCATCATAACACATAAGGAAACAGCTCAGAGCTAAATGGATTTCCCATGGTAACCCAGCTGGTGAGTAGACAGCAGGGGTTCAGGCAGTCCAACACAGAACCCATCATTTTAATCCATCATGTGAATGTTGCTTTCACTCTTTTTTTTTTTTTTACTAATGACACACAATTCCCACCCTCTGTCTTATTTAATCGTCATATTGACCTTGGGATATAAGTATATAGGATCCCATTCTGTAGTCATAGAATTTGAGGCTTGCAGATAGGGACATTCCTGGGGCCCCATGTCTAGTCAATCACAGTCCTGGGTCTAGAGCCCCATGCTTCTTGTAACATGCCAAGGTCTGTGTCAGTTATCAACTTATAGCCTTGGCTCAAAATCCACCCTCATTGCTCTGTGTAAATGAACCTGGATCCTACAAATATTTCTCCTCCACCAGCTGACGCAGTGTTAACCTTTGTTAGTAGAGGATGCCATCGGGACCTGACAGAGGAAGGAGTTTTTCTCTCCTTGGTTCCAGAGCACTCCCTTTTCCAGGCGCAGGTACTGCATGGTCTGCCCAACATCCGACTCCCACAGTGAGCATCCTCTGCTGCCTCCAGCTCCTAGAGGACTCAGTGATCAACTGTGATCCTCAGAAAGCTTTGCAGTGAGTTTTGAGATGTGGCACACCCCAGTGACTCACCCTAGTGGCTCAGTGGTAAAGAACTCATCTGCAATGCAGGAGACCTGGGTTCGACCCCTGGGTCGAAGTACTGAACCCCAGAGTTCGATCCCTGGAGAAGGGCGTGGCAACCCGTTCCAGTATTCTGGCCTGGAGAATTCCATGACAGAGGAGCCTGGTGGGCTACAACCCACGGGGTCAAAAAGAGTCGGACACAACTGAGCAACTAACAGCTTCACTTTCACTTTCACCTCCCTGTGAACAGCTCTTTCCAGAATCCCAGAGGGCAGACTTCCAGTAAGGGCAGGTAACCTAGCAACTTCAGGACCGTCCAGTCAGCCACGACTGTGCCATCCAGGAGGTCTGGATCTCAGCCCTAGGGGCAGTGCCTGTTCTCCATTATCTGTGAATCCCATATTCTTTAGGTCTGTCTTTCCTCCTTACTAACCAAGTCCCCATAATTTCAATGCCCTGTTATAATTATAATTAATTACTCTTTATTATAACTTTTCCTGGTCATGTGACTTTGAACAGTGATTTCTATCTCCTGGCTGATCCCTAACTGGTACAGTTTGCTTCCCTTTGGAGCATCTTAGTGGAGGGATTAAAACTTGAATATTACCTGGCACCCCACAAACATAAACATGAGGACCGTGAAGCCAAAAGCCAAGGAGAATTTGCTCTGTTCTTTTCTAGGCCTGTCATCTAGGTTTCATGGGATTCAGGAGCAAAGCATCAACCATACTGCACTTTTTATAAATGATACCTATGAAATATACAGGGCTTTTCTTGTGGCTCGGTAGGTAAAGACTGCCGGCAATGTAGGAGACTGGAGTTCAATACCTGGAGAGAAGATCCCCTGAAGAAGAAAATGGCAACCCATGCTTTATGCTCTTAAAACAAGTCAAAAGATTTTTTAAATTATTTCTTCTTTCTTTCTTTATTTTATTTTCATATTTTTGGTTGAACTGGGTCTCCATTGCTTCACATGGGCTTTCTCTAGTTGTGGAGAGTGGGGGCTGCTCTTTGTCGTGGTGCACAGGCTTCTCATTGCTGAGGCTCCTGAGATTTCGGAGCACAGACTCTAGGTGCACGGGCTTCAGTAGCTGTGACCTGAGGGTTCTAGAGCACAGGCTCAGAAATTGTGATACACAGGTTTAGTTGCTCCATGGCATGTGAAACCTTCCCAGACTAGGGATTGCCTTGGCAGAGGTATTCTTATCCCTTGCCCCACCAGGGAAGTCTGAGTCAAAAGGTTTTTTAAATTTCTAAGATAGGTTTCAAATATATATCTGAGTACAACAGCCAGCATCCACTTCCCTAAATATGAGATTTGGAATAATCAGTCTTTTTTTTTTTTTTTTTTCATTTATTTTTGTTAGTTGGAGGCTAATTACTTTACAATATTGTAGTTCTAATGAGATGGATGAAACTGGAGCCCATTATACAGAGTGAAGTAAGCCAGAAAGATAAACAACATTACAGCATACTAACACATATATATGGAATTTAGAAAGATGGTAATGGAATAATCAGTCTTGATCATCTTTAATATCAATATGTTTTCTCTTTGGGGAATGAGTGTATTTGATCATCAGCTCTCAAGATGAAGACACCTCCTCACATACCACAGCAGCTTCACACATGTTAGTTAGGTCATTAAACCATCAAAGCAGCTCCTGGGACATCTATAGCAAGTTTATTGTCCTTCTTTTAAGTGAGCAAAACCTTTCACTTGGACAGTCAAATGATTCTCAAAAAAGGCAAGTGATAAATAGCAAAGCATCAAATGAGGACTAAAATCCAAGTCTTCCAAGTTTGTTGTTCTTTTTCCGTTGCCTCTCCCCATGTGTCTCTGTTTCCTGGACAGAAGCTTATATCTGCTAAGGAACTTCTAAGATCAGCAAATAGGAGGGGATCAGTACTACAGGGCTCTTCTAGCACCTCTCCTATCACTGCTGAACAGAAGGCATCTCATGCATAAAACTAGCTCCACTTTTAGCCCAAAGCAGAAGCAGGAATTGAGGGCAGTCAGGGCTGAGTACAGGAGGACTACAGAAAAGATGCTGCCCAATCTGACAACAAGATTCCCTTACAAGGTCCTTCCCCAGCAAGGAGCCAAATCTACACAGAGCGAGAAGTAAGTGTGTGTGCAGGGGCAGGGGGAGGTAAGCATGTGTGCAGACTTTGTGACTGTCCTGTTGAGAGGCTAGCAAGCACTGCACTGGTTGGCCTGCAAGCTCTCCTACAGCTCTGCCCATCACTGACTCTAAGTCCATTTACTTAGTAGAATCTTCTAGAACCTCATTTCCATGCTGTGACCCACTTTCTCAACAAAGCTCAGAAACATTTGTTAGGTTTTCTAAAATTGTGTTTATACATGCATGAACATGCACATATATATGTGTCCATGATTTAAAAAACTCAAGAGAAGAGAGTCACATGATTTAAGACAGAATCTGGTCCACAGGTAGAATGACTTGAAGATTTTATGAGGTTCTTTCCATTGTAGATTCTTATTAAAAAAAAAAAAAAAAAAGATGTGTGCATGTGTGCTAAGTCATTTCAGTTGTGTCTGACTCTTTTCAACCCTTTGAACTGTAGCCCACCAGGGTTCTCTGTCCATGGGATTCTCCAGGCAAGAACACTGGAGTGGGTTGCTGTGCCCCCTGCAGGGGTCTTCCCCACCCAGGGGTCAAACCCGGGTCTCATGTCTCCTGAATTGGCAGGTTCTTTACTGCTAGTGCCACCTTTGTTGTTGTTCAGTCTCTCAGCTGTATCCAACTCTTTGCGACCCAATGGACTGCAGCACACCTGGCTTCCCTGTCCTTCATCTTCCCAAGCTTGCTCAGACTCATGTCCATTGAGTCAGTGATGCCATCCAACCATCTTGTCCTCTGTCGTCCCCTTCTCTTCCTGCCTTCAATTTTTCCCAGCATCAGGGTCTTTTCCAATGAGTCTGCCCTTCATATCACGTGGCCAAAGCATTGGAGCTTCAGCTTCAGCATCAGCCCTTCCAATGAATATTCAAGACTGATTTCCTTTAGGATTGACTGGTTTGATCTCCTTTCAGTCCAAGGGACTCTCAAGAGTCTTCTCCAATACCACACAATTCGAAGGCATCAATTCTTCAGTGCTAAGATTTCTTTATAGTCCAACTCTCACATCCATACATGGCTACTGGAAAAACCATAGCTTTGACTACATGGACCTTTGAAGGCAAAGTAATCTCTCTGTGTTTTAATATGCCATCTAGGTTTGTCATAGCTTTTCTTCCAAGGAGTAAGCCTCTTTTTATTTCATGGCTGCAGTCACCATCTGCAGTGATTTTGGAGCCCAAGAAAATAGTCTGTCACTGTTTCCATTGTTTCTCCATCTGTTTGCCATGAAGTGATGGAACCGGATGCCATGATCTTAGTTTTTTGAATGTTGAGTTTTAAACCAGCTTTTTTCACTCTCCTCTTTCACCTTCAAGAGGCTCTTTACTTCCTCTTCGCTTTCTGTTACTAGGGTGGTGTCATCTGTGTGTCTGAGGTTATTGATATTTCTTCCAGCAATCTTGATTCCAGCTTGGCAATCATCTTGTCAATGCTTGGCTTGACATCTAGCTCAGCATTTCTCATGATGTATTCTGCAGATAAGTTAAATAAGCACCACCTGGGAAGCCCCCCAAAAATAGATATCCCCCCTCCCCAAATAAAGTGTTATTGTGATGATCTAGAATATCTATGGTTTGTTTGCTAGAAATTCATCCTATAGTATGTGTTGCTAGAATTGTATTTCCAGGTAGAGATGGAACAGAGCCTCTCTGCAGAGAACTAGTTAAAAAACAAAACCCATGAACTCAGCGTGCGTACTCAGTCGATTAGTCGTGTCCTACTCTTTTCGACTCCATGGATGAGCCCGCCAGGCTCTTCTCTCCATGGGATTTCCCAGGCAAGAATACTGGAGTGGGTTTCTATGTTCTATGCCAGGGGCATCTTCCCAACCCAGGGAATGGACCCACATCTCCTGTGGCTCCTACATTGGCTGGCAGATTCTTTACCACTGAGCCCATAAGAAGCCTAATAAGAGAAATGAAAACATGGCTTCACATTCTGCCTGTCAGCCCCTTCTTCCTCCAGACTGTGCAGTCTTGGGGGGGGGGGGGGTGTAAATCAGCTTTATTCAGGTAAATGAGTTCAGAATGATTTCAGATATGTTTTGAATATCTGGGGTAAACATATGGGAGTTCATGGATAATCGTGATAGCAAGTAGAAGAGTGAAAGAATGAAAGAGCTTGGCTACAAATTAGCACATTATTTCTCTTTTTCCCTCCCTCCCCAGCCTGCATTGGAAAGAGCAGAAAATCTGGTGTTTATTGGCTTTAGACATAAATGATGATTGTCAACCAGTTAAAAGTCAGGTAAAACATTTATTATAAGTGACTATTATTACCACTATTTTTACAGATCACCTGCTCAGAATGAACTAGGTTCATTTTTCAAAGCCTTTTTTTAAACTGTTCAGGAAGTCCTGTGATAAGGACTTCCCTGGTGTTCCAGTGGTTAAGAATCTGAGTTCTAATGCAAGGGACATCTGTTCAATCCCTGGTTGGGGGACTAAGATCCCACATTTCGGGGCAACTAAGCCCATCAGTCACAACTCCTGAGCATGCTTACTCTAGAGAAAGAGAAGCCCGTGCTCGCCACAACTAGAGAAAGCCCTTGTGCCTCAACAAAAAGCCCACAATGAAGACCCAGCAAGTCAAAATAAAAACAAAGAAAACAAAGAAAGTCCTGTGGGCAGAAGTCAGGAGACCTGTGTTTTCATTCTGACTCTGCCATCCACTAGTTAAATGACATGAGCAGACACTGAACCTCACAGGTGTGTGTCTCCACCTACAAAGTGGAGTGAATAATACCCATCTTGTTCATAGAGGATCAAATGAGAGTTCTATATGCCGCAAGGTGCCACATAAATTTAAGATGACACTATTATTATTAGTGACCATTAGAGGCTTTCACCTGTATATCCTACACTAAATTTTCATCTCTCCCAAGACCAGAGGGGACCTTTCTGTGGTATAATGCTGTCTCAGACCCACAAGTAGGCAAGTGGTTGCCAGAATGTGCCATCTCTCTCTCTCCAAGACTGAATGTGCTGTGTGGATGAAGACGCTTCAGCAGAGATGGCCAGAAACAGAACCCGCTGCTTATCTGGACACAGCTTGACACATATTATAACGTTACTGGTCTGAGAGACCCAGTTTCCAGCCAGCTGGCTTGCCAGCCAATCTCTGGTCCTGTGGCCCTGCAGAGCAAGGCCAACTCAACCATAGACCTCACTCTCCAGGAACCGCTGGACTAGAGGCAGGAATGATGGCATCCGGACCACACCTGAGCTCTGAAGTGACAGCCTTGTTGGATCAATCAAAGCAGATACTGCTTGCTGTTGGCTGGACTTTTCTAGATTTGGGCTTACGGAATGGTGTACAGAGTCTGGCTGATACAGTTTTTATCATGTCCTCTTTCACCTAAAAGGATTTGTCTGTAGCTTCATGAAATTCGTTTACCAGGGCTTTTGGGGGAGGAATGGTCATATACTCGAGGAGCATTTGGCCCAGCAATGTGAATTGTGAAATGATTTTCAGAGAACTATCCAGTAATATCCGGTTGGGGTAGAAAGTGAATATCTGTTGTTATTGTTGGGTTTTTTCCACTGTTTTTTTATAGTGGAAAAGTGAGTCTTACAAAACCAGACCTATTCCCTATTCTCTCTCTAGTCCACTTCCAACGTGGATACAGGAGAAGGCGTACGAATGCCATTGTGTCTTTGTGCTTCCTAACACACAGGAGAAAATAGATTTTTACCAGTGAGTGCTTTGATTTTGTGATCCCATGGTAATCCCTCTTATTCAGTATAACTCATCAAGATGGTATGTCTCTAACACCTTGAGGTGTTCACTCTGTCCCTGGGCTGCAGGACTCTTCTTGGCACTGCTCCTGAGGCGCTAGTATTTCCTTGGTCCAAATAAGACAGAGACTTTTAAAGAGTCCCTTGAGCATCTGCACACTCCACTAGATTGTGCAAGCTTCTAACTCTGAGCCAGGAATTGCCAGTGGCAACTTGGCAAGAGAAATGCCTGGTTCAGGCTCCGGATCTCTCAAGTTTAGGGCAGTCCTGCAGCCTCCTCACCTCCCTGCCTCCCACCTGCTGCCCCTGCCATCAATCCTACAAAGCTGGGACAAAGCATTCCTCCTGGATCTGCATTTGCATTGGGCCTCTTTCTCTATTACCAAGGAGTATGAGAGGCAGCTCTTTGAGGTTTCTCATAACACAGGCCACGTGGGTCCGTAGCTCCCACTACTGCTCAGCATGAAGTGAACTTCCGGTCCCTCTGTCACCTGTTACTGTGCTCAAGGTGTTGATTTATGAGCTTCTCTGCACAGTTGGACATCAGTTCCTTCTTGGGAGTGCCAAAGGGGTCTCTCCAGTCTTTGAACTGCTTCAGAAATTTTCTGTATATTTCATTTTAATCAATTAATCTCCCACAATTGCGACCCTCAATAATGTTATGGAGTGAATGTTTTGTGTCCCTCTAAAATTCAGATGTTGGAGATTTAACCCTATGTGATGGTATGTGCAGATGGAGCCTTGGGGAAATAATTAAGGTTTGATGGATTCATGAAGGCAGGTGCCTTGGTCTGATAAGATACAAGAGAAGGCACCAGAGCATTCTCTCTGTCTCTCTCTCTCCCTGCACACAGACAGGCACCAAGAAAAGGCCATGTGAGAACAAGGAGAGATAGCAAACCAACCATCAGAACCCAACCATGCTGGCACCCTGATCTCAGACTTCCAGCCTCTAGAACCATGAGAAAATAAACATCTGCTATTTAAGCCACCTGGTTTATAGTATTTTGTTGAGTTGACTAGGACAGATAATATTTCAAGTCTTTTGCTGGATAATTTTTTCCTCTTATGTTACTTTCTACCTTCCCAACAGGATAGCTCACTGTCCTGGAGACTAAGATCTTAAAAAACTCAGCCTCCCAAAGGGGTTTGACATGCAAAATATGAATGAGTCTCATTTAAATTCAACTTCACTTTTCAGGCCACTTGAAGAAAGATTTATCTACACTTACAGAAGTAAGCTTTTTGAAAACAGTTGAAAAATTTTTAATAATTTTATCTATTTATTTTTGGTTGTGCTAGGTCTTCACTGCCGCATGGGCTTCTCTATAGTTTTGGGGAGCAGGGTCTACTCTCTAGTTGTGGTTCTAGGGCTTCTCACTGTGGTGGCTTCTCTTGTTGCAGAGCACAGGCTCATGGGTAATGGGATTACAAACCTAGACAGCATATTGAAAAGTGGAGACATCACTTTGCCAACAAAGGTCCATCTAGTCAAACCTATGGTTTTTCCAGCAGTCATGCATGGATGTGAGAATTGGACCATAAAGAAGGCTGAGTGCCAAAGAATTCTTGTTTTCAAACTGTGGTGCTGGAGAAGACCCTTGAGAGTCCCTTGGACTTCAAAGAGATCAAACCAGTCAATCCTAAAGGAAATCAACTCTGAATATTTATTGGAAGGACTGATGCTGAAGTTGAAATTCCAATACTTTGGCCACCTGATGCAAAGAGCCAACTCACTGGAAAAGACCCTGATGATAGGAAAGATTGAGGGCAGGAGGAGAAGGCGGCAACAGAGCATGAGATGGTTGGATGACATCACTGACTCAATGGACACAAGTTTGAGCAAACTCTGGGAGATACTGAAGGAGAGGGAAGCCTGGTGCTGCCATTCACGGGGTCATAAATAGTCAGACATGACTGAGCAAGAGAACAATAGCAACAACAAAATATGCATTTTGTAAAATAAAAAATATGCATTTTATAAAATAAGGTCCCTCCCCCAATCAGTCCACATTTTGCAAAGGCTTTATCTTTTCTTAGTACACTCACTATTATATGCGAAAGGAAAAAAAGCCAGAAAACATTTCTGAGAACTGATTTCCCAGTCCTCCCCTACATCTGAGATGGGCTTCTGGCTCTTTCTCTGAAATGTGTCCTGATTAGTTCTAAGAAGAACAAGAAGGAGGGACCAGCTTCCGGGACCTCACTCCACCTCCGCCTAGAAATTCAGCAGCTGATGAAGGGAAGTGTGTGGACGTGTTAGATAAGTGATGTGTTCAGTGGAGCTGTTGTATCCTCATTAGGAAACAGGATCACAGTTCACTTCCTGCCCTCAGGTGGACGTTAGCTTGTCAGATATAATTCACAGAAGGTGTATTGTTAACATGCAGCTTGTTACCACGGAGGACCTCAGCAGGGTTGGAGTGCTCGCTTACTCCTCCAGGTCCCTGCAGGAGCTGCCCTCTGGTGATTCTGCTTCTTGCTTCATTCTCTCCAACTAGTGCGCCTTCCTTCCCCTCAAGTAATTGGCCCCAAAGACTGTGCTCAGAAGTATTCGATGGTCCCTTAAGTGCCGACAATAAATATTGTTGTACTTCAGGATAGTATAGAAAGCCTTCCACAATCTCTCCGCTTTCTAAAGTTTTCAGCTCTCTCTCTTATTACCATTTCTCATACATGATATTTATAACTTCTCTCCACCCCCACCACCCACCCCACCTGCTGTGGGTTTGAACACACTTTGGTGCCTCCTACCTTTGCTCAGATATGCAGATGACACCACCCTTATGGCAGAAAGTGAAGAACTGAAGAACCTCTTGATGAAACTGAAAGAGGAGACTGAAAAAGTTGGCTTAAAGCTCAACATTCAGAAAACTAAGATCATGGCATCCTATCACTTTATGGCAAATAGATGGGGAAACAGTGGAAACAGTGGCTGACTTTATTTTGGGGGGCTCCAAAATCACTGCAGATGGTGACTGCAGCCATGAAATTAAAAGATGCTTGCTTCTTGGAAGAAAAGTTATAACCAACCTGCTGCTGCTGCTGCTGCTGCTAAGTCGCTTCAGTCGTGTCCGACTCTGTGTGACCCCATAGATGGCAGACCACCAGGCTCCCCCGTCCCTGGGATTCTCCAGGCAAGAATACTGGAGTGGGTTGCCAACCTAGACAGCATATTAAAAAGCAGAGACATTACTTTTTCAGCAAAGGTCCGTCTAGTCAAAGGTATGGTTTTTCCAGTGGTCATGTATGAATATGAGAGCTGGACTATAAAGAAAGCTGAGCGCAGAAGAATTCATGCTCTTGAAGTGTGGTGTTGGACTCTTGAGAGTCCCTTGGGCTGCAAGAAGGTCAAGCCAGTCCATCCTAAAGGAGATCAGTCCTGAATATTCTTTGGAAGGACTGATGCTGAAGCTGAAACTCCAATACTTTGGCCACCTGATGTGAAGAGCTGACTCATTTGAAAAGACCCTGATGCTGGGAAAGACTGAGGGCAGGAGGAGAAGGGGACGACAGAGGATGAGATGGTTGGATGGCATCACCGACTCACTAGACATGAGTTTGGGTAACCTCCAGGAGTTGGTGATGGACAGGGAGGCCTGGCGTGCTGCAATTCATGGGGGTGCAAAGAGTTGGACACGACTGAGCAACTGAACCGAACTGAACCTTTGCTCAAGCTCTTCCTTGTCCATAAGTCCTCCCTTCCTTCCCAACCTGGCCAGGGCTATGCTGTGGCAAGCCATACTGGAGCTGAGGCAAAAGGAAAACTACATGCCCGCATGTATATTTATCAAAATATGCTCTCGTATTTGGAATCACATGTAAAGTTAACAAAAACTCTCCCAGTTTAAAAAAAAAATGACTGTCTATAAAGGTTGATAGGGACTTCCCTGGTGGTCTAGTGGTTACCACGCCACACTTTCAATTCAGCAGACACAGGTTTGATCCCTAGTTGAGGAACTAAGATCCCACATGCCCCACAGCCCTGCCAAAAGATTAAAAAATCAACATAGTAATTCTTTTTAAACTGTGTGCGGCTCAGCCTATACTCAGCTCGCTGTCAACCCTCAGAAGCTCCCCTGATAGGAGACTAGGAACAGAGAGGTGATTAAAAACAACTGTTCAGGGCTTCCCTGGTGGTTCAATGGTAAAGAGTGCCCCTGCCAATTCAGGAGACAAGGTCGAATCCTTGGTCCAGGAAGATCCCACACACTGCAGAGCAGCTAAGCCCCTGCACTACAGCTACTGATCCTCTGCTCTAGATCTCGGGAGCCACAGCTACCGAGACACGTGCTGCAACTACTGAAGCCTGAGTGCCCTGAGCCCGTGCTCAACTAGAGAAGCCTTGGCCATGAGAAGCCTGCACACCTCAACTAGAGTGTAGCCCCCACTCGCTGGGACTAGAGCAAAGACTACACGGCAACAAAGACCCAGCACAGCCAAAAATAAATAAATAAGCTTAAAAAAAAGAAAACTGTTCCCGTTCTGTAAGAACGCAGGGTCACAAAACAAACACTGTGGCTTGATTAAAATTCTATGTTCTGTTCATTATAGGTTTTTGTGAGTTAATTTTTAAAGCTGTTTTGTTAAAATATTAATATTTATATCAATATGATTAATATTAGTGTATGAACCTAAATGTATCAATATTAATCATATTAATATAAACATTATTTATTGTATTAATATTAGCATTTTGACTATGGGTGGTTTTTTTTTAGCACTTCTTTACGTTTTTCACCTTAGTCAAAAGCCTCACTTGCCTCATCCTCACCTCCACCTTAAATCTGGCAAAACAGGGAGTTAAGAATCCTGCTGGGATGATATTTCCTCTAAGCCTCAGGGTTTCTCTGGTAGCTCAGTCAGCAGAGAATCCGCCTGCAATGCAGGAGACCTGGGTTCAATCCCTATGTTGGGAAGATCCCCTGGGGAAGAAAATGACAACCCACTCCAGTGTTCTTGCCTGGGGAATCCCGTGGACAGAGGAACCTGGCGGGCTACAGTCCATGGGGTCGCAACAGTCAGACACGACTTAGTGACTAAACTACCACCACCACCACCACCAAGGAATTAGATCCCACGTGCTACAGTTGGGAGTTCACATGCTGCAATTAAGACCCAGAAGCAATACAATAATATAAAGCAACTATACTCCAAAAATAAAAGACCCAGGGGGCTACGCTGGTGACTCAGTGGTAAAACATCCACCTGCCAATGCAGGAGACATCGGTTTGATCTCTCATCCAGTAAGATCCCATGTTGTGGAGCAGCTAAGCTCGTGAGCCAAAATTGCTGGGCCCACATGTCCTAGAGCCCGCGCTCTGCAGCAAAAGAAACCACTGCGATGACAAGCCTGCACACTGCAACTGCTACTCTCTAAGTAGCCCATGCACAGTAACAAAGACCTAGCATTAAAAAACTAAAAAAAAAAAAAAATCCTTACTCTCCTTGATATAGGACCAGGCATGGGATTCAATGCTTCAAATATTTCTCATATTGACACTTACACCTAACTCTTCCAATAAATCTCTCTCTTTCTGGGCACTACCTCTCATGTGGGTTGGCCCACTGTCTTCACAAACCACTGGGGGAATAAAGAAGTTTTCATCTTTCTTACTGAGGCTTATTGAGCTTCTGCTTGGAATTCGGTCTGCTACAGAACAGGCTCTGGAATGGAGAGCATAGGGCCCCCAAGACCCAACTATTCCTTGGATCTACTGGCATTTTTCCTTTGGTAATTTGAAGATATGTCCCCATGCATTTAATGACATACTTTTACATGTTTAAATGAAGTTGCTATGCATAAGAATTAAAGCAACGCATAACAGTGAAAGCATATTTCTAAACTAAGAGAATGAATTAGCAGCTGAGAAAGTCAAAGCTAAGAAACCTCAGTGATTTCTTTACCTCCTTGAAGGTAAAACATCATAGACTCTTGGAGGGGAAAGAAAAGAAAGTGGGCCCAGTTCTTTCCAGGGTATGAGGTTTTGCAGGCTACTTCTGAAAAACCTCAATTGGTCAAAGCTACAGAAGAATAAAATTGAGGATGAACTCCCTGAAATCGGTAACGCTGACTGGCCTGATTCTCCTGGCGGCCCAAGAAGCCCACTAGCTGTTTGAGGCTCCTTCTAAACTCTGTGACCTGTTTGGGCCAGACTCCCACTACCAACTCTCTCGGCTGTGTGACCCAGCTTCCCGGAGGCCTCTAGCCACCAGACACACAGCCCAGTCCACTGAGCAGAGCCTGGAAGTGTCTCAGGGGAGACAAACCACAGCCCCATAAACAGATTATAGTAGCTTTTAACTTGAGTTAACAGCATGCTTGTTCTATTCAAACTTCGCAACAGTCAATTCTGCAGACTCCCAGAGAATGTCACAAGGATGCTCTCATTCTCATTCTGGGTTTAAGTGTCCCAGTTGAGCAAGCCCCAAGGGTGATTTTGCTAAAATAATTCCCTATTGGCCTCTCCAATCCAGAGACAGGCTCTGCAAAAATTCTCTCTAGGAAATGATTTTCCCAACATTTTAAAATCCACTTTTCTTGCACTGTATTAATGGGTGTGGAATGGAAGCGACACAGGGGGTTTCCCTGGTGATCCAGTAAAGAACCCACCTTGCAACGCAGGGCACACAGCCTCAATTTCTAGTCTGGGAGGACACCACATGCCATAGAGCAACAAAGCCCGAGGGTCTCAACTGCTGAAGCCCGTATGCCTAGAGCCTATGCTCCAAAACTAGAGAAGCCACTGCAATGAGAAGCCTGCACGCTGCAATAGAGAGTAGCCTCTGCTCGTTGCAGCTAAAAAGAAAGCCCGAGCAAAATGATAAAGACCCAGTGCAGCCAAAAATAAATACATAGATAAATATAAATTAAAAAAAGAATGCCCACTCTAGGTTAGGCACCACTAGACTCCATGTGCCACAATGGAAGATCTGATGTGTCACAAGTATGACCCAATGCAGCCATATGAATAAATTAATGAAAATAAATAAATAATGGACCTGAGTCTGAGCAAGTTCTGGGAGTTGGTAATGGACAGGGAAGGCTGGCATGCTGGAGTCTATGGGGTTGCAAAGAGTCGGACACGACTGAGCAACTGAACTAAAGGAAAAAAAAACAATATGCAACAGAAACCTTATTTCAAAAACAGAAAAAGAAAGAAAGTGACACAGGCATTTGGAATGCTATGAAGTTGTGGCTGCCAGCTTCCAAGGCTGGAAGGTGCTTTAAGGACACGCTGAAACATACAAGCTGGTCCATGTGCTCGCCCTGCCCCCAGCACTGTGTGACCTACCAGTTCACCTCTTCCCAAGACTATTTCCACTGCTGCCCCATGTTCATTTCAGCCTCTTGAGTAAACGAGCCAAATCCATTCATTCATACTCTCCTGCGTGTCATTGACTCATCGGATGCCTTTTGAGCACCTTCCATGTCCAAAGCACTGGCCAGGTGCAGCGAGGAACTCAGGGTGACTCCCCAAGCACCAGAGAGCCCTGCCACCTTCGCCACCTCCTACTGGCTCCAACACAGCCAGCACCGTAGCCCCTGCTGCTGTCCACATCCCCTGCCTGAATTAAGTTTGTCTTCAATAGAAGTTATAGAGACCTCATCCTTACCAGAGGGTAAAAGCAAGATTCCTAAAATCAGCAGAGTGCTGTTCCAGGAAAATAAAAGTCCAGGTTAGCTAAATGCTGCTGGGTGTCGGGAACTGTGTGCAGGCAGAGAAATTACCTGGAGGGAAATGTGCTCCTCAGCTGTTCACAGGAGGTCAATACAGGCCCATGTGCTGACTTACCAGGGCGGGCTCCACCCCCCCCCCCACCGCCCCGCCCTTTTTTTAATATTTATTTATTTGGCTGTGCCGGGTCTTAGGTTTCCCAGGTTGCATTAGTGGTAAAGAACTCACCTGCCAATGCAGGAGATGTAAGAGACTCTGGTTCCATCCCTAGGTCAGAAGATCCCCTGGAGAAGGGCATGGAAATCCACTCCAGTATTCTTGCCTGAAGAATCCCATAGACAGAGAAGCTTGGCAGGCTACAGTCCATGGAGTCGCAAAGAGTCGGACACAATTGAAGTGTCTTAGCGCTCACGCATGCTGGGTCTTAGTTGCAGCATTAGGGATCTAGTTCCCTGACTGGGGATTGAACCCAGGGCCTCTACATTGGCAGCACAGAGTTCTAGACACTGGGCCACCAGGGACCTCCCGAGAGTGGGCTTCCTAAGAAAGATAGTGGGGCCAGGAATTTTCAAATAGGACGCATGCTGTTTGTTCCAGACCTGACTTCCCCAGCTCCTTCTCCTGAGCATACTGGATGACAGAGATATTTGACAGTTTGGGTTTTTTTTTTCCTTTTAATTGGAGGATAATTGCTTTACAAAATTGTGTTGGTTTCTGCCACACATCAGCATGAATCAGCAAGAGGTGTACATAGGTCCCCTTCCTCTTGAACCTTCCTGCCACCTCGCATCCCATCCCACCCCTAAAGGTTGTCACAGAACACCAGATTGAGCTCCCTGCATCATATGGCAAAGTTCTACTGGCTATCTAATTTTACTTCAGTTCAGTTCAGTTCAGTCGCTCAGTCGTGTCCGACTCTTTACAACCCCATGAATCGCAGCACACCAGGCCTCCCTGTCCATCACCAACTCCCGGAGTTTAAGCAAACTCATGCCCATCAAGTCGGTGATGCCATCCAGCCATCTCATCTTCTGTCGTCCCATTCTCCTCCCGCCCCCAATCCCTCCCAGCATCAGGGTCTTTTCCAATAAGTCAACTCTTCACATCAGGTGGCCAAAGTATTGGAGTTTCAACTTCAACATCAGTCCTTCCAATGAACACCCAGGACTGATCTCCTTTAGGATGGACTGGTTGGATCTCCTTGCAGTCCAAGGGACTCCAAGAGTCTTCTCCAACACCACAGTTCAAAAGCATCAATTTTTCGGCGCTCAGGTTTCTTTACAGTCCAACTCTCACATCCATACATGACCACTGGAAAAACTATAGCCGTGACCAGACGGATCTTTGTTGGCAAAGTAATGTCTCTGCTTATGGTAATGTATATGCTTCAGTGCTACTCTCTCAATTCATCCTACTCTCTCCTTTCCCCACTGCGTCCCCACTGCTGCCCTGCAAACAGGTTCATCAGTGTTGTCTCTCTAGATTCCATACATGCGCGTTAAGATATGATATTTGTCTTTTTCTTTTCTACTTCACTCTTCATAATAGGCTCTAGGTTCATCCATCTCGTTAGAACTGAGTCAAATGTTCCTTTTTATATTCCTTTTCATGGCTGAGCAATATTCCATTGTGCTACAACTTGTTTATCCATTTATCTTTCGGTGGACATAGACGCTGCTCCCACGTTCTAGCTACTGTAAACAGTGCTGCGATGAACGTTGCGCTGCATATGTCTTTTTCAAATATGGTTTTCTTAGAGTATATGTCCAGTAGTGGGCTTGCCGGATCACATGGTGGTTTTATTTTTCGCTTTTTAAGGACCCTCCATACTGTTCTCCACAGTGGCCGTCAACAGTGCAAGAGAGTTCCCTTTCCCCCACACCCTCTCCATTGGCAGGATTTTTGAGTGCTCAGGCGATCTAGCTCTAAACTAGATACCAAGAAAACTTCAGCAATTAGAAGCCCCACTTTCAGGCTGGGAAGAGCCTGGACAGTGATGTGTACAGAGAAGATCTACAGGTACATATAAACTTACAATCAAACACGGGGGCTGTCAGCAACCCCAAGTAGAAGGAAATCTCATTGTCAGGAATCCATTATTAGGAATATCTGCAAATAAAAACCTTACAATTCACTTGGGACTGCTGAAGCAACACCTTGGGTGTTTTTGCATGTATGATACCATTAAACTCCAGCACAAGGTCTGAAGGAAGATGTTACCCCTTTTCCTCAGAGAAAACTGAGGTGCAGGGGGACTCTGCTGGTGGTCCAGTGGTTAAGAATCCAGTTTGCAATGCAGGGGATGTGGGTCCGATCACTGGTCGGGGAAGCTAGGATCCCACATGCCGCAGGGCAGCTGAGCACACACACCGCAGCTGCAGAGCCTGTGTGCTGGAAATAAGACTCGACACGGTTAAATAAATTAAAGACAGAGAAACCTTCAACCTGAGGAGCAGAGGCGATCTCACTTGCCTGGTGTGACAACGGGCAGGACACGGACGGGTGCCTCATTCTGTCTAATTGCTCCTCTCAGGCTTTTCCCGGAAATCAACGCCCCACAATTCTCTCCTCTTAGTCACACAAGAGACAGGGCTGCCCATTCAGCCAATGGGGAAACCGAGGCCCATTGAGTGGAGCTTTGGGGTGTTGCCCTCTGAAAAGTTCCCCTCAAAATCTGCCCAGCAGTGCCTGAAATTCAGACCAAAATTGTTCCCCTGGTTTGAATTGTTAAGTATATTTATCTATATTTGCTCTCTCCCTTTTTGCTGACTTCCCTTCAGCCACCACAAAACATTTAACTCTAAAATTTCTCAAAACCTTTGACACAGAGGGAGAAGGAGAGGGTGGACAAATGGAGAGAGTAGCATTTAAACATGTACATTATCATATGTAAAATTAGGCAGCCAGTGGGAATTTGCTAAATTGACACGGCAAGCTCAAATCCGGTGCTCTGTGACAACCTAAAGGGGTGCAAAAGGGTGGGAGGTGGGAGGGAAACTCAAGAGAGAGCAGACATACATATACCTATGGCTGACTCATGTTGATATTTGACAGAAACCAACATATTGCAAAGCAATTATCCTCCAATTAAAAATAAATTTAAATTAAAAAAAAAAAAACCTTGCACATTTCTGTCTCCCTACTTATAGTCTTCCTTTCAATAGTCCAGCCCTGGAAGAGAAGCATCAGGTGCTAATGAGTTTCTTCATCATCGTGTAGCCCGTCCCCAGGTCCACTAAACCAAGCCTTCATATGGTCCTGGTGACCCCATCATGTCCCTGTAATGATATCCTTTGGCTCTTCTTCCTGCCTGGCCTTTCCACAGCATCCGATGTCCTAAGTACCACTTTCTTGAGCTGTCTTCTTTCTCAGCTTCAGGCAAACTCCATCTTTTCAGGGCTCACTTATGCTGTTCTGTTTCTCCCTCTTCTTTGCCTGACTGGCCTCTAAGGTAAAATCCACACCGCCCCCTCATCTTACTCCTCCTTTATTCTCACTCTTGGTCAAAGGCTTCACCATAGAAACCATCTCCCAAATTGAAGACACACGGCCACATTTTTGGACACCTCCTTCTATTCCTCGATAACGGTGTTCATCTTAACCAAGTCCCATAGTCCTCCTTTCACTCATCCTGTCTCCTCTGTTATCTCTGCTTCTGCCCCTTCTTGGGTCTTTCTCCTTTCTCACGTGTAATGAAGAGATTCTGAGCAGGTATTCCTGCTCAGGGTGTCTCCCCACCTCATAGAACCTCCACATGTTTGTCAGAGAGATCTTTTAAAAATGTAAACATGGCTGTGTCAGGATATGAATAAAACCCCTAAATAATCCCAACTGACCATGGATCAATGTCCAAGCTCCCTGGTCTGGCCTTTCAGCCCCTTGACAAATGAATCGCCCTGTGCTTTGCTGGCTGCCTCTAGCCTCTCCCACCACTCACCCCGCCCTCCAGACCATCAGAAGCACCTCCTCAAAAGCCATACCCCCTTTCTCTGCTGCTCACCTTCCCTTTATGAGAAACCCACTCTTAACCCTCCCCCAGGGCCAGCTCAAATATCACCTCCCCTGGCCAAGTCTCTGTCCTTCTCCAAGGATGGTTGAACTTAAGAGCCTTTCATGGCCCCATAGCACTTTCATCCTTCTGCTAATAGAGCCCCACTCCAAACTCCTCTTTAATATTGAGTCAGTGGTCCAGAGGCAAAGTCTCCAAGCTCCCAGTGCAGGGGGCCTGGGTTCAATCCCTGGTCAGGGAACCTAATCCCACATGCCACAAAGAGTGGTGATCTCTTGTGCCATAGTTAAGACCTATCAGAGCCAAATAAATAATTTAAAATAATAATAATATTGAGTCGATGGACAGGTAACAGCCAGGTTTTACCTAACATTGTTTTTCTAGAACAGTAACCAATACTCATTGGAACTTGAAAGTGAAAGTGTTAGTCAGTCATATCCAGCTCTGCAACCCCATAGCCCATCAGGCTCCTCTGTCCAGGGAATTTTCCAAACAGGAATACTGGAGTGGTTTTCCATTCCCTTCCCCAGATGATCTTCCGGGCCCATGGATCAAACCTGGGTCTTCTGCATTACAGGGGGATTCTTTATCATCTGAGCCGCCAAGGAAGACTGTTTTTGTTTTTCTAGAACAGTAACCAATACTTCATAGGAGCTGAATAAATAATAATGATGACCATGACAATATATCCAGGGGATATTCCCAAGCCAGGAATCAAACCAACATCCCCTGCGTCTCCTGCATTGGCAAGTGGATTCCTTACCACTGTGCCACCTGGGAAATCATAAATTATCTTATTAGCTTATAAATATGGTTGCATAAATACAGCTGGGTCTCCAGCTATATTTATTTTTTATTGAGCTGTAATTGATTTACAATGATGTGTTAGTTTCACATGTGTAGCAAAGTGATTCAGTCATACATGTGTTTATCTATCCTTTTTCAGATTCTTTTCCCTTATAGGTCATTACAGAGTATTGAGCAGAGTCCCCTGTGGTATACAGAAAAATCTTGTGGCTTATCTATTTTATGTATAGTAGTGTGTGTATCTGGAGAAGGAAGTGGCAACCCCCTCCAGTGCTCTTGCCTGGAGAATCCCAGGGACGGGAGCCTGCTGGGCTGCCGTCGGTGGGGTCGCACCCAGTCGGACGCGACCGAAGCGACTCAGCCCCAGCAGCGGCGGCGTGTAAATGTCAACCCCAAACTCTGAATGTACGCTCCCCAACCTTTTCTCTTTGGCAACCGCAAGTCTGCTTTCTATATCTGTGGGTTTCTTTCTTTGTCCATAGTTTCATTTGTACGCTAGCCTTATTTAGATGGTTTTACCCGGCGGATTGCTGGCTGGCAGTGCAGCCGCTTTGGGCGCTGTCCGGATCCCCAGGTCAGGTAAGAAGCAGCAGTGAGCAGAGCCCACCCTGGACCTGGGGAGGGCTGTTCCCGGCCTCCAGAAGGCCTTCACACTCTAACCCGAAAAGGGATAAACGAATGATCAAAATTGCCACTTCACAGTTTTCCCTTGAACCTTTTTGTGGAGTAACAGCTTTCCGTGCCTGAAGAAAACTGCCTGCCATGGGAAAAAACGAGGCGCTTTGGAAGAGAGGAGCTCTGCTTCAATAGTGTAGTTAGAGCGCCACCTAGTGGAACTACATACAAAAGAACAGTTCAGTCGCTCCGTCGTGTCGGAGCCTGGGACCCCATTGACTGCAGCACGCCAGGCTTCCCTGTCCATCACGAACTCCCGGAGCCTGCTCAAACTCATCTCCATCGAATCGGTGATGCCATCAACCCTCTCATCCTCTGTTGTCCCCTTCTCCTCCTGCCTGCAATCTTTCTCAGCATCAGGGTCTTTTCAAATGAATCAGTGTTTCGTTATCCTGTGGCCAAAGTATTGGAGTTTCAGCTTCAGCATCAGTCCTTCCAATGAACATTTAGGACTGATTTCCTTTAGGATGGACTGGTTTGATCTCCTTTCAGTTCAAGGGACTCTCAAGAGTCTTCCCCAATACCACAGTTCAGAAGCATCAACTCGTTGGCGCTCAGCTTTCTTTATAGTCCAACTGTCACATCCACACATGACTACTGGAAAAGCCAGTTTTGACTAGACTGACCTTTGTTAGCAAACTCTTCCATATACTCTCAAGGTTGGTCATAACTTTTCTTCCAAGGAGCAAATGTCTTTTAATTTCATGGCTGCCGTCACCATCTGCAGTGATTTTGGAGCCCAAGAAAATAAAGTCTCCCACTGTTTTCATTGTTTCCCCCATCTATTTGCCATGAAATGGTGGGACTGGATGCCATGATCTCAGTGTTCTGAATGTTGAGTTTTAAGCCAACTTTTTCACTCTCCTCTTTCACTTTCATCAAGAGGCTCTTGAGTTCTTCACTTTCTGCCATAAGGGTGGTGTCATCTGCATACTTGAGGCTATTGATACTTCTCCCAGCAATCTTGATTCCAGCTTGTGCTTCTTCCAGCCCAGCGTTTCTCTTGATGTACTCTGCATTTAAGTTAAATAAGCAGGGTGACAATATACAGCCCTGACCTTCTCCTTTCCCAATTTGGAGCCAGTCTGTTGTTTCATGTCCAGTTCTAACTGTTGCTTCTTGACTTGCATATAGATCTCTCAGGAGGCAGGTAAGGTCATCTGGTATTCCCATCTCTTGAAGAATTTTCCAGTTTGTTGTGATCCACACAGTTAAAGGTTTTGGCATAGTCAATAAAGCAGAAGTAGATGTTTTTCTGGGACTCTCTTGCTTTCTCGATGATCCAACGGATGTTGGCAATTTGATCTCTGATTCCTCTGCCTTTTCTAAAACCAGCTTGAACATGTGGAAGTTCATGGTTCTCATACTGTTGAAGCCTGGCTTGGAGGACTTTGAGCATTACTTTGCTAGCGTGTGAGATGAGTGCAATTGTGCAGTAGTTAGAACATTCTTTGGCATTGCCTTTCTTAGGGATTGGAATGAAAACTGACCTTTTCCAGTCCTGTGGCCACTGCTGAGTTTTCCAAATTTGCTGACATATTGAGTGCAACACTTTCACAGCATTATCTTTTAGGAGTTGAAATAGCTCAACTGCAATTCCATCACCTCTATTAACTTTGTTCATAATGATACTTCCTAAGGCCCACTTGACTTCACATTCCAGGATCAGGCTCTAGGTGAGTGATCCCACCATTGTGGTTATCTGGGTCATGAAGATCTTTTTTGTATAGTTCTGTGTATTCTTGCCACCTCTTCTTAATATCTTCTGAACAAAGAAGTCTAATTCTCTCATTCATTTATTCAACTTTCTCTTCATCAGTTTTTGTATCTGTATTTGTTTTATATTGATGGGTTACAAGTTATGATGAACTTAATGACTTAAAACAACATAAACATTATGTTATGGTTCTATAGGTTAGAAAGTCAAAATGAAGCTTATTAGGCTAATATCAAGGAGTTGAAAGGGCTGCCTTTCTTCTGGAGGCTGGTAAATTTCTCTCAGTTGAAATGGATTAGGTGTAGCATTTCCTGAATGCTTTATCCAGGACTAGAGTCTGCTCTATCACTCTTTATAGCCATCTCCTTTCCATAGAAGAAGGAATGCTATTTAAAAAGCAGGCGATGCTTAAATGTTCACAGAAAACTGTCATTCCTAGAAGGTATGGGAGCCATTGGGAAACATAGGTTTTAATTTTTTTAAGTGATGTTTAGCCTCAAAAATTTTATCTGGATATTCAATAAGCAAAACAAGTGAAAACAGAGCTCCCTTAAATAACGGTACCACTAGACTGGTGGCTCAGGCAGTAAGGAATCTGTCGGCAATGCGGGAGACCCAAGTTCGAGTCCTGGGTTGGGAAGATACCCTGGAGGAGGGAATGGCAACCCTCTCCAGTATTCTTGCCTGGAGAATCCCATGGACAGAGGAGCCTAGCGGGCTACTGCTCATGGGGTCAAAAATGAGTCAGACACGACTTAGCAACTAAACAACAACAAAGTAATGGTCACCCTTGAGCTCAACTGACTGAGTGGGGCATCAGGGAGCCTTCTGGGGTGCTGCAATTCCTTTATATCTTGATCTAGGGGTGGCTCCCCATGTGCTAGTGAAAGTCGCTCAGTCGTGTCTGACTCTTTGTGACCCCATGGACTGTTGCAGTCCATGGAATTCTCCAGGCCAGAATACTGGAGTGGGTAGCCTTTCCCTTCTCCAGGGGATCTTCCCGACCCAGGGATTGAAGCCAGGTCTCCCACCTTGGAGATGGATTCTTTACCAGCTGAGCCAGAAGGAAGCCCAAGAATGCTGGAGTGGATCTTCCCGACCTAGGAATTGAACTGGGGTCTCCTGCATTGCAGGCGGATTCTTTACCAGCTGAGCTATCAGGGGTGCATACATATGTAAAATGGTTTCATAAAAACCCTGCTCTGGGGCCCCAGGACAATACTGCAGAAGCCTTTGTCTTGGACCGTGGTTTGAAGTCCACCAACTTGTTTTGAACGTAAACTTTGGAGAAGGCACCCTATGCAAGGTACAAAGTGGGTCCAAGTTAGGTGCAGATCCAAGCTCTTTGAGGTGATTAAGTCTAGAAGGGAAAACACAGCCCAATCTCTTCATTCCCTCATAAGTAAACATCTAGATAAAATATCACATTCACACAGAACAGTGATTGAAACCTAAATGAATGCACCCATGAATCCATTATCAAAATCAAGAAATAGAGCATCACACACACACACACACCATGCCCCACCCACTGTTCAGCCACACCTTCCTCCTAGAATAACCCCTGACTTCTAACCCCATAAATCAGCTTTGCCTGGTTTTGAATTTTGTGTAAACAGACACTTACAGAATATATTCTTTTCCATCTGGTTTTTC
Source organism: Muntiacus reevesi (assembly GCF_963930625.1). Lineage (NCBI taxonomy): Eukaryota > Metazoa > Chordata > Mammalia > Artiodactyla > Cervidae > Muntiacus > Muntiacus reevesi. The sequence goes on from NC_089258.1 coordinate 83,326, forward strand.
TTTTCTCTCAATATCATGCTTTGGGATTTATCTATCTTGTTGAAGATAACAGTAGTTCATTTATTCCTAATGCTGCATAGTATTTCTTGTGTAAGAATGGCGCTGTTTATTTATCTATTTTTCCAAATGATTTATATCTGGATTGTTTTCAACCTTTCTATCCTCCCTGAAACCTAAAGAAAGTGATGCTTTTGAGAGCGTCAAGTAGTAGAAGCATATATTTATATAACTGAATCACTGTGCCATACACCTGAACCTAACACAACACTGTAAATCAACTACACTTCAATTTAAAAAATGGAGCAGGTAAGACTGGAAGCTGAGTCCAGCATCAGGCTTCCACAGCACCCTCAGGCCATATGATAGCCACAGCATCAGACACAACGTACTGACCTAATGTATCCACCTGTGTATGTAAGTACCCAGACCTCCCCAGCCAGGCTAAGAGCTCCTGGAGAACCAGATCAATTTCCCTCTGGCACACCAGCTCCCAGCACAGTGCCGAGTGCCTGCAGACGCTCAGAGGTCTCTGTGTAATGAAGGCCTGTTCCCCACTACTTCCCACGGCAGGCTTAGAACTGATCCCTTTGCCTTCCAACCTTCTCCTGCCAATTTGCAAAAAAAAAAAAAAAAAAAAAAAAAAATCAAAAGAAGATAAATTTCTGTTATTATAATGGAAGAGCCTCAGAAGAAGGAGGCCCCGAAGCTGTCTGCAGCCCCTTGCATCTCAGTGTGATGGTTGATTTACAACGTTGTGTTAATTTTTGCTATATGGCAGAGTGATTCATTTATACACACATATATTCTTTTTCATATTCTTTTCCCTTATGATCTACCACAGGATATTGAATATAGCTGTCTGTGTTATACAATGGGGTTTTGTTGTTTACCCAAGTGCAAGTGCAAATGAAGTTGCTCAATCGTGTCCAACTCTTTGCAACTCCATGGACTGTAACCTACCAGGCTCCTCTGTCCATGGCATTTTCCAGGCAAGAATACTGGAGTGGGTTGCCGTTTCCTTCTCCAGGGGATCTTCCCGACCCAGGGATCGAACCTGGGTCTCCCACACTGCAGGCAGATGCTTTACCATCTGAGCCACGAGGAAGCTATTTACCCATCCTCTATGTAATAGCTTGCCTCTGCTAAAATTCCAAACTCCTGTCGATGGACATTTGGACTGTTTCCATTTCTTGGCTACTATAAATAGACTCAGTGTGAGTATTTATCAGAGAGCCCTCCTCCCTACAGACAGCTCCCTGAGACCTTTCCGAGAGGCTCTTGGCTACAGCCCTCGCTCTAATCCAGACCTCACTCTGCCGCACGGCAGCCGCTCTGTTGTAGGCCATCCCCTCACTGTAAAAATGAGCCATGTCTCTGCCTGGACAGGCAACCTGATCTGGGCAATGTCCATCTCTATTGCTTCCTCCACCATCCCCGAGGGGAGCGTTTAAGAGGCTCACATGGAGCCCAGAGACCATGCAGGGGATTGATCCCCAACCTTCTGTCTTTGGTCTTTAGGCAACATAATCTTTTGTTGAAACAAGATTTTAGGTGAACATTTTGGGGAAACACTGACTGTACCTACCCATCTTTATAGATTGCCCTCGGAGAAGGTAATGGCACCCCACTTCAGTACTCTTGCCTGGAAAATCCCATGGACGGGGGAGCCTGGTAGGCTGCAGTCCATGGGGTTGCTAAGAGTCAGGCACAACTGAGTGGCTTCACTTTCACTTTTCACTTTCATGCACTGGAGAAGGAAATGGCAACCCACTCCAGTGTTCTTGCCTGGAGAATCCCAGGGATGGGGGAGCCTGGTGGGCTGCCGTCTATGGGGTCACACAGAGTCGGACATGACTGACGTGACTTAGCAGCAGAGCTCTGGGAGGACAAGTAAAAATCTCTACTTTCTTTGACCGAACAAAGAAGTTAACCAAAGTCCAGACAGTGGCCACTGGACTTTGCTGGTGGCTCAGATGGTAAAGAATCTGCCTGCAATGCAGAAGACCCGGATTCGATCCCTGCATCAAAAACATCCCCTGGAGAAGGGAATGGCTACCCACTCCAGTATACTTGCCTGGAGAATTCCATGGACAGAAGATCCTGACAGTCCATTAGGTGGCAAAGAGTTGAACACAACTGAGCGACCAACACATACATGTGAACATATAAAGAGTGACTGCTACTCCTGTGGATGGTACCATAATTCTTCCTCACGTTAAAGCTTGTGGTACATTCGAGGGCTGGACCAGAGGAGCGTCTCATGCCTTGTGTAACAATCCTGAAAGGAAAAGATGCAGAGAACTTAATTCCAGAGGACGCTGTTAACGGGCTTGCCCATCAGATTCCCTCCAGTGAAGATTAGTGAAATTCTTCTAATTGGAGCTACAGAGAAGTTCAAGACCTTCCACCTCACAAGAAGACTTCTCCTCTCTGACTCTGAGGGAGCCAAGGGCTTTCTTGGACCCAGAGCCTCTTCTGAGCTGTGGGGAGGTCGGGGTGCCCCCTGCTGGCCAGACTGCAACAGAGCACTCTGGGTTTCTTCCAAAGGACAAAGGAACTGAAGTGATGAGCTCCTTATAGCCCCAAAGCTTCAAGCTAAGTCTGGAAATTAATTTCTAACAAATTGGCAGGAAGGGTTTTTTCACTTTTGGTTTATTGCAAAGTTCATGGATTACAAAGATATTTCTTGCAGAGTGGGCCACACACAGCCCTGGGACAAAAGAGGGGCCATGGATGAAATGCTTCCCATGCAGGCCTTCTCTGATGCCACCTCACGAGTCAACCTCATAAGACACTCCTGGGTACAATATGGTTTGGTGCACCATCACCTATTCATAATGCAAATTCACTGAAGAGCTATAAAACAAAAAGATTTCTTGTTTGTTTTCATGGCCACAACTATTGAGGCCATGACCTGGAGCCCAAGTGCTGCAACTACTGGAGTTCGTGAGCCCTAAAGCCCATGCTCTGCAACAGGAGAAGCCACTGCAATGAGAAGCTGGGGCACCACAACTAGAAAACAGGTCCAACTTGCCACAGCTAGAGAAGCCTGCACATAGCAATGAAGACCCAGGAAGGACAGCCAGTAACAAGTAAACAAACGTATTTTCTAAACAGTGAATTTGTTTTGAGAAAATAAGTAAATAAAAACAGGTGCCATGGCTGATTCATGTCAATGTATGACAAAAACCACTACAATATTGTAAAGTAATTAGCCTCCAGCTAATAAAAATAAATGGAAAAAAAAAATAAAGTACACTGCAGGACTTAAAAAAAAAAAAAAAACAGGTGGGTAAAGTGCTTACCTTCTGATCCTGTCTCTCAGAATTATTCTGCACTGCAGTTCAAGGAAATTTATGTCTGATACTTTGATCTAACGGCTGGAGATGCTGCATGTAAAGCAAATGAGGCATCTGGCAGAGAAATTTTGGATAGAAATGTAGAAACACTGTGCCAAACATCACACCAGCAGTCAGATGTTTCCAGCCCCTGAATTGTAAAAGGCATCGATCTTGTTGGAAGATGTACATTCAAGCCTTTCAAAAGATATACTGATGCGCACCTGTTAAGACTACATTTCCTGGGACTTTCCATATTGGTCCAGTGGTTGATTCCGCACTTTCAGGGCTTCCACTGCAGGGGGTGCAGGCTTGGTCCCTGGTCAGGGTACTAAGATCCCAGATGCTGTGAGACACAGTCAAAAATAAAACAAAGAAATGGATAGCACCATCAAAAATACACGACTAGAGTCAAACCTTAAATTAAAAAAAAGTAAATAGATAAAAGGTACATTTAAAAAATAAGTAAAAGGATACCTTTCCTGAAATCCTCCCAGGAAGGCAGCTTCCATGAAACTAGTTCTAACAGAAAGGATGCACAAAGGAGAATTTGATTGCAGGGTAAAATTTTTTTCTTTACAGATCAGAAAAACATGACCCAAACAGAGCAATGGATTCTCCTTTTCTGTCCCCTATAAAGAACACAAATACCAGTTCTTCTGGACTCTAACACATTGACTTCATTTTTCAAATGATCACTTTATTTTCCCTGTGAGGCAGCCATGCATTACCCAGGGGACAGTCCCATGACTTCTTCAATAAGCCCGGGAGCCTACAGCCTGAGTGGTCCCAAGGAATCAAACAAAAAAGATTTCTCCACAGCTACATGTTCCTTTAGTGTTTGGGCTACTGAACACACACTCACTGGATAGTTTGTCTTCAATGAATCCATGTCTATTTCTAAAGATGTTAACTGTGCTTTCTTCTTTTTTTTCTTTTTAAATTTTATTTACTTTTTAAAACACCAAAAACACTTTGTATTGGGGTATAGCTGATTAACAACAACGTGATAGTTTCAGGTGATCAGTGAAGGGACTCAGCCATACATAAACATGTATCCATTCTCCCCCAAACCTACCTGTTGTGTTTCCATCTTGATGAACATGCTGTCTTCGTGTTGGCAGGTGGATTCTTTACCACTAGCACCACCTGGGAAGCTCTACTGTGGGAATTGGAAAAACAGGCCCAGAGAGGTTGTGCAGTTTGTCCCAGGTCACACAGGTCTGGTCTCCTCAACTGGACTTTAAGATATCTGAGGCTGGCTCTTCTCTTTGTACTCTCCTTGCCATATTTGTTTGCTGGTTTTTAATCTGGCTGCAATATGCAGCATGCCGGATTTTAGCTCCCCGAACAGGGATCAAACCCTCACCCCCGACAGTGGAAGTGTCAAGTCTTAACTACTGGACTTCCAGGAAATCCAGGAACTTCCTCCTTGCCATCTTTGGTAGACACTAACACTAAACGCTAACTAGATGATACATGTGTGTGACTCACAGGCTATCCTTCAGCCCTGCCAGTCTAGACCCTGCACCAACACAAGCATGAAGTGTTTGTGCAGACACAGATCGGGGCACCGTGAGCTGGTTCCTGACTTCAAAACCACAGACAGAAGGCCCCTGCTGGAAATATGTCACGTGTGTATGTTCATTGTGTCCCTGACTTTGTACCAACACATGCTGATCAGATGGTTCAGGCTGAGCCGGCTTCCTCTCTTCCCAGCTGGACTTGTGACTAGTCAAGGAGTTTACAGGGATAGGTTCAGCATTTGAATATGCCAGCTTTCCTCCTTCCTGGTCTTTGCCTCCTAAAATAAGATTCAGATGCTCAGACACTGGCACCTCTGTTAACCCCAGTTGGTGCTGAAAACTGATGCACTGGGCCTTCTCCTCCTCCTTCCCACAGTCATCTCTTCTGTGGGTTAAAAATCCAGCATCGGGCTTCCCTGGTGGCTCAGTGGTAAAGAATCTGCTTGCCAGTGCTAGAGACACCAGTTCGATCCCTGGTCCGGGAAGATCCCACAAGCTGTGATGCAGGGAAGCCCGTGCGTCACGACCACTGAGCCTGTGCTCTGGTGCCTGGGAGCTATGACCATTGAGATGGGCTGCTGCAACTCCTGAAGCCTGAGCTCCCTGGAGCCTGTGCTCCATGAGAAGAGGAGCCACTGCAATGAGAAGCCTGCAGCCACAACTGGAGCAACCCCCACTCGCCACGGCTAAAGGAAAGTCCGTGCAACAACAAAGAACTAGCACAGTCATAAATAAACACATTAAAACACTGGCCTCCACAAGACCCAGCTGAGCTCATCAAGATGTTCTAGAAAGGAGGGAAGGTTTCCCAAGTCCTTGAGGCCTGAGACATGTCCGTCATCATTTGGGCAGCACTTTGGGGCCCTCAAGGTGACTTCCCATGTGTGACCCTAGTTGGCCCTGAGGTTCTGGCTCAAGTATTAGTTACACCCAGAATCCAGACCAAAACCCCAGACCCTGAAACATGGAGCCTTTTCCGCACTGTCTAGTTGGTCTATAGAGCAAGGTTTGGCTGCCCCTTGGCAAAGGGTTGAGCAAGACACTCGGGGCTGAGATCCAGAGACACGAGTGGTGATGGGATGAAGAAGTTCCAGGGCAAGCAGGCCCTGCTCAGATGCACTGGGCAGATGACAGCAGATCATGGGGACCAAAACTAAACTTTAGCACTCATGATGCCACACTTGGGTGCTGAATCTGAGATGGTAGCTTGTCGGAATTATAAGTGTTAAGGACACGGCCCAGGGTGGGCCATATCCTGTCCCATGGGCCTGACCCATGAGGGGACTCTAAGGGGTCCTGACCTGATGTCACTGCCCTTGCCCTGATGCCTGCAGAGCTGAGCCATGGACATGGGGCCACCCCGGGCGAGGCTGTCAGGGGACAGAGACCACGGGGCAGCCAGAGGGGCATGAGTGCCCCCAGGCGAGAGGACTAGGAGACCAGCGTCAAAAACGGAGCAGAACTGATGAAAGCCACCCAAAGAGACAGCACCTCACGCTGGACTAAACGTGCAACATTAAGTGCTCTGTGAGGGGAAGAAATGTGGCCAGATGATGCTTAGAGTCCAGCTCCATCTTCTGGACCCCTTCATCCAGTGTGACACAGCCAAGCCCCTCTTTCCCACAGGCTTTGACCTTGGATTTCTTTCTGATTCCTGGTGCCGGCAGAAGACAACTGGTAGACCCCGGTCTGTGGCTACCATCTCCTGTCGCGACCTCACCACCTTTCCACTCTTGTCTCCCCACTGAAGGCCCCTCGCACACCCTGTAAGGTGGCCTGCTCCCTCACTTGCCCAAGCCAGCCTGACACGTAACACATGAGTCTCACACTCAAGGGAATGGGATTCAACAAGGTGAAGCCCTCACTTCCCTTGGGTCCCTAGAGGATTCTGAACAGGGCTTCATTTTGAAGCCCAGGCATGTTCCCACTGTTTGACAATTATTTTAGAAAATGAACACACCAAAACTAATGTTTTGAGGCTTTTAATACCCAAGAAGTGTGTCCATTACTCTTTATAAATAATTTCTGACCTTCACATAAAAAAAAAAAAACCTTTGTTTATACTTTAATTCTATTTTCTTAACTTTTTATTTTGTATTGGAGTGTAGCTAATGGCAAATATTGTGATAGCTTCAGGTGGACGCAGCCTTACATGTGCATGAATCCATTCTCCCCCAAACTCCCCTTCCACCCAGGCTGCCACATAACACTGAGCAGAGTTCCCTGTGCCACACAGTAGGTCCCTGCTGGTTACCCATTTTAAATATTTCAGTGTGTGCCTGTCCATCTCAGACTCCCTAACTACCCCTTCCCCCATCCTTCCCCCAACAACCATAAGTTCCTGTTCTAAGTCTGTGAGTCTGTTTCTGTTTTGTAAATAAGTTCATTTGTATCATTTCTTTTTAGATTCCACACTAAGGGATGTCATATGATGTTTCTGCGTCTCCGTCTGACTTATCTCACTCAGGATGACATTCTCTATGACCCTCACATTTTTCATGAGCTCCTTTGTCCTTAGCATTGAATACCATTTCAAGTCTGATCAACAATGAATTAAATCTTTTAATGGAACACGAATGTGAAGCAATGCCATCAACTGTAAGACAACATCACATATCAGATTCACATGACATCACTGTGTTTCATAAACAAATCTACATTTTGTTGTTATTTTTGCTCAGTCACTGAGTCAGGTCCGATTCTGTGACCCCATGGGCTGCAGCACCCCAGGCTCCTCTGTTTTCCACTGTCTCCTGGAGATTGCTCAAACTCATGTCCGTTGAGTTAGTGATGCTGTCTAACCAGCTCATCCTCTGCCGCCCTCTTCTCCTTTTGCCTTCAGTCTTTTCCAGCATCAGGGTCTTTTCCAATGAGTCAGCTCTTTACATCAGGTGGCCAAAGTATCTACTTAACCAGCCATTTATTTGAACACAGATTTTTCTTCAATTTAGTCTTATGCCAAGGAAAGCTCTGCTGGTGACTGGCTTTCCTGGCCCTTTAGGAGAACTTTGTTTTCCATTTCTCTGTAGCCTTTTAGTGATCTAAATGTAGTGCTTCTATTGTTTCTGAAGAGCAAAGCTGATGCCAAAGCAAATGCAGAACTTTCATCTAAAGTGGTGAAACCTCCCAGGTTTCAACCAAACCTCCTTGTCCCCCTTTGACTCCTGAGAACTCACCTTATATTGATATGTGCCCCGCCCCTTCTTCTGCCACACCAACTTCCCCCACCAAGTAACTGCCTGATTTCAGCCACCCTGACATTTCTCTATGCAGACCCTAAAAAAGACTAGCATACACAGAATTCCAGAATAGCGGGATTGGTAAGGACCAACCTTTCTGTTTAACACATGAAGATACCGTTCCCACACTGGGGAAATTCGGGCTAGTAAGGGCTAGTGTCAGTGAAAGATTCATCCAGCAATCTAAGAAAAAAGTGGAACATTTTATTCAAGCCAAATTTGAAGATTATAACCCAGGAAGAGCATCTCAGAAAACTCTGAGAACTGTTTCAAGTCAAAACACAGTTTATGTTTATATAAGATTTTTTTTGAAGACAGAAGGCTGTTAAAGGTACATTAAACCATGTATTCAATATTATTGACAGTTTACATAATCCAGATCTAAGCACCATTGTGCTTCATCATGTGACTCTTACAAGATCTAGAAGGAATGTTATCTCTTAAGGAGTTGTGTTGGTGTGGGCAGAGTCACTGTTTATGGTTAAGCAGGATCCATTCCTGCCTGTGGGGGAGGTCTGGTGATACATAATGCAGATACGAAATGCACAGTGAGCAGAGAGGAAGCCAAAAGGCAGAGAAGATTTTCTGTTTCAATTTTGCTCATCTTGCCATAAAAATAGAGCTTTTATTTCACACGAGCAACAGGACTCTCACCCTAAGTTTCAATCAATCAAGACTTTCTAAACTAATGTACATGTAAAGTTACAAGGGGGTCAAAAATTCTGCAGCATGGAAGGATCCTTGAGGAGCCCATAACCTGGCTGAGGGAGGTGCCATTCATACTATCAGAACGTGTGCATACGTGCTAAGTCATTTCAGTCTGACTCTACGACCCTAAGGACTGTAGCCCGCCAGGCTCCTCTGTCCATAGGATTCTCCAGGCAAGAATACTGGGGTGGGTTGCCATGCCCTCCTCCAGGAGATTTTCCCAACCCAGGGATCGAACCAGTGTCTCTTGTATTGGCAGCGGGTCCTTTATCACTAGTGCCGTCTGGGAAGCCCACAGTCAGAATAATAAAGATGAACACAAGGCAATGTAGACAACAATCCAGGTAAGGGATACAGCCGTGAGGTCTACGGGACATCAAAGGTAGAAGGGGTCAATCAAGCTCGCTGAGGTTTGAGTAGTGGGGCAGAGGATTTTCTCCACTAACTGCAGATGAATGGCAAGTTTGGCACTAAAGTAAGCTCTTTGTTGTTGTTTAGTTGCTCAGCCATGTCAGACTCTGTGCGACCCCATAGACTATAGTCCACCAGGCTCCTCTGTCCATGGGATTCTCCAGGCAAGAATATTGGAGTCGACTGCATTTTCTTCTCCAGAAAGTGAACTCTTAAGTTACAGGAATTAGACTTTCAGTGGTCCTCCAAGGTAGGTCTCTAACTCCTGCAGTCTCTGCACCTTGAATCTGGACTCATCCACAGGTACACGGCTGCATAGGGGCCTTCAAAGACTTGTGTGGGCGCCTGGGCTTAAAAAGTGCCAGGCACTTAGTAAAGGCATGATAAGTGTCAGTTATTTTTATTTCTGGGCTTCCCTGATGACTCAGTGGTAAAGAATCACCCTGCCAGTGCAGAAGACTTGGGTTTGATTCCTGGGTCTGAAAGAGCCCCTGGAGAACGAAATGGCAAGCCACTCCAGTATTCTTGCCTGGAAAAATCCCAAGGACAGGAAGCCTGGCAGGCTATAGTCCATGGAGTCGCAAAAGAGTCAGCCACGACTTGGCAACTAAACAACAACAACAAAATTGTTACTTGTAGTTTCCAGGTTTTTTTAACTATCTTATAGATTTGGCCAATACTAACCAGATGTTCAGAGAAGGCAATGGCACCCCACTCCAGCACTCTTGCCTGGAAAATCCCATGGACGGAGGAGCCTGGTGGGCTGTGGTCCATGGGGTCACACAGAGTCGGACACGACTGAGTGACTTCACTTTCACTTTTCACTTTCATGCATTGGAGAAGGAAATGGCAACCCACTCCAGTGTTCTTGCCTGGAGAATCCCAGGGACGGGGGAGCCTGGTGGGCTGCCGTCTATGGGGTCACACAGAGTCGGACACGACTGAAGGGACTTAGCAGCAGCAGCAGCAGCAGCAACCAGATGTTAGGCTATGCTTGCTGCGCTGGAGTCAGCCATTAGCAGTCACTTTGAGGTAAGCCATAAACACAAACCACCAAACTTCTTTCTAGGACTGACTTTGGAAGAAAACAGAGCCCAAAGGAAGCAGAATCCTCTCTCACTCACTTTGCAGCTGGGAGGAGGTCAGGAGCAGGGAAAGTGAGAGGCTTCAGTAAGAAAAAAGAAAAGACGAATGTACAATCTGTTTGTAGGACATATACTAAGTTAACCTTAAAATGCGTTCTAATATACATTAGGTGCAAACAAATACTGTTTGATTCCACTTATGCAAGGTTACTCGCATGTATGCTAGGTCGATTCAGCCCTGTCTGACTCTGTGACTCCATGGACTGAAGCTTGCCCGCCAGGCTCCTCCGTCCATGGGATTCTCCAGGCAAGAATACTGGGGTGGGTTGCCATGCCCTTCTCCAGGCAAGGTGTCTAGAATAGTCAAATTCACAGAGTCAGAAAATACATTGGTAGCTGCCAGGGGCTGGAGCGGGATGGGGATGGAGGTGGGGGTACGGAGTGCAAGTTGATGTTCAATGGGGACAAAGTTTCAGTTTAGGAAGGTGAAAAACCCGAGAGGCGACTACGGCAGAGCTGCCGGCAGCGTGGGTGCACTCAGCGCCGCTGAGCCGCGCAGGGAACACGGTTACAGCAGCGCGCTTTGCAGGGTGGGACTGAGGCTTCCCAGGCGGTTCAGAGGGTAGAGAGTCTGTCTGTAAAGGAGACTTTAAAAGGAGACCTGGGTTCCATCCCTGGGTCAGGAAGATCCCCTCGAGGAAGAAATAGTAACTCAATCCAGTATTCTTGCATGGAGAACGGACAAAGAAGGCTGGCGGGGTCCTGTAGAGACAGACTGAGCAACAAACACTTTTACTTTTCACCGCAATTAAAAAATTTTAAAAAAAAGAGAGACGGTAAGGTTGTGGATAAGTTCTAACCAATTTAGTGTGGACGCTGCTGCCCTCTTCTGGAAAGAATGGAGAATTGACCATTACTCTTGATGGTATAAATCGATCAAAAAGACTAGAAGCCTGAAACCTGTTGTTGCACCGTGGAAATCGAGGCAGAATTTGGTAGGTGTTTCGAGAGGAAGGGCGGCTTCCCTTGTAGCTCAGACGGTAAAGCGTCTGCCTACAATGCGAGAGACCCGGGTTCGATCCCTGGGTCGGGAAGATCCACTGGAGAAGGAAATGGCAACCCGCTCCAGTACTCTTGGCTGGAAAATCCCATGGACCGAGGAGCCGGGTAGGCTACAGTTCATGGGGTCGCAAAGAGTCGGACACGACTGAGCGACTTCACTTCACTTCGAGAGGAAGGAGAAGCTGGGTGGGAGCAAAAATGGTAATGTAGCATGTTTCTCAAAATATACAGAAAATATTCTACAGTCCCTCCAAACTTTAGTAATAATTCACTGTTGTGAAAAAGGGCCCTGCACTAAATTTTGTTCATGAGTAGAAGGCATTTGTTGAGATGCTAGTTTGTAGAGGAAAGAGCTCAAACTTTGGAGGCAGGCCAACATGAATTTAAATCTGGACTCTACTGCTTGTTCTGTGAGAAGGTGAGCTCAAGCTGATTATTTAACCTCTCAACCTCAGTCTTTCCTCTGTAAAATGGGGACAGTAACACCTAACCCAGGAAGATGAAGTGAGATGCCATGTTTAAAAGGTCCAATACATCCATAGATTTTCCTTTAAGAAATTTAAGGGGCAAGATGGTGGTGTAAAGGATTAGAAGACACAAACTACTATTTATAAAATAGATAAGCAATAATGATATATTATACAGCACAGGCTTCTCTCATGGCTCAGATGTAAAGAATCTGCCTGTAATGCAGAAGATCAAGGTTCAATCCCTGGGTCAGGAAGATCCCCTGGAGAAGGGAATGGCTACCTACTCCAGTATTCTTGCCTGGAGTATCCTCCCATGAACAGAGGAGCCTGGTGGGCTACAGTCCATGGAGTCACAAAGAGTCAGACACGACTGAGCGAATACCACTTTCATGGGGAAATATAGTTATTATTTTGTAATAACCTTAAATGGAGTATAATCTATAAAAATATTGAATCATCATGTTGTATACCTAAAACTAATTTAATATTGTAAATCAATTATACATTCATCAAGAAAAGGAACAAAAGGAAATTTATTTGAAGAAAATTATAAAATCATCTTGAGAAAAATAAAGAGGAAGTGGAGAAATATATATGAAGTTCAAAAACAGACAAAAACAACTGAAGGGGATAAAAGTCAGAATAGTATTTATATTTGGGTGAAAGGATGGGTATTGCTTGAAGAAGGAGAGCCTTCTGGGGTGATGGAAGTGTTCTATATTTTTATCTGAGTGGTAGTTACACAGTCATACATACATTTATCCAGCATAGGAGAGGGTGTTGACAAAAGGGACCCCTCCTACACTGTTGGTAGGAAAGTAAATTGGTACAGCCACTACGGAGAATAGCTAAAGTTCCTAAAAAAACTGAAAACAGAGTAACAATACAATCCTGCAATCACAATCCTGGGCATATATCTGGATTATAATTCAAAAAGATACATGCACTCCAATGTTACTAGCAGCACTGTTTACAATAGCCAAGACACGGAAGCCACCTCAACAGATGAAAGGATAAAGAAGATGGATTACTTAGCTATAAGGAAAAAATGAAACAATGAAATCTGCAGCAACGTGGGTGAACCTAGAGATCATCATCCTCAGTCAGAGAAAGACAAATACTGTATGTTATCACTTACATGTGAAGTCTACAATATGACGCAAATGGGCTTACATACAAAACAGAAACAGATTCTATTCAGACACAGAGAAAAGATTTGTGGTTGCCAAGAGGGAGGAAGGGATGGGTTGTGAGTTTAGGGTTAGCAGATGCAAACGATTATGTATAGAATGAATTGGCAACAACGTAGTACTGCATAGCACAGGGAACTACACTCATTATCTTGTAATGAACCATGATAAAAAGAATGTGTGTATGTATAAGTGGATCATTTCTTTGTACACCAGAAACTAATACAACATTGTAAATCAACTATTATACTTCAAGAACAAATAAATTTAAAAAACAAAGGAAAGGAAAAGTTCTCAGGGCTTCCTCAGTCATCCAGTGGTTAAGAACTCACCTTGCAGTGCAGGGCACACCAGTTCCATCCCTGGTCTGGGAAGACCCCACATGCCATGGGGCAATGAAGCCCATGGACCATGACTGCCAAACGAAGCCTGCACCCCCTAGAGCCCGTGCTCCACAGCAAGAGAGGCCGCGGCGATGATAAGCCCATGCACTGCGACTAGAGAGTAGCCCCCTACTCGCCACAACTAGAGAAAGCCCATGTACAGCAACGAAGACCAGAGTGACCAAGAATAAATAAATACTTTTTTAAAAAATACATATTTCTTCCAGGGCTTCCCAGGTGGCTCAGTGGTAAAGAACCCGCATGCCATTGCAGGAGATGCAGTTTCAACCCTTGAGTTGGGAAGATATTCTGGAAAAAGAAATGGCACCCACCCCAGTATTCTTGCCTGGGAAATCCCATGGACAGAGGAGTCTGGAAGGCTACAGTCCATGGGGCTGCAAACGAGTCAGACATGACTTAACAACTAAACAACAATAACAAATATTTCTTTCAAGCCCCCAAATACTGATATAAGAAAAAGGGAAAGCTCTCAAAAATAAATACATGTATCCAATATACCTTTATTAGTACCTGTAGGGTCAGGCCACTCAAGACAGCTGTTCCCTTGCTCTCTGTGCATTTCCTTCTGGATCTGTGCCTGCCCCACCTATATCCAACTCCTATGACTGAACTTCTACATACTTATTCCAGACCCCAGCCCCTCTGCTGCGTTCCCTGGTGACAGTGAGCCAGCCCGACATCAGTTCCCCCTATAACTGATAGTCACCCTCTCCCCTGGTGACAAAGACTGACAACACGCCCTGCCCACTGCCCACTGCACGTGGTGGGCTGTCACTCCAGGATCTTGCCTCAGATGTGTAAGGTTCCACATCCATTAGACCCCTGACATCTCTGTCGCTGATTCAGGGCTCTTTCTTTGGTCTAAAAGCTGGGTGAGTGCAACCCAACAGTGCACTTTTCTGTATATATAGCATACATAATATTTTAAAAAGGAGAGAAGAGAAGGGGAGGAAAAGGAAGTGGGGGAGAAGAAAAGAGAAAAAGAATGGAAAGGAAATGGGAAAATGTTTAAGAAAACTGCAGTGGTAGTGGGGAAATCAGAACTGGAGTCAAGATAGTGGCCTAAGCGCTTTTAACTCTACCCCACCCCACCCCTCATCTGTGGCCCTCCGGACATGACTGGGCAACTGAAAAACAACAGCCCACTCTTCCTAAGGGCTCATTAAATGGCCTGTATCGGTCCTGGAACCAATGAGAAGAGACATCCTCTTGCTGAGACTATGAGGAATTTCTGCTGATAATGATGTAAGGAGATAGAGTAAAAGCAGACTGACCTATGAATCACCAAGGTGAAGGGAAAGCCTGTGCAGAGTGCATGAAAGCGATTTCTGTAAGAAACTCCTTGGCTCATAATGCCCAGGACTGGAGGCCAAGATAGACCAAGAGGCCAGAGTAGAGTTGGGTATGTAAAATTGGCTGCTATCACAAGTTCTGGGGGCTTCCCAGGCACTAGTGGTAAAGAACCCACCGGCCAATGCAAGAGACATGAGATGCAGGTTCTATCCTTGGGTCAGGAGAGTCCCCTGGAGAAGGGCATGGCAACCCACTCCAGTACTCTTGCCTGGAGAGAATCCCATGGACAGAGGAGCCTGGCGGGCTACAGTCCACGGGGTCACAAAGATTCAGACATGACTGAAGCGACTGAGCATGCATGCATAACTTCTGGAAAGTGCTCAGGATGCAGGGGTGAACAGTCATTCACCCACGGCCTTGTGTCAACTACAAATGGGCATTTTCCAAGAGCACTGCCAATGACTGAACAACAAAGGCATTTGCCATCTGCCTCCATGGAAACTGAACCCCATGCTGCTATAGCTGTTGACTTTTCAACAACCCTTGGGTAGAGTGAGGCACCCTGTGCTCCAGGGAATCTGGTGGGACAGGTCTTTAGATAGCTAGACATTTTTAGGAATGGATTTTATGATCTCCATCCTTGCATCTCCTCATATCTAGAGAAGCAATAAATCCCTTCATGGTGATATCAGATCCTCATGACTAACAACAAAAAAAAACCTTTTGTAAAATGAATACTCCATGGTATTGAACTCCCCCTTCACCAAAACCTTATATATTGGCCTTCCCCCACTGCCGCTTCGGAGCAGTCTCTCAGAGCTATCTGAGATACTGCCTCCAGGGCTGCAGTCCTCATTTTGCCCCAAATAAAACTTAACTCAAAACTCTCAAGTTGTACATCTTTTTGTCAACACTTGCATGCCAAAAACAAGTTCTACCGTGGTCCTGCCCCCAACTAATTGCTAACAAGAACAATCAGGCCAATTACCAAAATAAAGGACTTAACTTCAGACTATTCCAGCAAATGTGAAAAATAAATGCAGGCACAGGCCAAACTCTCTTCCAAACTTGTCTCAACTCTGGCTCTTTTCAATGTCTTTATAAGCAAACTGAAACTATGAGCAGTTTTCCCCTCCATCTTTCTTTAAATGAGCTAGAAAGATTTTAACTCACATAAGCTTCTATAGCTACCCTATGAAAGGATTCAGAAGAAAGATTTGGGAAAAGTAAATGAAACTACATGAAATAGTAAGAATTTTTTGGAAATCATTGGGATGAAAATGTTGGATAAATAAATACAGGTGGCAAACAGGCACATGGAAAGATGCTCAGCATCACTGATCATCACAGAAATGCAAATCACAATCATAATGAGATATCATCTTACACCTGTCATAATAGTTAACATTAAAAAGACCACAGTGTTGGCGAAGATGTGGAGAAAAGGGATTCCTTTTACATTGTTGGTGAGCATGGAAATTGATGCAGGCACCATGGAAAACAGTATAGAAGTTCCTCAAAAAAATAAAAATAAAACTACTATATTGATACAATAATTTCACTCCTAGTTATATATCTAAAGCAAATGAAAACCCTAATTGGAAAAGATAAATGCACCTCAATGTTCATAGCAGCATTATTTACCATAATGAAGATATGAAGTAACGTAAGTGTCCATCAACAGATGAATGGATAAAGAAGACATAGCATAAATACACGATGGAATACCACTCAGCGATAAAAAATGAAATTTTACCATTTGTAATGACATGGATAGACCTGGAGGGTATTACACTTAATGAAATAAGTTATATAGGATAGATAAATACTGTATGTTATCACTTATATGGGAAATCTAAAAAATAAAACAAAGTAGTGAATATAACAAAAAAGAGACAGACTTACAGATATAGAGAACAAACCAGTGGCAACCAGTGGGGAGGGGAGAGGAGGGAGGGGCAATATAGGGTCAGTGACTAAGCAGCAGAAACTACTATGTATAAAATAAACAAGAACCAGAGGGATCGGGTGGAGAGGGAGGTGGGAGGGGGGTCGGGATGGGGAGTACATGTGACTCCACGGCTGATTCATGTCAATGTATGACAAAACCCACCGCAATGTTGTGAAGTAATTAGCCAAAAAAAATAAACAAGCAACAAGAATATATCATATAACACAGGGATTTTAGCCAATATTTTATAACTGTAACTAGAGTATAATCTATAAAAAATATTGAATCAGTATGTTGTACATTTGAAACTAATGTAATATTGTATATCAACTATACCTCAGTTTTAAAATACTCAATTAATGTTGACAGATATCACCTTACCCAAGCGATCAAGGTTAAAATTGCCAATAATAAGATATATTATGTTTTCCTTGATGTGATGCATTGGGAAGAGTTGATCATCTCTGTAGTGCATGTCTCAAAAATGCAAAACGTCAATCTAATCATAAGAAGACATCAGGAAAACAAAGATTAAAGGATATGATACTAGTGATAAAGGACCCACCTGCCAACGCGGGAGACATCATAAGCGACATAGGTTCAATCTCTGGATTGGGAAGGTCCCCCAGTGGAGGGCATGGTAACCCACTCCAGTATTCCCGCCTGGAGAATCCCATGGACAGAGGAGCCTGGCAAGCTACAGTTCAAGGACTTCATGATTGATAAAGTGCATTCTTATTTCATATATTATTATCTCATTTAATCTTCAACACACACAATAATAGCATTGCTATTATTTTCACTTTACCAATAAGGACATTTTCATCGTCACGCTGCTTCTATGCAGTGGAGTTCTGCCACCAGCTCTGCTGCCCTGTCCCCGGATCCCCGACACTCCACTCTTCAGGGCTGATCTCGGGTGAGCGCCAGGCCACCTGCTCACTGTCACGTCACTCTATTGCACTGCACCTGTCTACACAGAGCTGCTTGCTTTCCTGTAGGATTTGCTCAGCAATCAGTTGTGACATCCACCTTGTCTGGCTGGCCCTTCAATACCCAGGACCATGCAGTTCTCCCTTTAAGAATAGTTGTCAGGGGACTTCCTGGAGGTCTGGTGGTTAAGACTCCACTTCCAGGGCAAGGGGCACAGATTCAGTCCCTGGTTGAGGAGCTAAAGATGCAGTATGCCACTTGGCACAGCCCAAAATAAATAAAATAAAATAAAACTTTAAAAAAAAAAAGAATAGTTGTCTGTTACTGACCTGGACCAAGAGTCTGAGTAGCCAAAACAAGCAAGATTTGACCAAACAACCTCAATCTTGTGACAACCTTATGACTTTGGGAGACTGTATATTGACTCAGTTTGGAGGATGAATGAAAACAGACCTTGATCAGGCCTCTGCTTACCCTATGCTCTTCACTTTTCAGAAGAAGAGCAAAGAAGAAAGGGGGGAAAGGGGAAGAACAGGTGGACGAGGAGGATGGGGAGGAAGAAAGAGAGGGGGAGGAGGAGGAAGGAACATATTCTAGTTCCAATAAACTCCTGAATACAGGAACTCAAGCCTCAAGTCACATTTGTATTTCTGAGGTGCTGCCGGAGCACTGGATGGACTTCTCGTCTCTGACTCGGGCCTTTCACACGGGCCCACTCCTGGTACTCACTGAAGATGGCCTCCAAAATAAGCAAGTACCGAGATGGAACCACAGAAAGCCAGATTTGCAGGGTGAGGGCATGCTGGAGCCCAGAGGTGTGAAATGACCCGTCCCAGGACACACAGCTGGTAAACAGGTCTGTTTACTCTTGATCTGGTCTTCCTTCTATCACCTTATGACCTCAGCATTCCTCTCTCAAGACCCTCACAGCAAGGGAGGAGGCTGCTGGGTGCCAAAGCCACTTGTTTCGATCCTCCCTTGTTCCAGAGAAAGTTGTGTTCCTCTCAACAGCATCGTACAAGTGAACTCAGCATGACTAGTTGGTGTGACTCAGTGACCCTGGTGCATCACCCACAAAGCTCAGTCTACAGGTGGAGGACAAACAGGCATTGGAGATGACAGAGACAGATTCAGGCCACCCAGGAATGCTGTATGGAAGGACTATGCTGCCTTTTCTTCAGGTCAGCCTCAGAGAACTGACTTACATGAGCATTACAGGGTTGCCTCCAGAAACACTTAAATTTTCCTAGAAAATTTATTTTTTTCAGTTTGGGTTATATCTTGGAGTTATGATACTCCATAAAGTAAAACAAACCAGTGGGGGATAATATTCCCCAATATTAACTCTTGCCTTAGCTATGTAGTGCTTTTTTTTTTTTAATAATTTTTATTTATTTTGCTTAGTTATTTTTGGCTGCTCTGGGTCTTTGTTGCTGTCCTCTGCATTGCAAGCCGAACTCTTAACCACTGGACCACTAGAGAAGCCCTCTAGAGTGTATTTGAAATAGCCCCTTGTAGAAGTGTTCTGAGACTCAATGGCCACCCAGACGGAGTCTTTCTTAAAAGTTTTAGCTATTTTACTGACTGCCCTTTGGGTTTGGTCTCTCTTAGAAAAATCTTCCTGTCTCTCTTCACACCACTCTCCCTGCCACTCATTTATCCTCTCATGTGCCTCTTCTGTATTTTCTCCCACTTCATAGTTACTGCCTTAATTTGTGGAGCTCTGGCTTCCACCCAGTTTTTGTACTTTGGAAATAAAATATCTCCTGATTTGTTGCCAACACTCTGAGAAACCCAGTATTTTCTGGCCTGTTGGTGACTGGACAGCATCATTGATTCAATGGACATGAACTTAAGCAAACTCTGGGAAATAGTGAAGGACAGGGAATCCTGGCTTGCTACAGTCCATGGATCACAAAGAGTCAGACCTGACTTAGTGACTAAACAACACAAATTGAGTACAATAGTTTGAGTTCCACTGTCTTATTTGTTGCATCTAATTGGTAGTTTGAGCTTCTCACCCTATAAATACATTTATAGTCTCTGCCTCTGCAGCTCCTCCCTTTCATAAGACTCTTCAACCTTTCTATGGTAGACGCCATCTAACACTTTATGCTACTTACACACAGACAGACACACAAAACCACCACCCCAAACTAAAAACCAAACAAAAAGAAACTTCTTATTGCTCACTTTTGCTGGGTTGGTGTTTTCATTTTTAGAAGAATTTAGTGTCACCTGTGAATGTGAACGTTTACCATGAATTCTTTTCCTAATATCATTTGTAAAAGCACTAATAAAGACTATTTCTCTATTTTTATGGGATTCTCTTTCTTCTAATAATCTTCCATATATAGGCTATATTTTTTCCTATTTCTGACCTATAATTTAAAAAATAATGTGGACAGTCTTCGCGGAGAGTCGCCGCGGTTTCCTGCATCAACAGTGCATGAAGGGAACCCGGCTGCTCGTCCCCCCCAGCCCCGGCAGGCTACACAGAGCCAGCCCTGTCACCACTTGCCAACACCCTCCGACCGGCCCGGGGTCCCGGCCGCCGCTCCAGCGCAGCGCAGCCGTCGCCCCTTCTCATCCGCCCGCCTTGCCGGCCGCATCCCCCTCGCAGCTGCGCCAGAACTGCCAACAGACCTCGGAGGCCGCCATCAACTGCCGGATCCACCTGGAGCTCTACGCCTCCCATGTGTCCGTCCATGTCCTACTATTTTGACGGCAATAATGTGGCTTAGAAGAACTTTGCCAAGTACTTTCTTCACCCATCTCATGAGAGAGGGAACATGCTGAGAGACCAATGAAGCTGCAGAACCAGCGAGGCGGCCGAATCTTCCTTCAGGGTATCAAGAAACCAGACCGTGATGACTGGGAGAATGGGCTGAATGCAATGGAATGTGCGCTGTGCTTGGAAAGAAGTGTGAATCAATCACTACTGGAACTGCACAAACTGGCCGCTGAAAAAAATGATCCCCAACTGTGTGATTCCATGGAGACTCATTACCTGAATGAGCAGGTGGAAGCCATCAAAGAATTGGGTGGCCACGTAACCAACCTGCGCACGATGGGGCCCCTGCATCTGGCAGGGCAGAGTACCCCTTTGACAAGCACACGGTGGGACACAGTGAGAGCTGAGCCTCGGGCTGGCTTCCCACAGCCACGGGGTGACTCCTCTGGTCACCAAGGCAGTGCATGCATATTTGGGTTACCTTCGCCTTTTCCATAAGTTGTAACAAAACATCTACTTAAGTTCTTTCTTTAGTACCATTCCTTCAAATAAAGTAATTTGGTACCCCAAAAAAATAAAAATTAAAAAAAATGTTTAAAAATGTGTCTGGACTCACTTTGTAGTATTTGGTGTTGACCCTTATCAACATTATTTTGAAAGCCTGACTATATTACATCCATTGTTTTTTCTTAAATATGTTTTAAACTGCTAAATGTTAACTGGCAAGTTAAAGATGGATTACTCCCTTAAAAACTCTTCCTATTTCTTTTTTTTCTTCCTATTACTTTAATGTGTGAACAATTTCTGTAACAAGCCTGTCCTTTATTATAAATTTTCCTCCTAGTGGATATGAGAATCAGCAGTGCATTGTTGTCATGCTTCCCTGGTGGCTCAGATGATAAAGAATCTGCTTGCCATGCAGGAGACCTGGGTTTGACCCCTGGGTCCAGAAGAGCCCCTGGAGGAGGGCATGGCAACCCACTTCTGTACTCTTGCCTGGAGAATCCCATGGACAGAGGAGCCTGGTGGGCTACAGTCCATGAGGTCACAGAGTCGGACACGACTGAGCGACTTAGCATACATGCACGCGCACGCCATTGTCAGTGCCCCTGATGCCTCCACACCTACCCTATTCCACTCCCACCTTGTGTAAGAGTCACAGTGGCCACACACTCAGTCTAAATTTGCAGTCTCAGTTTCCATATTTTGACAAATTATTTCCTGATCTTATCTTTGAGCGCCTTCAAAATCTGAGATAATGTCATCCTGACTAAATGGTGATACAAGTAGGATGACGTAAGTCGAGTTTTGCAAATCAGGTAAGTCTAGTTAATGCCAATCCCCTAAAAACACATCCATAAATCACACAGCCATTGTCCAAGTGGTACGAATTCATTGGTTGGAATTCATTTGATACAAATTCATTTGGCTGGAATGTGTTCTGATGATTCAGGGCTTGCAATAAACCCACCAAACTCTTGCAGAGGAGTTCCATCATCAGAGCCAGGCACCATTCCAGAGTAAAGTCTGATCACCCCCAATCTAACATCCAGGAACCCCAAGTCTGTGCCTGTGGGTCTTTCCATTCCTGCCTCTGCCACTATCTCCACCTTTATTTCCCACCCAGACCATGAGCATGCCTGGATGTATATTCTGGAATATAGGGTATATACAAACTTGCAGCACTGATCATTTTTATTTGGTGTATATCCACTTTGGAGCTTCCCAAGTGGCACTAGTGGCCAAGAATCTGCCTGCCAATGCAGGAGACAGACACAAGAGATGTGGGTTTGATCCCTGGGTCAGGAGGGTCCTGTGGTGGAGAAAAGGCAACCTGCTCCAGTATTCTTGCTTAGGAAATCCCAAGGACCGTGGAGCCCAATGGTCTTCATTCCATGGGGTCGCAAAGAGTTGAGCACAACTGAGCCACTGACCATGCACACACATCCAGTTTGCCTAAAGGGATGGAAAGCCACTTGAAGGTAACTGCTGTGTCTCCCATCTCTGAAATCTTATGTCTTAGCAACTATTTCAAAAAAAATTTTGCCAAATGTCAAAATATTTATAGGACCTACTATATTTCCCCCCACACTCTCCTATGCTATAAAAGTTTTCCCTGTCTGCATTAGGGAATAATTTAGTCATTAGCAAATGTGAACAATGCCTCATTATAATCCTTGTGTTAGGAAACCCACAGCTGGAAGGCATTTCAGCACAGCTGCTTTACTTCTTCCCATGAAATCACATTTTCTCTCCTCTTATATTTATTTCTCAGAATCAAGGAAATTTAAGGTAAGGCAGACAAAGCCCACAGAGGACGTCATGAGAATATCAGTAACTCAAGCACAAGAGAAGCAGACTTTTTCCCGTTTCCCCTTGGTAATGAGGACTATAGGAGCCCTCCTGTCACTGAAGACAGACTCATTTCAGCAGCTGTAAGTCTGGCCACAGAAAAAACACTTAGCTTAGAAAAAAACAGCCAAAGGATGTCCCAAGTTGGCCACGTAGCAGCAGTACAAGGTTGAGGACGCTCTAACTCATCTAGGGAAACTCAGGGAAGACCACGCTGAGGAACAGAGAACAAAACTCTTATAGATTGCTGGGAAGTTGCCAGAGAAAATCAGATAACAGATGAAATGAGGTTTGTCAGCCAGCCCGCTGGTTTCAGGGAACACAGTTCTCACTGCCGCCTCCATGAAATGAGTCACTCCTTGCAGAACCCATCACAGCCTTACAGATGCCGAGGAAGAAACAGCACTCCATCCTCCCACCAAAGGTAGGCCAGCTGAGGCATCATCAAAACTGAGAGGGAGAGGTGTGAGTGACAGGTGAGGAGAGAACCTGAGGACAGCACCCATGGGAAGGGAGGAAAGGAGACAGCAGGGGAGACAGAGTGAAGCTCTGAACAGTCCGTGGTGATCTAGGTCCAGGAACAAAGCGGTCACTGAAGTCTGAGCCTCATGTGACAAGGTCCAGGGGCCAGTTTCTGCAACTACTCCTCACAGCCAGGCTCCCCATCGCTGTCTGCCTGAGGAAACGGCCTTGTGTGTTTCTTGGCTGCATATATCCCTGTCTCCATGGGGCAGTCCTGGCTCAGAACCGCCTGCAGCAAGAAGCAGGAAGAGAAATCATTGCCCATCTCTTACCAGCTTCCCCTTCCCCCTCCCAAACTAGCTCATCCAAGTCTAGGGTTGCTCAGAAAAGACTCAAGGAACCAGCAAAGGACCCTTGTTCTGCTTCATATATGTGCACAGTCCACCCAAAGCACCAAGGTGGAGCCATGCTGGTCAAGACAACCATCTGATATGCTTTTCATTGAGTCCTAATAGCAGTAGCACAGGCTATAGCCGGGAGCCGGCTGAAATGGGCATCACCCCTCATCGGACTTTCCTGTCTTTCTGTTCCTTTAAGCAGCCTCCACATCTACACCCTTGGGCTTTCCAGGTGGCACTAGTAATAAAGAACCCGCCTGCCAATGCAGGAGATGTAAGTAAGAGACACGGGTTCAATCCCTGGGTCAGGAAGATCCCCTGGAGGACAAGATGGCAACACACTCCAGTATTCTTGCCTGGAAAATCCCATGGATAGAGGAGCCTGGCAGGCTAAAGTCCATGGGTTGCAGAGTCGGACATGACTGAGCATGTCCGTGACTTAGCATGCAGCACACACATCTGCCCCCAACCCGCCCAGACCCTCAAGGTACTCCTGCTACAGTAAGAAGAAAGTATCTATTAACTAAAATAACCTGTTGTGGTTCTCTCCCCTGGGCTGTTGGTACTTTAGGAAAAGACCTGATAAGGATAATGACAGATGTGAGTGAATGAATGAATGCATGAATATGCCCAGTGGAATTCTGTCCATGTTGTGGGCATGATTTGGTAATTCACACTTTGCTAGTAAGTACTGCAAGTACAGGATGCCTTTGATGGTCCTTGACCCCAGCGCATTACAAGCCTCCCATTTTCGTTCTGTACTTAGGACCCTTCCTAACTGACCAGCATAAGAGAGAAAGTGGTTGTGTAGAGAAGGAAAAAGTAAGGAGGGGGACAAAGGAAAGATAGAGATGAAAGGGGAATCAGAAAACATGGCAGAGCAGAGAGCCTATCAAAGAGGGAGGAAATAGGAGCACAAGATAGGTATTTCCCAGGTGGTCCAGTGGTTAAGACTCGGCGCTCCCAAAGCAGGGGGCCTGGGTTTGATCCCTGGTCAGGGAACTAGATTCCATATGCCCCAACTAAGGTCCCACATGCCACAACTAAGACCTAGCACAGCCAAATAAATAAATAAAAACAAATATATAAAAAAAGAAGCACAGGATGAAAAGGAACGAGAGAGACATGAAAGAAACAAATTATTTTTTCAGCAGTAGTTAGAGTCCCTTACGAGCTTTTCCTCCTTGGCAGGGGGGCTCCTTAAGTAGTAGCAGAGAGGAGCGTAGATGATGTCAGTGACCCCAGTGATGACCATGAGCCAGGGGAAGCCAATGGGCCTCACAATGGCACCCCCGGTGGACAGACCTGTGAGGAATAAAGCAAATCTGCAAGCATCTACTGATTCTTGATCGCTTGGAGGACACCATGCTAGGGGCCAAAGGTGACCCAGAGGATGCCCCAGGGCCAAATATCTCAGAACCCTAGGAGGATCAGCCTCTTGGCTCCACTTCCGGCAGGTAAACCGTCCATAAAGGGAGATTTGAGTTACCAGGTCCTGGTGCTCTCCTGTCTCTCTGCCAACATACCTACTGCAAAGCCCATGCAAAAAGCCACATCAGCAATGGCATAGACACTGCAATAGACCGGGGCATGGCGCAGGTTCACCAAGGGTCCCCTGACGGGCGTCATAGAGGAATCCACCATGCCTGTGGTCAGAGCAGGTAGGACACCGCCGTCAGTCCTGCCCACAGCCCCCTCCCTGTCTGTAACATGCCCCTCCTCCCCTCCCCACTTTACCCCACTGTCTCTGCCGGCTGTCCGTCCTCCCTCATCACCGACACCCATTCCCACCAGGAGTCATGAGCCTGTCTCAACACCCCTGCCGGCTGCTCTCCTATCCCCCCTGCCTTTCCATATACTCCCTCTGATCTGACCCTGAGCCAGCATTTAGGGGCTTCCAGTCTCCATTAAGGGTTCTTCTTACCTATGGAAATGCCAAGCCCTGCATTAGGGCCAATGAGACCAAACATATCATGAGCCAGAGGAACCTGCAAGAGGAAAGGAGGAGGAATTATCAGGAATCCGGGGGAGGGGGGTGGTGTGGGTAGGATCAGGTTGGACAGCACATAAACAAAGCGTTTTCCTATGAAACGCATTTATCAACCAGGTACTATGTGCCACATGTGTTATCTCCTTGGATTCTTATACCTCTGATGAAAAAGAATCTTTACCTCCATTTACAGAGATGAAATCTAAACTGGTGCCATTTGGGTTCAATGTCCCATCAAGAGTTTCAGAACATAAGCAGTGAGATCAAGTGTGAACCTCAGATTTGACTCTGGAGCCACAGCAATGAATGGCCCATGGACTCTCCCTCCCCTTCCTCTGCCCCCTCCACCCAGACACACACTTCTGTCCTCATTCTGCCTAGAGTGGAGTTTCCTCTCTTTTCTATCTGCTATCATCCACAGGTGCTGTTGTTGTTATTTTTTATTTATCTTTTTTGTAATTGGTGTATAGTTGCTTTACAATGCTGTGTTAGTTTCTTCTGCACAATGAACTGAATCAGCCGTGTGCACACATACATCCTCTCTCTCTTGCTCCTCCCTCCTTCCTCCTCCCCATCCCACACCTCTAGATCATCATAGAGCACCAGGCTGAGCTCCCTGTGCTATACAGGAGCTTCTCACTAGCTAGCTATTTTATACACAGTAGAGTATATATGTCAGTTCCAATCTCCTAATTCATCGCATCTTCCCTTCCCCCCATCCCCATCCTTGTCTGTGTCTGCGTCTCTGGACCTAGAGTCTGTCATACAGAGTGAAGTAAGTCAGAAAGAGAAAAACAAATACTGTCTATTAACTCATATATGTGGAATCTAGAAAAATGGTACAGATGAATCTATTTGCGAGGCAGAAGTTGAGACACATGCAGAGGTTTTAGTAAAACCCTGACTTGAAGCCAGTGGAGCAAGAAGACAAAGAGTCGCCAACAACCAATTACCCACAAGCTAGAGGGGCAGGTGGCGTGGTTTGTGTGGCTGCTTCAGCGGCTTGTGACATTCACTCTCTTACCCTCCTGATCCCCAAGAGAAGCCTTGTTTTCCTCTTTTGCTGGGTCCTTACCTCCCTCCCTGGGCATTTGTCTCCCATGTGTATTTCCTACACTAGCATACTCACCCCTGAGAGGTTTTACATACCATTTAGATGTCACTAGCTAAAAACAGGGCCTTATGAATGAATTTTTTAATTTTTTAATTGTTTCATTTTAAATTTTACTTATTTATTGATGTGCTAGGTCTTTGTTGCCATGTGGGCTTTTTTTTTCTGTAGTTAACTGAGCAGTGGCTATTCTTCATTGCCGTGTGTGGGCTGCTCACTGCAGTGGCTTCTCTTGTTGTGGAGCACAGGCTCTAAGCACACAGGCTTCCATAGTTGAGGCACACGGGCTTAGCTGCTCCACAGCATATGGGCTCTTCTCAGACCAGAGATCGAACCCACGTCTCCTGCATTGGCAGGAGGATTCTTTATCATTGAGCCACCAGGGAAGCCCATGGGGGATGTTTCTATTTTATTACCAGTACAGGTTAAGATTCACAGTGGGATCCCTATGAGCCAGACGCCACTGCAATTTGGTCTGGATAATCCTTTGAGATGGCATCAGAATCCTCTCTACACAGATGTGGATGCTGAGCCAAGGGAGGTGATGTGATGAACTCAGAGTCACACGAGCAGCAAATGGCCAAACTGGGATTGGACCCAGCCCCCGATCAGGATTTCCTGCCTTTCTTGAGCACTGTATTCAGGGCTTTGCTGCCATCTCATTTCCCCTCAAGCTTAGGAGGCAAGGGTGCTTCTGATCTCCATGCTGGACAGGAGAAAATGTAGGTTTAGAGAACTTGGAGGGGACTCCTGAAAAAGGAAAAGCCCTTCTTTCTTTCTTCCTCTACCAAACACTATGGTGCTAGAGATGGAAGCACAGATAATGGTTCCTCTGGTGGCTTCTGGGATCCTGTCACTGTGACGTATGTCAGTGAAGGCATAAAGTGCACCATTCTACAGACCCCCAAAATAGATGCCAACATGTATTGCTTCATGTGCGTGCACGCTAAGTCCCTTGGGTCGTATCTGACTCTGTGAGACTCTGTGGACTGTAGCCCACCAGGCTCCTCCATCCATGAGATTCTACAGGCAAGAATACTGGAATGGGTTGCCACTTCCTCCTCCAGGAGATCTTCCTGACCCAGGGATTGAATGCCCATCTCTCTCATCTCCTGCATTGGCAGGCAGGTTCTTCACCACTTGCACCACCTGAGAAGCTCACTGCTTCACGTGGCCATCCATAAAGCCTCAGATTTCCATCTTCAGCTGCCCCCACTGCCCTCTCCCTCTCCTTCCCCACCTCCTTCAGTGGGATGGCGTAGCATCTCCCCCAGGGGTAAATTCCTACCTACACAGAAACAGTTTTTCTGACAGTCCTTGCCAAGTCAATCCTCTGCTCATTTCAAAGGGAAGTTGTCTTTAAGTGTCTGACACTCTCCCCACACTTTGACCCTCCCCAAAAAACCTTATTGTACTCACACAAAGCAAGCTGGTACCTACTACCAACATCCCAAGGAGGGCACACAGCCACCTAAAAAAGGGAAAACAAACAGCAGTTTTCAAACAGCGCTAAGGGTGGAGATTCCTTCCACTTGCTACCGCATCACCAGCTCACCGGCCAGTCCTGCTACCCCTAATTTCAGGAACCCGTTGGGATGTGAGAAGTTAAACACATCTCTACAGGACCAGTGTATACTCAGGTGAGCCTTTCCCCAGTCCCTTATTCACCCCTCATCTCTTCCCTGGCTCCACACCTCTTCCCATAGTAGAAGCAGATGAGGAGCAATGGGACACAGTCTTCCTTCCCTTAGAAGAGGAATCAGTTGACTCAGAAGGTCCTTTCCCCTTGGGAATAATGTTCTGACTTAATGTTGCTGTTGCTCAACTCAGCCTATACCTCTTATCAATACATATTCTATCTGGTCTTCAGGGCCCATCTCAAAAACCACAAAACATACCAAACTTCCTTTCTTCTCTGATTTCCTATGGAGATGGTTTTTAAAATTACTTTTCAAATCTTTATAACACACTCCAAAGGTAAAACTAAAGCTGCTCTCACTGTAGTTGGAGGAATGAAATTCAGACTTATACCTCTTGGTCCCCAACCCTTTTCCACTTGATGGCCTCTGTAGAGCTCCCTGAGGTTCCAATGAAAACAGTTTGACAACCAACTGCCTCTGGGTACTGTTTTCTCCATACCTGTTCTCTGTGGAGTTATTTTATCTCTTCAACTGGACAACAAACATCTGGAAAGTAAAGGTTGCCCCTCATATATTCACTGTGTCTTCCATAGCAACAAGCTCAGAACCAATCCTTTCTCTCATTCCCACCCTTAGAACAAGCATTTGTGGGTACTTGTTCTAAATTTTCAACCTCAAGCTATCCCCCATCATCCCAGCTGCAGGCAACACCTCAGAAGACTCTCCCATCTGACTTTTCCCAGATCCCCAGGCTACATACCGACCCATCTTGTTGGCCAGCACGCCAAAGAGGCTGGTACCAATGAGGTAGGACACACTGGCGGGCAAGAAGGCTAGACCTGCAGAAAGACACAGGTCCTCACTTAGGCTACTCTGAAACACCTTGTGTCTTACAGGACAGTGATGTCTCCCCATTACCTTCAAGGATCCCAAACCATGGTTTTGTGGGTTAGACATCCCTGTGCAAACCCAGAGCAAATGACATAGGGCTCCCACGCCTCTGCTGTCCTCTAGAGCAGGGCTTTGTTTAGATTTTCTTGGGCTCCAAAATCACTGCAGACAGTGACTTCAGTCAGGAAATTAAAAGACACTTGCTCCTTGGAAGAAAAGCTATGACAAACCTAGACAGCGGATTAAAAAGCAGAGACATCACTTTGCTGACTAAGGTCCATATAGTCAAAGCTATGGTTTTTTCAGTAGTCATGGACAGATGTGAGACCTGGACCATAAAGAAGGCTGAGCACTGAAGAACTGATGCTACCAAACTGTGGTACTGGAGAAGACTCTTGAGAGTTCCTTGGACTGTAGGGAGATCAAACCAATCAATACTAAAGGAAATCAACCCCCTGAATATTCATTGGAAGGACTGATGGTGAAGTTTCAGTACTTTGGCCACCTGATGTGAAGAACTGACTCATTGGAAAAAACCCCGATGCTGGGAAAGAATGAGGGCAGGAGGAGAAGGGAATGACAGAGGATGAGATGGTTGGATGGCACCACCAACTCAATGGACGTGAGTTTGAGCAAACTCTGGGAAATAGTGAAGCCTGGCATGCTGCAGTCCATGGGGTTGCAAAGAGTCAAACCAACTTAGCAAGTGAACAAACACATTTAATGTCACGTCCCCCTCCAGCTCCCCTCTTAGACTTCCTGATGAATGACTGCTGAGCCATTCTCATGTGTAAAATACCAGTGATTATCAGCATAAGAGCATGAGCTTTAGAGAAAGACACACTTCCTGGGAAGTAAAATTTCTACCTGCTCTTCTATTGCTCTGACAGTGCCTTTTACTTTTGGCCACACCACACAGCTTGTGGAAATTTAGTTACCCAACCAGGGATTGAACCCATGCCCTCTGCAGGGAAAGCATGGAGCCCTGGTCCACCACTGGACTGCCAGGGAATTCCCTCTGATGGTGACTCTGAATAAGTTACTAAGCCTTTCTGATCTTTGGTTTCCGCATCCAGTAAACACAAAGCTGTGATTCTATCACATCAGATTACATGCAGAAGCAAATCAGATTAATAAGTGTATGTAAAAGAACACTGTACACTGGAGCCCTGTCCCATTGTTTTCTGTGAGAATAGAGTCAAGTACCCTGGAGCATGGGCTTTGCTGCTGGGTTCAAACTGTAGCTTAACCACTCTGTGACCATGGGAAATTTACCCTCTCTGAGTCTTATTTTTTCTTTCATTTTTTTCAGCATTTTTAATGAGCTTTTACTATGTAGCAGGTATTCCAGGAAATAGGATTAGAAGAGTGAATAAAATAGACAAAATCCTAGCCTCCAGGGAGCTTACATTCCAAAGGAGAGAGATAGACAATAAACAAGTAAGTAAATAAATGAAAAAAAGATGACTTTGACAGTGATAAGTTCTGTGAAAAAAGTTTAATGTGGTGATATGGAAGAGTGACCAGGAATAAGGGCTAACTTAGATTCAGGGGGTTAGGGAAGACTCCTTTGAGGAGGTAGTATTTAAACTAGGAACTGAATAACCAAAACAGAAGGTTATTTTAGCAAGAAAAACAAACAAAAACACCTAATGCAAATAGGAAGGCTTATTGAATGGACAAGTCTAGAGTTCTGAAGAGAGATTCTAATGAAAAATAAAAGGATTTAACTAATTGGTTTATGAATTAGTTTTCTTTTTTTAAATTTTTTTTAACATTTATTTATTTATTTGTCTGTGTCAAGTCTTAGCTTTGTCATAGGAAATCTTCGCTGCAGTATGCACTGTTTTTAGTTGCAGCTTGTAGGATCTAGTTCCCTGTATTTGTGTGTGTGTACTCAGTTGGGTCAGATTCTTTGCAACCCCATGGACTGTAGCCCTTCAGGGTCCTCTATCCATGGAATTTTCCAGGCAAGAATACTGGAGTGGGTTGCTATTTCCTTCTACAGGGGATCTATCCAACCCAGGAATCTAATATCTTGTATCTCCTGCTGCTACTGCTGCTGCTGCTGCTAAGTCTCTTCAGTCCTGTCCGATTCTGTGAGATCCCATACACAGCAGCCCACCAGGCTCCCCCGTCCCTGGGATTCTCCAGGCAAGGACACTGAACTGGGTTGCCATTTCCTTCTCCAATGCATGAAAGTGAAAAGTGAAAGTGAAGTTGCTCGGTCGTATCTGACTCTTCACGACCCCATGGGCTGCAGCCCACCAGGCTCCTCTGCCCATGGGATTTTCCAGGCAAGAGTGCTGGAGTGGGGTGTCATTGCCTTCTCTGTACATCTGCACTGGCAGGCAAATTCTTTACCACTAGCACCACCTGGGAAGTCACCTGACCAGGGATCAAACCTGGGCCACCTGCATTAGCAGTGTGGAGCCTCAGCCACTGGACCACCAAGGAAAGTGATGTCGTTCAGTCATGTCTGACTCTTTGCAACCCCATGGACAGGAGCCTGCACCAGGCTCCTCCGTCCATGGGATTTTCTAGGCAAAAGTACTGGAGTGGGCTACCATTTCCTTCTCCAGGGAATCTTCCCAACCCAGGGATTGAACCTAGGTCTCCTGCATTGTAGACAGACGCTTGACCGTCTGAGCCACCAGGGAAGTCCGGACCACCAATGAAGTGCCTACCAATTCAATTCTTAAAGCCAGGGGAATGGCTGGGATGACCCATGAAGGTCCAGAAAAAGAACACATATCTATGGTCTGAGCCTTCAGGGACTCCTTCCTTTAAAAGTTAACAAAAGAGGAGGTGATAGCAAGGTGATATGTAGCCAATTAAGTAGATGAGAGGAAATGGAATCCAGAGGGAAAGGGAAAGGAAAAGGAAAGAAAATAAAAAAGAAGTTTGGCCTCTGAAGGATTTGGAACATTTCAACCATACAGAGAAGGCCCCAGATGTGCACACAGGTCCAGAGAAGTAAGTATATCTAGTGATGAGAACATGCAAGGTCCCTTTTTGTTGCTTCTATTTCCTCAATGAATGATTAGGATTTGAGAATGATGAAGGCAAAGGGATGAGACTGTGGAGGAGGTCTGAATGGAATAGTGTAAGCCAGTCCTTTCAGAAAGTAGGAAGAAAGAAATTAGGGACTTAAAAGAAAGATTATTTAAGTGTGATAGTGTGAAAGTCCACTTCAGATTTATGGCCTTTTTCTTTTTTTGGTACTTTTTTTTTCTTTTTCCTGTCTTTTAAAATTTTTTTTCATTTTTTCCTCTTTTTTTTTTTTTTAATTTTAGATTTATGGCCATCGATATAAGGTGAGACCAATATCCAAGTATGTTTTCCTATAGCTCCATTTCTGGAGAAGGCAATGGCACCCCACTCCAGTACTCTTGCCTGGAAAATCCCACGGGCAGAGGAGCCTGGTGGGCTGCAGTCCATGGGGTCGCTGGGAGTCGGACACGACTGAGCAACTTCACTTTCACTTTTCACCTTCATGCATTGGAAAAGGAAATGGCAACCCAGTCCAGTATTCTTGCCTGGAGAATCCCAGGGACGGGGGAGCCTGGTGGGCTGCCGTCTATGGGGTCGCACAGAGTTGGACACGACTGAAGCGACTTAGCAGCAGCAGTGGCATAGCCCCATTTCACTGCTCAGGTGCAGGCAAGGAGTGGGCAACCAGACAGGCTTAACGAGACTTAAGGCTTCTCATGTGACAATCCCAGAGGGAAAAGGAATGGGGCAAAGGCATTAACAATGCTTTCAAAGGAGTGACATTAATGATGGACGTGGATTCATCATATGAACTCCAAACTGAGTAAAGAAAGAAGTGCAGGGACCTCTCTGGTGGTCTGGAGATTAAAACTCTGTGTTTCTGATGCCAAGGATATGAGTTTGATCCCTAGCTCATGGGGGAGAACTAAGATCCCACATGCCTCACAGTCAATAAATAAATAAGAAAGAAGTGAACACATGAGTAGTGATGTGAACAGAGAAAGAACCAAATGGACTGCTCATCTCAGTGTAGCCAAAATGTGTTAATATAAGGGTATTAGAAGACCTAATACCCTGGTGGTGTTGGAGAAGATTCTTGAGAGTCCCTTGGACTGCAAGGAGATCCAACCAATCCATTCTAAAGGAAATCAGTCCTGAATATTCATTGGAAGGACTGGTGTTGAAGCTGAAACTCCAATACTTTGGCCACCTGATGCAAACAGCTGACTCATTTGAAAAGACCCTGATACTGGGAAAGATTGAAGGCGGGAGGAGAAGGAGACAACAGAGGATGAGATGGTTGGATGGCATCACTGACTCAATAGACATGAATTTGAGTAAACTCCAGGAGTTGGTGATGGATAGGGAGGCCTGGCGTGCTGCAGGTCATGGGGTCGCAAAAGTCAGACATGACTGAGCCACTAAACTGATACTGATTAGAAGACCTGATCAGAGAATATGGAAGGTGATAACCTGGAGTTGACATTTCAGAGGTGTTTAAATTCATGTTGATTTCAAGGTCCGTATTACAGAAACACTTGATTGGTTATGGTGGAGAGGAGAAGATCATTGCAAGAAAGTAGATTAAGGAATAGGCCGAGATGGTAGAGTTATCCACCTGGATACTGAAGTCACCAAAAGTGGTGACAGGAGTAAAGGTGAAAAGAATATGAACCAGATGTTGGTGGACTTAATGAACGAGAAGGGATACCCCAGGGGTCAGTAGATAATTGCAATTAAGAGTGGTGTGGTGGTACAATCTGATGACATGATCTTCAATGGAATCAGGGTCTTTTTTTCTTCGAGGCTGTACCAGGCAGCATGAACCAGTGGGATCATGGTTCCCTGACCAAGGATCTATCTAACCTCTGCCCCACGGCTTTAGAAGCACAAAGTCTTAACCACTGGACCACCAGGTAAGTCCCTGGGAATCAGGGTTGAAGGAAAATGAGGAAGAAATGACTTAGAAGTGGCAAAAGAAAGTCAAGTCTGAAGGAATGTGTGTGTGTGTGTGTGTGTGTGTGTGTGTGTGTGTGTGCGCGCGCGCGCGCGCACGCACGCTTAGTCACTCAGTTGTGTCTGATGATTTGTGACCCCATGGACTGTAACCCACCAGTCTCCTCTGTCCATGGGATTCTCCAAGCAAGAATACTGGAGTGGGTTTGCCACTCCCTTCCCCAGGGGATCTTCCTGGGTTTCCAGCATTTCAGGTGGATTCTTTACCATCTAAACCACCAGGGAAGCCCCAGAACTTCCATCAATGGGAGTGTGGGAAAACGGTGCTCTCAGAAAATATTCAGGTCTTAGGGCAAGAAGATGAAAGAAGTGTTCAGAGAAGAGGTTGAGGGCATATGGACACTTGCCTGTGGCAGAGACTTCCACAGGGCTCAGGATTTGGGAGGGCAGTGGGAAATTGGTTCAGATTAAGAAATCTCTGAAATATGGGAATAATAATTCCTACCAGACAGGCTAGTTATCAGGCATAAGTGACCATTAACATAAAACAACTGTTTGGCAAGGCTCCTGGCACAGAGTAAGTGTCCCCCTGAGTATCATCCTTAACTGGCACCTCCACAACCAGTGGGTAGCACGCTCAAGACTTGAAACCAGACCTTCTCCCTCTGACGGCACGTGCCTCCACCACCCACACCAGCAGTTTGGCAGCACAGATGGCTCTGGCATAAACAGCTGTGTGGAATCAGCAGGATGAGTTTCCTTCCATCTTACTAGCTTCCCTCTGTCTCTCTGTATGGAGAGGAAACAGTGCTGTCTAATAGAAACTGTCGTGATAATTACAAATAAACCAAAAGTCAATAATTCATCAGCTACTGACTGATGTCTTGTTTGCTTTTAATATCCTCTTCTATGGGCTGGAGGTGACACACACCTTAATATATTTGTCTAGTCTATCTGTACAGGCGCAATCTGTCTCAAACTGTAACCATGTAACCATGTATTTGTTTCATTGCTTTAAAAAAAAGTTAATGGTATAGCCACTCAATTGTTTGAGGCTTCCCAGGTAGCTCAGTGGTAAAGAACCTGCCTGCCAATCCAGGAGATTTGGGTTTGATCCCTGGATCAGAGAGATCCCCTGGAGAAGGAAGTAGCAATGCACTCTAGTGTTCTTGCCTGGGAAATCCCACAGACAGAGAAGCCTGGCGGGTTACAGTCAGTGGTCACAAAAAGTCAGATATGACTTAGCGACTAAATAATCACCACTCAGTTGTTTACCTCGTATCTGGAAATGGGCACCAGCAGGAAGACCACAGCCTGCTAGATCCGTCTCCTTGACATTGTTTCAAGTGACGTGGCATTTCCTGAATGAGATTTTCCTCAGTCAAGGTGGCTTGTTCTTCAGGATCTGAATGCAACTTGCAATTCAGTAGCAATTTGTGCAAATGAGGTGTTCCGTACTCTATGTCTACAGACATATTATATTTCACAGCATATCTTCAAGGGTTGGGGATTACATATAACTGTGACTGCTAAAGTGATTTCAACGAAAACAATGATGAAAATAGAAATGGGTTTTATTTCCTGAGTATATACTGTATCCCTTTAGAATATGTGTGTGCGTGCTAAGTCGTGTCTGACTCTTTGGAGCCCCATGAATTGTAGCCTTCCAGGCTCCTCTGTCTATGGGATTTTCAAGGCAAGAATACTGGAGCGGGTTGCTGTTTCCTACTCCAGGGGGTCTTCCTGAACCAGAGATCGAAGAATCTCTTGTGTCTCCTGCAATGGCAGGCAGAGTCTTCACCACTAGCGCTACCTGGGAAGCCCTTAGAATACATAAGTCTATTTAACCCTGAAAACAACCAGAAAAGTGCCTCTATTTGTACAAATGAAAAAAAAAAAAAAGTGGAGTTTGAAGACATTAAGTAACTTATCCAAGGACACACCCAGTAAGTGGTCGAGTCGGGATTTCAACGCAGGTGGGCGTACTTCCAAAGCCTGCGCTTTTCCCTCCATGGGGTGAGTAGTGGGCACACAGCGGGCCACTTGGAGAGTGTTCAGCCACAGGCTACAAACTGTTCCTCCCGGCAACTTGGAGAGGGGTCTGCGTGGAGAGCAGTCTTTTTCTGTGTGGCCATATCAGCATCACTGGGAAGCTTACCAGGAATGCAACTTGTTTCTCCTGAATCGTTGGAAGGGAACTGCACTCTGAACTTTAATACAATCTCCAGGTGAGAACCTCTGTGTTTAGACTTACAGATTCAGAGGGCACTGAAGAAAGTTGTCAGCGATGGTGGAGGACAAGACCTCCTCAGCCTCCCACTCACTCTCCTGTGGGCTTTCTACTGCAGCCTGGCCTGCACAAGGCCCTGTCTGACATCAAGCCTGTGCAACTTCACTGGGTCTCACAAGCCTCTCTGCTTCTCTGTACCCTGAGCAGAAACAGTGCGCCCAACAGAAACTGTCAGGGTGATTACAACTAAACCCAAAGTCAGCAGTTCACCAGTTACTGACTGATAGCTAGTTTGCTTTTAATATTCCTATGGAGTGAAGAAGGGCTGGGGAGGGCCCATTCTGAGCTGTGGTTGGTGGCCCGTCTGCCCAAGAGCCCAAGAGTCTAGAGTCTTAGGGCAGGGGATGTTTATTTGCATTGAGTACCAACTCAATTAACTATCATAGTCAGAGGTAGCTGCAGCTTGGAAAAACCCAATTTGGCGCTAAGACTGCAGCTGGAAGCCTTGCTTAGCATGGTCCCCTAAAAAATTAGATTTCGTGCTTGTCATTGCACATTAAGCTATTTCAGGTCCTTACCAGTTCCCCCCCTGGCCACATAAGCTCTCCTCCCGGCAGTGACTGAGTGATTTGCACATAACCTTCTCTGTTGCCTTTCCTTAGGCTTCCTGGAAAGATCCAGGGCCTCCTCCCTCAGATGAGTCAAGAGGACATCTGTCTGTGGAGCAGAGCAGGCTGGAGGCCCCCCTTACAGTACAGTGTACTCCATTAGCACCTTTCGAGAGGTAAAAAAAAAAAAAAAAAAATAGCAAACAGGTAATCTGGGGGACAGTGAGTGGGAAGGAGGAAACTGTAAGATTGGTCAAAAAGAGGAGGAGCCAAGATGGCGGAGGAGTAGGATGGGGAGACCACTTTCTCTCCTAGAAATTCATCCAAAGAAATACTGAACGCAGAGCAAACTTCACAAAACAACTTCCGATCGCTAGCTGAGGTCACCAGGCGCCCAGAAAAGCAGCCCATTGTCTTCGAAAGGAGGTAGGACAAAATATAAAAGATAAAAAGTGAGACCAAAGAGCTAAGGACGGAGATCCGTCCCGGGAAGGGTCTTAATAGAGGACGTTCCCAGACACCGGGAAACCCTCGCACTGGCGGGCCTGGGGGAAGTGTTTGAATCTCGGAGTTTGAATCTGGCTGGGAGGGATAGAATAAATAAAACCCACAGTTTACGAGCCTAAAAGCAACTCCCAGCAGAAAAGTACCCCAGACGCCCGCATCCGCAACCAGCAAGTGGGGGCGGAACGGAGAGGAGCGGGCGGCATTGCTTGGGGCAGGGTCTGGGGCCTGAGTGCCCTGAGGACAATCGGAGGGAGCTTCTGTGAGTTCCCAGCTTGAACTGTGGGAGAGCAAGAGAGAGAGAAAATTAACCGGCCCGAACACACTGCCGGCCATTCGCAGAACAAAGGGACCGAGAAAGTCCTGAGAAGAGCTCGCAGGCGGCGGACCGGCCCAGCCCCGCCAGAGGCAGGAGGCAGGAGGCAGGAGGGAGGGGAAGGGGGCAGCCTCGGCCCCAAGGACCGCATCCCCTACCACACTGCAAACAGGCCTTCACCTTCTAATAAAAGACCTCCGGGGATTCTGGATGGTCGACATCCGCCGGGAGGGTCGTGGCTAGATACGGTACATGCGCCCGGCCAGTGCGGGCGGGATTGGGGCTGGGGACGCAGAGGGCTGAAGGCGCACGCACACGACTGGCGCGGCGGAAACTGAGGCTGGGATAGCGCAGGACAGAAGGCGCGCCGCACCCGGGGAGAGAGCGCCTGACAAGCGCCTGGCTGCCTGAGCCACTCGGGCGGCGTAGGGACAAACCGCAGGCGCAGCTTTGTGCTCCGCGCTTTTGTGAATCACCCGAGGGCTGGAACCGCCTGGAGCCTGAGCAGCCCAGACGGAGAAAATAGCCCCAGCCCCTCCCTGCAGCGCCAGCTCCACCCCGGAGCAAAAACGGAACTAGCTACCTGAATAAGAATCCACCTCCGCCCACCTGTGTCAGGGCGGAAATTAGGCCCTGAAGAGACCGGCAACAGAAGCCAAATAAACAAAGGGAACCTCTTCAGAAGGGACCGGTGCAACAGATTAAAATCCCTGAAGAAAACACCGACTTCACCAGAAGGACCTATAGATATCGAGAAGTATAAGCTGGAACGAGGAGATATCTGAAACTGAGCCGAACCCACACTGACCGAAACAGCTCCAGAGAAATTCCTAGATATAATTTTTTCTTTTTTCTTTTTTTTTTTTCTTTTTTTCTTTTTTATTTTTTTTCCTTTAAAATTCCCTGTTACTCCCCCATTACTCCTTAACTTTCATTTTCATAAGATTTTTACGATTTTTTTTTTATTAGGTAAAACAATTTTTTTTCTCTTTTTTTTTTCTTTTTCTTCTTTTTTTTCCTTTTCTTTTTTCTTCTTCTCTTCTATTTTCTATTTTTCTTTTTCTCATTCCTTTTAAAGTCATCTAGTACTCCTCTCACTACTGCTTAATTTTCATTTTCAATACACTATAACCTTAAAGGGAAAAAAAAAAAAGAAGAAGCCCTATTTTTAAACCAAACTTCATATATATTTCTAAAAATTTTTTTTTTAATGTTTTGGTTTTTGTTTTTAATATAGTATTTTTAAGAGTCTAACCTCTACTCTAGATTTTTAATTTTTGTTTTTCAGTATATTATATAAATTGTGAACATTTAAGAATCCAATATTCAGCTCCCATTTTTATTCAGGAGTGTGTTGATTATTCTCTCCCAATCTTGACTCTCTGTTTTCTACCTCAGAACACCTCTATTTCTTCCTTTCCCCTTCTCTTCCCAATCCAATTCTGTGAATCTTTGTGGGTGCCTGGGCTACGGAGAACACTCTGGGATCAGACAACTTCGTAGATCTGTCTCTCTCCTCTTGAGTCCCCCTTTTTCTCCTCCTGCTCATCTCTATCTCCCTCCTCCCTCTCCCATTCCTCATGTAACTCTGTGAACCTCTCTGGGTGTCCCTAACAGAGGAGAAACTTTTCGCCATTAACCTAGAAGTTTTATTATCAGTGCTGTATGGTTGGAGAAGTCCTGAGACTACAGGAAGAATAAAACTGAAATCCAGAGGCAGGAGACTTAAGCCCAAAACCTGAGAACACCAGAAAACTCCTGGCTACATGGATCTTTAAGTAATAAGTGACCGTCCAAAAGCCTCCATACCTGCACCGAAACCAACCACCACCCAAGAGCCAATAAGTTTTAGAGCACGACATACCACGCAAATTCTCCAGCAACGCAGGAACATTGCCCTGAACGTCAACATACAGACTGCCCAAGGTCACACCTAACACATAGACCCATCTCAAAACTCATTACTGGGCACTCCACTGCTCTCCAAAGAGAAGAAATCAAGTTCCACGCACCAGAACACTGACGCAAGCTTCCCTAACCAGGAAACCTTGACAAGCCAATCGTCCAACCCCACCCACGGGGTAAAACCTCCACAATAAAAAGGAACCACAGACCTCCAGAATACAGAAAGCCCACTCCAGACACAGCAATCTAAACAAGATGAAAAGGCAAAGAAATACCCAACAGGTAAAGGAACATGAAAAAAGCCCACCAAGTCAAACAAAAGAGGAGGAGATAGGGAATCTAGCTGAAAAAGAATTTATAATAATGATAATAAAAATGATCCAAAATCTTGAAAGCAAAATGGAGGTACAGATAAATAGCCTGGAGACAAAGATTGAAAAGATTCAAGAAATGTTTAATAAAGACCTAGAAGAAATAAAAAAGAGTCAATTAAAAATGAATAATGCAATGAATGAGATAAAAAACACTCTGGAGGGAGCCAAGAGTAGAATAACGGAGACAGAAGATAGGATAAGTGAGGTAGAAGATAAAATGGTGGAAATAAATGAAGCAGAGAGGAAAAAAGAAAAAAGGATCAAAAGAAATGAGGACAACCTCAGGGACCTCTGGGACAATGTGAAACTCCCCAACATTTGAATCACAGGAGTCCCAGAAGAAGAAGACAAAAAGAAAGGCCATGAGAAAATACTCGAGGAGATAATAGCTGAAAACTTCCCTAAAATGGGGAAGGAAATAGCCACCCAAGTCCAAGAAACCCA
The DNA here is from genome assembly GCF_963930625.1 of Muntiacus reevesi. Lineage (NCBI taxonomy): Eukaryota > Metazoa > Chordata > Mammalia > Artiodactyla > Cervidae > Muntiacus > Muntiacus reevesi. The sequence continues at coordinate 123,845 of NC_089258.1, forward strand.
GAGAGTCCCAAACAGGATAAACCCAAGGCGAAACACCCCAAGACACATATTAATCAAATTAACAAAGATCAAACACAAAGAACAAATACTAAAAGCAGCAAGGGAGAAGCAACAAATAACACACAAAGGGATTCCCATAAGGATAACAGCTGATCTATCAGTAGAAACCCTCCAGGCCAGAAGGGAATGGCAGGATATACTGAAAGTAATGAAAGAGAATAACCTACAAACTAGATTACTGTACCCAGCAAGGATCTCATTCAGATACGAAGGAGAATTCAAAAGCTTTACAGACAAGCAAAAGCTGAGAGAATTCAGCACCACCAAACCAGCTCTTCAACAAATGCTAAGGATCTTCTCTAGACAGGAAATGCAGAAAGGTTGAATAAACGTGAAGCCATAACAACAAAGTAAATGGCAACGGGTCCACACCTATCAATAATTACCTTAAATGTAAATGGGTTGAATGCCCCAACCAAAAGACAAAGATTGGCTGAATGGATACAAAAACAAGACTCCTATATATGCTGTCTACAAGAGACCCACCTCAAAACCAGAGACACATACAGACTAAAAGTGAAGGGCTGGAAAAAAATATTTCACGCAAACGGAGACCAAAAGAAAGCAGGAGTCGCAATACTCATATCAGATAAAATAGACTTTCAAATAAAGGATGTGAAAAGAGACAAAGAAGGACACTACATAATGATCAAAGGATCAATCCAAGAAGAAGATATAACAATTATAAATATATATGCACCCAACATAGGAGCACCGCAATATGTACGGCAAACGCTAACAAGTATGAAAGAGGAAATTAATAGTAACACAATAATAGTGGGAGACTTTAATACCCCACTCACGACTATGGATAGATCAACTAAACAGAAAATCAACAAGGAAACACAAACCTTAAATGATACAATGGACCAGCTAGACCTAGTTGATATCTATAGGACATTTCACCCCAAAACAATCAACTTCACCTTTTTCTCAAGTGCACACGGAACCTTCTCCAGAATAGATCACATCCTGGGCCATAAATCTGGTCTTGGAAAATTCAAAAAAATTGAAATCATTCCAGTCATCTTTTCTGACCACAGTGCAGTAAGATTAGATCTCAATTACAGGAAAAAAATTGTTAAAAATTCAAACATATGGAAGCTAAATAACACGCTTCTGAATAACCAACAAATCATAGAAGAAATCAAAAAAGAAATCAAAATATGTATAGAAACGAATGAAAATGAAAGCACAACAACCCAAAACCTATGGGACACTGTAAAAGCAGTGCTAAGGGGAAGGTTCATAGCATTACAGGCTTACATCAAGAAACAAGAAAAAAGCCAAATAAATAACCTAACTCTACACCTAAAGCAATTAGAGAAGGAAGAAATGAAGAACCCCAGGGTTAGCAGAAGGAAAGAAATCTTAAAAATTAGGGCAGAAATAAATGCAAGAGAAACTAAAGAGACCATAGCAAAAATCAACAAAGCTAAAAGCTGGTTTTTTGAAAAAATAAACAAAATTGACAAACCATTAGCAAGACTCATTAAGAAACAAAGAGAGAAGAACCAAATTAACAAAATTAGAAATGAAAATGGAGAGATCACAACAGACAACACTGAAATCCAAAGGATCACAAGAGACTACTACCAGCAGCTCTATGCCAATAAAATGGACAACTTGGATGAAATGGACAAATTTTTAGAAAAGTAAAACTTTCCAAAACTGAACCAGGAAGAAATAGAAGATCTTAACAGAACCATCACAAGCAAGGAAATCGAAACTGTAATAAAAAATCTTCCAGCAAACAAAAGCCCAGGACCAGATGGCTTCACAGCTGAATTCTACCAAAAATTTAGAGAAGAGCTAACACCCATCTTACTCAAACTCTTCCAGAAAATTGCAGATGAAGGTAAACTTCCAAACTCATTCTATGAGGCCACCATCACACTAATTCCAAAACCAGACAAAGATGCCACAAAAAAAGAAAACTACAGGCCAATATCACTGATGAACATAGATGCAAAAATCCTTAACAAAATTCTAGCAAACAGAATCCAACAACATATTAAAAAAATCATACACCATGACCAAGTGGGCTTTATCCCAGGAATGCAAGGATTCTTTAATATCCGCAAATCGATCAACGTAATACACCACATTAACAAATTGGAAGATAAAAACCATATGGTTATCTCAATAGATGCAGAGAAAGCCTTTGACAAAATTCAACACTCATTTATGATTAAAACTCTCCAGAAAGCAGGAATAGAAGGAACATACCTCAACATAATAAAAGCTATATATGACAAACCCATAGCAAGCATCACCCTCAATGGTGAAAAATTGAAAGCATTTCCTCTGAAATCAGGAACAAGACAAGGATGCCCACTCTCACCACTACTATTCAACATAGTGTTGGAAGTTTTGGCCACAGCAATCAGAGCAGAAAAAGACGTAAAAGGAATCCAGATAGGAAAAGAAGAAGTGAAACTCTCGCTGTTTGCAGATGACATGATCCTCTACATAGAAAACCCTAAAGACTCTTCCAGAAAATTACTAGAGCTAATCAATGAATATAGTAAAGTTGCAGGATATAAAATTAACACACAGAAATCCCTTGCATTCCTATATACTAACAATGAAAAAACAGAAAGAGAAATTAAGGAAACAATACCATTCACCATTGCAACAAAAAGAATAAAATACTTAGGAGTATATCTACCTAAAGAAACAAAAGACCTATACATAGAAAACTATAAAACACTGATGAAAGAAATCAAAGAGGACACAAACAGATGGAGAAATATACCGTGTTCATGGATTGGAAGAATCAATATTGTCAAAATGGCTATTCTACCCAAAGCAATCTATAGATTCAATGCAATCCCTATCAAGCTACCAACGGTATTTTTCACAGAACTAGAACAAATAATTTCACAATTTGTATGGAAATACAAAAAACCTCGAATAGCCAAAGTAATCTTGAGAAAGAAGAATGGAACTGGAGGAATCAACCTGCCTGACTTCAGACTCTACTACAAAGCCACAGTCATCAAGACAGTATGGTACTGGCACAAAGACAGAAATATAGATCAATGGAACAGAATAGAAAGCCCAGAGATAAATCCACGAACCTATGGACACCTTATCTTTGACAAAGGAGGCAAGGATATACAATGGAAAAAAGACAATCTCTTTAACAAGTGGTGCTGGGAAAACTGGTCAACCACTTGTAAAAGAATGAAACTAGAACACTTTCTAACACCATACACAAAAATAAACTCAAAATGGATTAAAGATCTAAATGTAAGACCAGAAACTATAAAACTCCTAGAGGAGAACATAGGCAAAACACTCTCTGACATAAATCACAGCAAGATCTTCTATGACCCACCTCCCAGAATATTGGAAATAAAAGCAAAAATAAACAAATGGGACCTAATGAAACTTAAAAGCTTTTGCACAACAAAGGAAACTATAAGTAAGGTGAAAAGACAGCCCTCAGATTGGGAGAAAATAATAGCAAATGAAGAAACAGACAAAGGATTAATCTCAAAAATATACAAGCAACTCCTGAAGCTCAATTCCAGAAAAATAAATGACCCAAGCAAAAAATAGGCCAAAGAACTAAACAGACATTTCTCCAAAGAAGACATACAGATGGCTAACAAACACATGAAAAGATGCTCCACATCACTCATTATCAGAGAAATGCAAATCAAAACCACAATGAGGTACCATTACACACCAGTCAGGATGGCTGCTATCCAAAAGTCTACAAGCAATAAATACTGGAGAGGGTGTGGAGAAAAGGGAACCCTCTTACACTGTTGGTGGGAATGCAAAATAGTACAGCCATTATGGAAAACAGTGTGGAGATTTCTTAAAAAACTGGAAATAGAACTGCCATATGACCCAGCAATACCACTTCTGGGCATACACACTGAGAAATCCAGATCTGAAAGAGACACGTGCACCCCAATGTTCATTGCAGCAGTCTTTATAATAGCCAGGACATGGAAGCAACCTAGATGCCCATCAGCAGATGAATGGATAAGGAAGCTGTGGTACATATACACCATGGAATATTACTCAGCCGTTAAAAAGAATTCATTTGAATCAGTTCTAATGAGATGGATGAAACTGGAGCCCATTATACAGAGTGAGGTGAGCCAGAAAGATAAAGAACATTACAGTATACTAACACATATATACGGAATTTAGAAAGATGGTAACGATGGCCCTATATGCAGGGCAGAAGAAGAGACGCAGAAGTACAGAACAGACTTTTGAACTCTGTGGGAGAAGGGGAGGGTGGGATGTTTCGAAAGAACAGCATGTATATTTTCTGTGGTGAAACAGACCACCAGCCCAGGTGGGAGGCATGAGTCAAGTGCTCGGGCCTGTTGGGCTGGGAAGATCCAGAGGAATCGGGTGGAGAGGGAGGTGGGATGGGAGACCGGGATGGGGAATTCGTGTAACTCTATGGCTGATTCATATCAATGTATGACAAAACCCACTGAAAAATAAAATTTAAAAAAAAAAAAAAAAAAAAAACTTAAAAAACAAACAAAAAAAAAGATTGGTCAAAAAGTCCACTTGGGTTTTTCCATAACACAGAAAAACCCAAATGAACTTTTTGGCAAGCTCAATATCAATGATGATGATGGTGGTACTTGCTAATATTCTACAGGTAAAAAGCATTTTCACAGATTATGTTACTTATTCCTCAGTTTTTAGTCGCTAAGTTGTGTCTGACTCTGGCTCCATGGACTGCAGCACACCAAGCCTCCTTGTCCCTTACTATCTCCTGGAGTTTGCCCATGTACATGTCCATTGAGTCAGTGACGCCATCCAACCATCACATCCTCTGCCACCCTCTTCTCCTTTTGCCTTCAATCTTTCCCAGCATCAGGGTCAGATTTACCCTCTGAATTCTTAGTACTCTGATAGCCATTGTAGTGATAGGAAAGTGAAGCTCAGAAAGCCGATGTGATTTGCACAAGTTTGCATAGCAAATTAATGGAGCAGAAAGGAAAAGTCAAGGTCATTTGACGAGCAGTCATTTATCCACACAGCTAGGTGAGTTACCCCTCCATAACCCCTGTCAAGCCCCCCAATTCTGTGTACTGGGGACTGCTTCTTGAAGGAACTGCCCACCCAATCAGGCTAGATTCACAGTTGCAGACAGGAGAGGTAATTTGATGAAGGAAGAACGCTGTCCCTCTATGACTCTCAAGATCTGGCCCTGATGATGCCTACTGATGACCTCAGAAACAGTCCCTGGCCCATACCTCTGCCAAAATTCATGCTGAGGTCTAAGGTCACTTACCTAGCTGCCACTCAGGGGCACACATGGTCTGCAGCATCCAGATAGGCAGTGTGGGCTCCAGCATGGCCACCCCCATGTTGGCAAAGCAGATGGGGCCTGGGAAGACAGTCCAGTGAGCCCCCGAGGCAGTCCTGAAGCTCAGACCCTCCCTCCCAAAGGGAGGCAATGTCAGCTCACCTGCAGCCACCAGGATATAAGGGTCTCTGAGAAGCGTGAGGAGTGGAGTCCCCTTGGCACTCTGAGAACATGGACAGCAAAATACTTCATCTATACGGTGTATATGCCTCTCCCGTTTCACAGGATCTGAGAGCATGCAGGCAGGACCTTAGAGACCACTACACCAGCTCCCTTACTGCAGAGATCAGCCACCCACAGGCCACAGAAGGAGAAGTGATGTACCCAGAGTCACAGAGTGAGCTGGTGGCAGCCACATGGCCCCCACGTACAAGGCAGGCACAAAGGGTGGGACAATATATTCCAGACATAAATCCTGCCTTCAGATGACCACCAACCAGATCAGAATGGGTTGTCAGCAAGGCTGCCACTGGACAACAGGTGTCTGGATGCCTGGCCCCGCCACTCGACCTCTGCAGCACTGACATTTATCCAGGGAGAACGGCAGGCAGAGCACCGGGTTCCGGAGGTGAGCCCAGAGGCGACAACTCACAGTGCCGCCCAGGCCTTCTGAATGCTTCGTTCTGACGGTGTGCGCCATACTGGACTGGCATTACCACAGAAGCCTGAGCATGCAGATTAAAGTGTCAGCCTGAATGTCCAATTATGACACTGCCTGTCCTTCAAAATACTCCGTTCCAGCTAAATTTAGTCATCTAGCTTCCTTCCAAGCATACCAGCAAGCCCTTGGTCACTATGGTTACCTTTCCCTAAATTCCCTTCCTCCTTCTTCCAATAGGTCCAAACCTCAGGCATTCATCAAAGTCAAGCTTAAATGGCCCCTTCTCATCCACAGTGTTCCCTAACTCAGTAGCTGGAACTTTTCTCTCCTAAACTTCCTAAGCACTATGTCCTAATCCATGGTATTTACCACTTTCTATCTTGATTTAGTAGTTTATTTACTCCAGTGTTCATCGTAGCACTATTTACAATGGCCAGGACATGGAATCAATCTACATGTCCATCAGAAGAGGAATGGATAAAGATGTGGTACATATACACACAATGGATCATTACTCAGCCATAAAAATGGATGAAAAGATGCCATTTGCGGCAATATGGATGGACCTAGAGACTGTCAGACTAAGTGAAGTCAGAAAGAGAAAGACAAATGCCACATGATACCACTTACAGGTAGAATCTAAAAAGGGTACAAATGAAGCTATCTACAAAACAGAAATACAGTTACAGATGCAGAAAACAAACTTATGGTCACCAGGGTGTAAGGGGTGGGGGAGAAATAAACTGGGGGATTGAGATTGACGTGTATACAGTGCTACATATAAAACAGATCACTAGTAAGGACCTACTGTAGACACAAGAAAGTCCACTCAGTACATGGTAGAAGAATCTAAAAAAGAGCGGATATACATATATGTGTAACTGATTCACTTCACGGAACACCTGAAACTAACACAGCATTGTAAATCAACTGCACTCCAATGCAATGTTTTTAAAATAGCTTAAGGGTTGACTTGATAAATAGGTTTAATACTTTTGATATGATAACCCTCTCTGCATACACACAGGGATGGATTATAATATTCAGAGATACTACAACTGAAAAGATCATGCCCTCTCCCATATATAATTCAAAGTAAAGAGGCAGATCTAAATCATAAAATGTACCTAAAGAAGTTCAATAAACCTTTTGACTCAACAATCTTACTTTTTGAAATTTACTCTAAAGATTACCTCCAATTTTAGAAAAATGCATATATACAAGGTTATTGGGCTTCCCTGATAGCTCAGTTGGTAAAGAATCAGCTTGCAATGCAGGAGATCCCAGTTTGATTCCTGGGTTGGGAAGATCTGCTGGAGAAGGGATAGGCTACCCATTCCAGTATTCTTGGCTTCCCTTGTGGCTCAGCTGGTAAAGAATCTACCTGCAATGCGGGATACATGGGTTTGATCCCTGAGTTGGGAAGATCTCCTGGAGAAGGGAAAGGCTACCCACTACAGTATTCTAGCCTGGAGAATTCCATGGACTGTATAGTCCATGGGGTCGCAAAGAGTCAGACACGACTGAATGACTTTCACTTTCACAAGATTATTAATTGCAGCACTATTCATATCTGCAAAATACTGGAAATTATTGAAATGCTCAAACATAGAAGATAGCATAAAACATGGTATGCATACAACAGTATGCCAGCTAGAAAAGGAACCACTTTTTTTTTAATATGTAGAACATTACCATCCAAAAATCAAAATTATTCAAAAAAGTATTAAAAGGAAATCATTTTTCTAGTCACACTTTTGATACCACAGGGGTGCAGCTTTCACACCAAGGAATTCTCCAGTTCTCTGGACCAACTGAGTGTCCTGGCAAATCAATTCAATTCCGACACTAATTACTCGCCTGCAATGCAGGAAACCCAGGTTCAAACCGTGGGTCAAGAAGATCCCTGGAGAAAGGAACGGAAACCCATTCCAGTATTCTTTCCTGGGGAATTCCATGGAGAGAGGACTCCAGCAGTCTACAGTCTAGGGTGTTGGAAAGAGTTGGACATGACTGAGCAACTAACACCTTCACTTTCACGGTGTAGACCCCACAGACTGAACCCCCCTACAGACACCAATCACAAGCAGCCTGCCCAAAGGATACCAACAGCACTGTCTGATTTGGCTACAAAAATCAAGGTCTTTGGATCAAGCTTCCCCATATTGTCTGTACTTTCTTATCTCTCTTCATGGTCTGATATGAATTTCTCAGCGCCATCTCTTTTCTTAGAGTCAGATAAAGGCCAACTCTGATATTTAACTGCTACAGAATGACAGTCTGTAAGGCTGCTCTGCGGGGAAATGTTGTTTGGATGGCCTCCAAGGTCTTCTATAACTATAAATACTCAGGTCCCAATGTCATTGTCATCCCGGTTCTCAATTTTATATGACTCAGTAAGGTTTCTTTGACTCTTTATAAGGCCCTTCCTCCATCTTGGTCCAACATCAAGCCAGACTTCCTCCCCCTCCCCCACATGACCCTAAACATGACCCTCTTGGGAACCCAGGATGGTTCTAGCTTTCTCCAGCCACACTTCCTTTTCTCCTTGTGGCTTGATAGGGATGGTCCGGGCAAGCCTGGGTCACTGCACTCAGCCATTCTCTCTCTGTCGGCGATGGAGCTTGATGTTCACTCACCTCAGGAGAGACTTCAGAAGGCTGTAGGATGCAGAGTTGGAGTGCTAAGAGAGGAAGAGGGAGAGAGAACTAGTTCAGCGTGTCCACTTACTAGTTGGAAGATCCAATGCTGGCCACGTTGTCAGCACTCTGCTCCTACAGATCTAATTCCCTGAGCTTCTTCCCTCTTTCTTACAATGGGGCAGCCCCCGATCCACCCAGACATGTCTACCTGGACACCACAGCATAATCCATTTCCAACCTGACTGGGACTCTCACCTGTCTGGTGCCTCTTATGGCGACTCACCTCCATCCAGAAGAGCCAGGAAGGCCAAGATGAGGAAGGGTACAGTCCTCCCCAAAAACACATATGTCACACTTCCAAAGGGAGCCCCTACTGAAAAGGAAAACAGCCAAGGATTCCAGAGGTGAGGACCAGTTCCCAGGGAGCATCACTCACTCACGTTCATCCAGTGAGCACTTCATGAGGGCCTGCAAGGAGCTGAGCACTGCAGCAGATCATAAGCCTCTGAGGATTCAGAGATGAAGAAGACTTGCTTCCAAGGCGTTCAGTTTCTAGTGGAAGAAATGTGTGAGTAGGCATGGAGGGGGGGACCCAAATAATTAGAACATGATGAAAAGTAAAGGTTCCATGTAAGGAAATTATACTCCCATAATAAAAATAATAATAATAATAATTAAAAATTTTAAAAAGAGGGGAAAGAAAAGTAAAGTGTCCACCTGCAAAGTGCTAAGTAATCATACTGCATATGTGCTCAGCTGCTTCAGTCATGTCCGACTCTTTGTGACCCCATGGACTGTAGCCCGACAGGCTCCTCTGTCCATGGGATTCTGCAGGCAAGAACACTGGAATGGGTTGTATTTCCTTCTCCAGGGGATCGTCCCAACCCAGGGATCAAATCCACATCTCCTGCATTGGCAGGTGGGTTGCTTACCGCTAGCACCACCTGGGAAGCCCATGTAATCACAGTAGAGTGAGTTCAAGCAGCCACAGGGGCTTTGTCAACTAGTTAATTCAGGTGGGCACAAAGCTTGTGTGAAGAACACAGAGGTGTCAGAAAAAGAGGAGTGTGGATCAAGAAGCAATGTAAGAAAGTCCCTGTCACTAGAATAGGAGTATTTGGGAGACCAGCAGAGTGGGAACTTCTGGTGGCTCAGCGGTAAAGAATCCAACTGCCAATGCAGGAGATGTGGGTTCAATACTTGGGTCAGGAAGATCCCCTGGCGAAGGAAATTCAACCCACTCCAGTATACTTGCCTGGAGAATCCCATGGACAGAGGAGCCTTGTAGGCTACAACCCATGGGGTCACAAAGCATCAGACACAATTTAGCAACTAAACAACCACCACCCTGTTACTAAAATAGGAGTGTTTGGGAGACAAGAGATGGGGGAAGGTTGAGACTGAATAGTCGAGGGCTCCGTGTATGCGAATAAAGCATGTATTTGGTCTTGTGGGCAAGAGAGAGGCACCAGAGCTTTTCTGGTGGGGGAGGACCACAAGCTCTGGGCATAGGAAGCTTCTACCGGAGGCACCGTGGAGGAAGGAGGCAACATACAGATCAGGCAGGCCGCCAATGCCATGTTCTAAGTGAGATGTGAAGAGGAACTGGCCTTGAGCAAGGATGATATAGTGGGCTTATTCACTTGGGAGTGAAAGGTGATAGAGGAGACAAGGAGGCACCTAAGTTTCAGTTTAGGTGTTTGGGGAAGTGGATACTAACACAAAGTAGAACTTTGGTTCCCTCTCCTCACCATGGGGGTAAAGAGTAGGGCCAGGGGAGAGATGCTTGGTGTCTTCTTCTCAATTAGCTTGCAAACTCTCAGATGGTAGGAACCACATATGAGACTTCTGAGCTATATGCCCTTTGTGCTAGCATTGTACTTGGCATGTACATAATGCCCTAGGAAAGACTGAGGGCAAGAAAAGGGGTGACAGAGGATGAGATGGTTGGATGGTATCACTGACTCAATGGACATGAGTTTGAGTAAACTCAGGGAGATAGCAAAGGACAGGGAAGCCTGGCGTGCTGCAGTCCATGGGGTCACAGAGTTGGACACAACTTGGAGACTGAGCAACAAAACAGTGTATATAATATGTACTCAGTAAAAGTGTGTGACTTGTTGGACTAATAGATTAAACTAGATTTCAAATGAACTTCAAAGAAAGTATAACCTTAGGATTTGGAGCTTGGGATTCGAGCCTAGAAAATCTGAGTCCATATTCTGGCTCTGGCATTTCTTGGCCATGTGACCTTGGATGGCTGTGAACCTTTTTAATCCTCATCTGTGTAATGGGGACAATCATTCCTCCTTCACACTGTGGTGGTGAGGATTTAAAAAAGATTTTGTATATATTTAGCACAAAATCTGGCAAATAGCATGGTCCCCAGTTGAAAGCACTGGCCATGTATGGAAGCAGAGATGAGGCAGCAGCTGCTAACATGTGAAGGTTCACTTCCTTGAGTAGACTAGGTGTCTGGACGATTCCCAGCCCCTTATGGGCTATTCAGCTTCTGAAAGGGGAAGAGATTCTGCTTTTCCTGAGCAGAATTTCAGAAGGAATCAAAACATGGTTGGACAGAGAAGGAAGGAAAATACTGTTTTCCAAGATTTTAGAAATACCTGCCTTCTGGAAATATCTCCCAGGTGCCACTCACCCAGCAGTCCCAAGGCCAGGCCCCCCAAAGCAATTCCCATGGCCCGCCCTCTCTCATGGTCATCAGTGTAGACACAGGCCAGCATCCCAAGACCTGAAAGGAGAAAGGCAGGCAGAATTAGCATGCTGTCTCTGCCACTCTCACTGAGTCCTTGGTCTCGGCCCTATTATATCTCCAGGAGTCATCTTAACTAGAGTTTCAATTGGAAGGGTTTTATGGAAACTAACTCATAGTATTTCACACATACTGTCCCCAAGGTCCCCCAAATGCCCACATGATTCACCCCTTCTGCTCAGAATATTACTGGAAGTGCAAAATTCTCTGAATGCAGAATACCATTATCCAATGAGCCTGTATTTCATATCACTTTATCATTTCCTGGTACATTTCCCTGAATCCATGGATAGGGAGTAGGTCAAGGGAAGGAAAACCCCTGGACACAGAACACTGCTCTATTCGATGAAGGTGCCCATGGAAGAGAATGAAAGCCCCTGGGAGAGTGTGGGCTGGGCTCTTACGTCCATTTACTTATATGAAAAATGGCATAAAATCTCTACTTCATAGGATTACATGAAGTCATGTATTTGATAATACTTCGCAAACTGGGATGTTGTTCCCAATAGCATCAATATTACTGTTTCTATAAAACATTAAGAGGGGGACAGAGAAAAGACCACAGAGCAGCATTAAATTAAAACCTTGCCGACTACACCTTTTTGCCTTGGGCTTGGTCTGACCTGTGCTAACTCCACCTAAATATTACCAGAGAAAGTTACATCAGGTTTAGGGCTTAACAGGCCCTGCCAGCAACTCTGTAATTATCTTGGTTTTGAATCACAATTTCTGCATTTTCTGATGAGAGTTTCCTTAATTTCTTCATATAAATTTTACAGGGTCTGAAGGTATTAATAATAAGAGATGGTAAGAAATGAGTGTGTGTTTAAGATGTCAGCATTACCTGCAACAGATGAAAATGAAGATCCAATGCCTTGAAGAGTTCGGGCCACAAAAAGCAGAGTATAGGTACCAGAAAAGGCAAACACTGGGCAAAGAGAAGAGCAAGAATTCCCCAGTTAGCAAATGGCCCTTGCTGGTTTGGCCAGCAGTAGATGGGCTCCTGATATAACAGACATGAGCCACTATGCTCATGTTTTAATAAAGAGTGATCACTGCTTCCTGTTTTCAGAGCTGCTTTTCTAATCCTCTCCCTTAATTATGGTTGCATTATAATTGACATGAAGACTGAGAAACCAAACAAGCATAAACTGATGCACCTCATGCTGCCCAGAAGGCTGGGTGCCCACAGTTCCTGCTTAAAGCTCAACAACCTGCCCACTGGAGTCAGGGCTGAGCATGTAACCCAATGCCCTGGACTGAGAACTGATCCCTAGACCCTACTTTTGAACTCTCCATATGCAACAACCTGATTTGATCTTTGCCATAGCTGGGTCCTATTGGGTCATCTGGAGTGGGAGACAAAAGCTTTGTGTACTTGAAGGTCCATGGGTATTTGGTAGAAAAGAATATCTTGTGATTCAATCGGATCCTTCCCCTCATATTGGAAAATCTTTCAGCCAAGTCAGATCAGTGAATATTTATTAAGTAATACTGACCATGCAGCTGTGCTGGACTCAGCAGCAATGTGAAACAGAGACCACCCAGTTCATGCCCTTGAAGGGATGCAGTCTACTGGAGGCTAACAAGCACGCATGAAACTGAGGGCCAAACAGGAGCATGTTGTCAGATACTAAATTACAGAGTGTTGGAGTTAAGGTCAATGAGTCCAGACATGTCTCATCTCAGATTCTAAGACAACACCGCAGAAAGGGAGAAGACGTGCTCCCAAAATGTCTGCATCAGCAACGTTGAACCCCTTTGCCCGTTCATTACAATGGCTCTGCTTATAATCTTCCCCCATTACTTCCCCACATGATCACACCGTCTCCCAAACATGCAAATGATTGGCCTCTTCCAGAGGTCAAACGATTGCCAGAGGTCAATGATCTCTCCCAGGCTTTCTGATTTCAGTCTCTGAGAATAGTTAGACCAACTCACCCCTGTTTGCCCAGGACCTTCATGATCTTATTTTATTTTAATTTATTTATTTTATTGGTGAATAGTTGCTGTTTTACAGTGTCGTGCTAGTTTCTGCTGTACAATGAAGTCAATCAGTTGCATATATATACACAGATATTTCCTCTTTCTTGGACCTCCGTTGCACCCACCCATTCCACCCACCTAGGTCAAGAAGCATGTGAAAAGATGATCAACATCACTAATTATTAAAGAAATGAAGATCAAAACTTCAATGAGGTATCACCTCACACTGGTTAGAATGACCATCATCAAAAAATCTACAAACAATAAAGGGTGGAAAGGAAGTGGAAAAAAGGGAATCCTCTTGCACTGCAGGTGGGAATGTAAACTGATGCAGCCATTATGGAGCTCAGTATGGAGGTTCTTTAAGAAACCGAAAATAAAACTATTTTATCTTATTTACTTTTTTGGCCACACCTCACAGTATGTGGGATCTTAGTTCCCCAAGCAGGGAATTGAATCTGTGCCCTTTGCAGTGGCAGCACGGAGTCCTAACCACTGGACCACCAGGGAAGCCTCTAGGACCTTTGAGGTTTTAAAATCAAAAGTCTCCCATCCTGGGAAGCCCCTCAATCCCAGGCAAACTGGGTGGCTGGTCCCCCCTGTTTAGGAAGACCAAAGTAATTCTGCACCCCTAACACAGGCCACCATTTAACTTCTAATTACATTAAGTTTGTTTTCCAGCTAGGGGCCATTAGGGAGAGATGGGCATCAGGAACCTCGTTTAGTATTTAAAACCCTGAAGGGGACTTCCCTGGCGACACAGTGGATAAGAATCCGCCTGCCAATGCAGAGAACATGGGTTCAGTCCCTAGTCCAGGAAAATTCCACTTGCTGCGGGGCAACTAAGCCAGAGTGCCAGAGCTATTGAGCCTGCATGCCTAGAGCCTGCGCTCCAAAGCAGGAGAAGCCCACAGCAATAAGAAGTCTGAGCACTGCAACGAGGAATAGCCCCCTCCCTGCAGCTGGAGAAAAGCCAGCGCAGCAGCGAAGACCCAGTCCAGCCAAAAATAAAATAAATAAATAATTTTTTTTTTAAAAGACAAAACCCTGAAGGAATGCTACATAGGATCCCCTAAACACCAAATGTTTGCTAGAGTTAGGCCAACTCAGTATAACAACACTGGTTATGGCATAGAAATAATACTTATTATTTAATACACACAGTTTGATAGGTAAGAAAGCTTTCAAAACATGAGTTCTGGGCAGAGAATCAGGCAAGGACCTTATGCTAAAAAATATGGGATCCACTAGGACCCTGCATTATCTTATTTTACAGCGTGTTTGCCGTGTCTCCCAGGTAAGCATCAAGTTTCCCAGGGAAGCCCCTGGGGTCCCGGGGTCAAGAATCACTTGCCAATGCAGGGGGCATGGATAGGATACCTGGTCCAGAAAGATCCCACATGCTGTGGGGCAACTAAGCCTACGCACCACAACTACTGAAACCCGAATGCCTAGAGCCTATGCTTTCCAACAAGAGAAGCCACTGCAATCCTGAGATTGAGAACAGCCCCCGCCCATCTCAACCAGAAGAAGCCTATGCATGGCAACGAAGACCCAGCACAGTCAAAAATAAAGAAAATAAATCAATAAATATTTTTTAATGGAGTTTATTAAGGAAACAAAAGAATCTGCCTTCCAATGAAGGGATTGACATGGATTCAATCCCTGGTCAGAGAACTGAGATCCCACATGCCATGGGGCAACTAAACTCTTGTGTGGCAACAACTGAACCCATGCTCCGCAACTAGAGAGCCCGATGCTGCAAACTAAAGAGCCCATGCAGTCTGCAGCTTGTGCACCGCAGCCAGAGAGAAGCCCACGCAACACAGTGAAAGGTTCTGCTTGCCACAATGAAGACTCAACGTAGCCAAAAATAAATAGAACTCCTAGAGTTCTTAGAACTCCAAGAACCACAAGAACTCCAAGATGTGTAGAACCACATCCTTTCATTCTTTACATTCCTCAGTGACTTCCACCATCAAGGAATCTTACAAGTGCACCATAGACATGAATTCTATCTGTCTCATTTAACGAGACAGAGTACCTTATTACTTTTTAATTTACTGCTTAGCATAGGTTGTGGCTTCCCTGATAGCTCAGTTGGTAAATAATCCACCTGCAATGCAGGAGGCTCCAGTTCAATTCTAGGGTCAGGAAGATCTGCTAGAGAAGGAATAGGTACCCACTCCAGTATTCTTTGGGCTTCCCTTATGACTCGGTTGGTAAAGAATCTGCCTGCAATGCGGGAAACCTGGGTTCAATCCCGGGGTTGGGGAGATTCCCTGGAGAAGGGAAGGGCTATCCACTCCAGTATTCTGGCCTGGAGAATTCCATGGACTGTATAGTTCATGGGGTCGCAAAGAGTCAGATACAACTGAGCAACTTTCACTTTCACCACTTTCAGCATAGGTTGAGCTCCTAGAAGTTCAATAAAGATTTCCAACTTTAAGTTCTTCATTTTCTGTGATTCGACTAGAATGTCACAAGTAGGCTGATGTTCTCAGATAGAACTTCATACACGGAGCTCCCACACTTTGTAGCTTCCAGCCCTGAATGAAACGAGTCCTGTTAAGCACTGGGAGAAAGGAGTCTAGTTCCATGCTGGAAGGGATGGAAGCTTCAGAGGAACAATAGGAAAAGTAGAAAAGTAATAGAAAGGTAGTAAGAAAAACAAGAGGGAGGGTGGTGGTCCAATGGTTAACAATCCGCCTGCCAATGCAGGGAAAGTGAGTTCCGTCCCTGGGCCAGGAGGATCCTACATGCCTCAGGGCAGCTGAGCCCCTGCAGCAAAACTGCTGAGCCATGCACTCTGGAGCCTGCGCTCTGAAGGGGAAGCAGCACAGCAAGAAGCCCTGCAACTAGAGAAACCCTGCGCACAGCACCAAAGACCCAGCACAGCCACAGTAAATAAATAAACAAACAATTTGGAAAAGAGAAACAAGAGGCAGAATGGGTGTGCTACTTGGAGGAGAGGCAGCAGAGGCACCAGGCTGCCTTCCCCTTTATTAACCTCTCCCCACTCCCTCACCCTCGCCCCATATTCATTCTTTCTTATTTTTTCAGGGTCAATTTCCAGGTGTATTTTATTTCACTTAATATTCTCATTTTATCTACATTTTATTGGGAACATTTATCTGATGCTGGGTAGACTATTTGTCTTTCTCTTTCTTGTTTCCTTAGCAAATTTATTTTCTAAATCTATAACCTTTAATCGCCTTCCTTGAAGGCAGTAAACTTTTTGGAATTTGCCAGTTGCTATTGACCAATTTAGATTTTTTGTTAGTTGCCCTTTACCCTTGTAAATCAAAACACTATGACCTATTCTTAAAGATGGGAGGTTTGTACTAAATTCATTCAAGGGATTACTCTCACACACACACGCATACACTATATTATACATATTAAAACAGCCTTCACAATTTTCCCCAGCTGAATGAAGTGAACTATCTGTACTTTTACAGTGTAATATACAAATGCTGGGCTTTCCAGTTGGCTCAGTGGTAAGGAGCCCACCTGCCAATGGAAGGAGATACAGGAGATTCAGGTCCGATCCCTGGGTCGGGAAGATCCCCTAGAGGAGGAAAAGGCAACCCACTCCAGTATTCTTGCTGGGATAATCCCAAGGAGTCACAAAGAGTCAGTTACAACTGAGCACAGATACAAATGCCACATAGACTAAACTGTCTCTACTGCTCTGGTCCCCATAACAAAACTGTAAAGCATTTAAATCAGTGTCATAGACCACTTAGTCAAATGACTAATTAGCTAACTTGACTCTGCTATCTTCCCTGTAATGCATGTGATAAAATCAAAGTTAATCAATGAAGGGAAGAATAGAGGGAACAAATTACTTACTAACTGTGGAGATAAACATGATAACAAAGCCAGCAAACATGGGGATGTGATATCCGATCCTAAAAGGGAATTAAAAAAAAAAAGATACAAGTCCAATAGCCATCCACATACTTGCACTATATTGTTTCATGTAACTGGGAACAGAAATGTGGTTATTTGAGTGCCTCTGAATGCAGGTCTAGAGATGGAATATGACACTTGAATACATACACATAAACAGGCAAATTTACCTGTCAGCCAGGACCCAAATCCTCTTTTCCAGAAAAGATAAAAGATAAAAGTGCATATCTTTTTGAAACATCAGAATAATCCCAACCATGAAGTACTAAGAGGCCAGCACTCTAGACTGCAAAAGGCTTGTCCTATTTCCACCCTTTCCCCACTTAAACCATGTTCCAGGGCACTGAAATAACACCAATAGAATACTTCTGTTCACTGGTTCTCTTCTTGGTACTCAACAGTCATGACGTTACAAAGAAAACCTGAAACCCGTGGCATTACGCCAATATTGTGTTATCCTTCCCAAACAGCTGACTGCCTGGGATACAGACAAGTAATCACCTTTATCCCTTCTAACCACCTTTATGATATCTTAGCCCATTCTCCTACTTCTGAGCCCCTGAGTCCCCTATATGTACTGCATCCATCAAGATACCTGTTGGTAAGAGGGCCCATGAAGGGGTTGACCAGAAGTTGCATCAGAGCCTTGGAAGCAAATAGAACCCCAATCCATATGTTCTCTTCCTTCAGGAATTCTGTGGCTTGAAAGCAGTTGTTTCCATGTGCTGGGATGGCTTCAGTGACTGGAGGGGAGATGGTGCCAGAAATGCCACTTGTCCTTGCTATGCCATTGGGCACACTTTCTTCAATAGCCACAGTGTTGTTTTCAAAGAAGGAGAAGATAGTGGAAAAGGTGGGAGTGAGGGTATGCCGGGAAGTTGTGGTGGAGCTGAGCTACAGAGAACCACTGATGTCTTTGAACTCTATGGCATAGAGGTAGGTGGGCGCGATGGGCACTGAAAGTGAAGGACAGTCATGAGGGCCAAGGCCAGATTGTCTTTTGACTGTTAGCTGGTTCAGGGACTTTATCACGCAATCCAGATTTATGCTCAAGGAGATGTCTAAGTGACATGATCTGAAGTCCACTCAAAGGCTGTGCCAGGACTTCCCTGGTGGCCCAGTGGTTAAGGACCCACCTTTCAACTGAGGACATGGGTCTGGGAACTTAGATCCCACATGTTGTGGAGCAACTAAACATGTGTGCCACAACTACTGAGGTCCATGCGCCCCAGAGCCTGTGCTCTGCAACAAGAGAACCCACTGCAATGAGAAGTTCATGTACTACAACTATAGAGTAGCCCCCACCCACCACAACTAGAGAAAGCCTAGGTGCATCAACGAAGAACCCATGAGCCACAACAAGAACCCAGCACAGCCAAAAAGGAAAAAAAAAAAAAAAGACTGTGCTTGCCCAAATTATCCTATTAGCTCAAAGTGCCTGAATTCCAACCATCATACAACTGGTCCTCATTATCCATGGATTCCATATTGGCTCATTCACTCACTGGCTAACATTTATTTGTAACCACCAAAATCAGTGCTCACAAGCCAGCACGGTTTCTCTCAGACACACACGCAGAAACACTGAGTCATCAGATGCTCAGCTCTGCAGTCGAGGCCGCCTCCTTGTTGGCCTCTCACACAGGCCTGTGGAGCACGCGGTGCAGGGCAGGAAGGTGAAGCTCTGGGGCCAGCTGGGCAGAGCTCGAATCCACTCAGCCCCTGTTAGCGGGGCCGCCTCAGGCGAGTCACTGAGCACTGCTGAACCTTGCTATCTCTTTTGTAAAAAAAAAAAAAAAAAAAAAAAATACAATCTACTGGAACAGATAACATTTTTTTTTTATTTAAGATCATAATCTATATGGGGTATGCGTGTGTATGTGTGTATTTTCCCAAGAAGCAATTATTTAATTGTTATTAAAATATTAATTGACTAAACGCATGCATGCATGTGTGTGCACCAAGTCAATTCTGTTGTGCCTGACTCCGTGGACTATAGCCCGCCAGACTCCTCCATCCATAGGATTCTCCAGGCAAGAATACTGGAGTGGGTTGCCATGCCCCCCTTCAGGGGTTCTTCTCAACCCAGGGATCGAACCTGAGTCTCCAATGGATCCTGCATTGCAGGCAACCAACTAAATATTAATTGACTAAATCCAGTACTCAGGGACTTCCCTGGTGGTCCAGAGGCTAAGACTCCATGCTTTCATTGCAGCGTCATGGGTTTGACCCCTGGTCAGGAAACTGAGACCCAGCAAGCCCCAAGTGAGGCCATAAATAAATGTGAATACAGACAAATAAACCCAGTGTTCACAGAGACTTACAGAGCATAACTACCACAGATAAAAGCTGACTGTACTGGATTTACAATTTGTCTCAAGAAGATTCTTATTTAGAAGCATATATTTCACCCAAGGGACTTCCCAGTTGGTGCTAGTGGTAAAGAACCACCTGCCAACGCAGGAGACGTAATGAGACATGGCTTCGATCCCTGCGTTGGGAAGATCCCCTAGAGGAGGGCATGGCAACCCACCCCAGTATTCTTGCCTGGAAAATATCAAGGACAGAGGAGCCTAGTGGGCTACAGTCCAGAGGGTCTCAAAGAGTCGGACACAACTGAAGTGACACAGCATGCATGCATGCATTTTATCCGAGGGGAAATATGTTGGCACCCATTTATATACCAGCATAACTAAATGTAAAAATTAATATACTACCAACTTATAAAGAAGAACTGGGAGGGAATGAGCCACAGGAAAGTAAGATTTGGATAAGGAGTTGGAAATCCACATAGAATATGTTAGGCTTCCCTGGCAGCTCAGCTGGTAAAGAATCCACCTGCAATTCTGCAATGCAGGAGACCGGGGTTCGATTCCTGGATCAGAAGATCCCCTGGAGGAGGGCATGGCAACCCACTCCAGTATTCTTGCCTGGAGAATCCCCGTGGACAGAGGAGCCTGGTGGGCTACAGTCCAAGGGAGAGCAAAGACTCAGACATGACTGAGCAACTAAGCACAGCATAGAGTGTGTTATTTTGACAGAACAGACAAAAGCAACACAGTGAGAAGATACTCACTATCCCAGAGGCCTTTGGAATAATTAGCACCCTGGAAAGGAGTAGGGGGAGGAAGAAAAGGATTTCCAGTTCTGGCTCCATGTCAGCCTCTTTGATTCGGTCAGATGCTCCCTGAACCTCCTTCTCTTTGAACCTCTGGGGTCTTTCAGCAAAGGTTCGCAAGTTTCAGACTCCATTTCCTGCTGTTTCCTCCGATCCCTAGTGATCTTGGTGTCTTCAAGCACAAAAGCAAAGTCTCCAGTCCATTCACTGCAGAGTTCTAACTGGGCACACGCTGCTCCCTGGGGCCCAGAGTGAATTAATCCCCAGCACCAAGACCCCCAAAAGTACCCACCACCGCGAGCAGCATGCTGTCCAGGAGCAGAGCAACAAACACCACTAGCAGCACCAGCTTCCAGGACTCTCTCCCCTTCTTCAGTAACCGCTGAGGAGCACCCAAGACTGTCCTGAGCATGCTGAGGGCTGGGCCAGGGCAACTCCACCAGGTTCTCAGGGAGGATCCTGTTATAGCTACAGGTCTTTGCAGAAAGAAGGGAGAAACCCTGTCCAGAAAAGTGAAACTCATGATTAAAATAAGAAGTACAAAGAGTTGCAAGCAATATTTGGTTTGGTGTTTTTTTTTTTCATTTTTTAAAAATATTTTCTTGAAGTATAGTTGATTTACAATATTGGATTAATTTCTGCTGTTCAGCAAGGTGATTCAGTTACACCTATGTACATATTCTTTTTCATATTCTTTTCCATTATGTTTTACAACAGGATACTGCATATAGTTCCCTGGCCTTGTTGCTTATCCATCCTATATATAATAGTTTGCATTGGCTAATCCCAAACTCCCAAAGACCGGATGGTATTTGAACTTTTCCATGCTCACATCTCTGTTCACTTCTTATACATCTCCATAATTCTGTCCCATTCCTGGAATGCTTTCCAAGAAAGCACTGCTTATCAGCTTTTTATATCTGGAACTTTACCCTGCACATTAAGCAGGCTTTATAGAGTATCATGGAGTTCTGTGTTTCTCAAACATCAGACATTTGCCCACCACCTTGGTAGTTTATGGCATATCTGAGGACTACTTGTATTGTTATTTACTTAATCTTTTCCTCTCAAGCCACTCTTTTTAAAAGCTGAAACACTATTGTCTAAAAACATAACTTTATGTACTTTGTCAAAAAATAATATTCTACGTCTATGTACCATCCCAAAGTAGCCCGTGTGCCGCAGTGTTATTAAAACTTCTGCTGCCAGTGAGAAACACTGACTTCGCCCAGCCTTTTCATCTCACAGATGAGAAATCTGAGATTCAAGAAGCTAAGAGGCTTGTCACTGGTCACACAATTAGTGACAAACTAGAACAAAATCCCAAGTTTTTTTTAACTTGCAGGAAAGTACCCCGCCACCTTTCCCTGTTCTGTGGTACTAGAAACACACCTGTTTTTTTGTTTAAGCTTACAAACTCCTGCTCAGATATGTGCGCTACTCTGTGTAAGTAAAATCCTAGCTTTCATGATTCATTTTCTACTTAGGACTTCACCTCATTAGTCAGCAAGAAGTCACAGTACTTGGTTAAACTTCAGGTAATAACAGTTGCTGCGAAGAATTCCATTTTCTTTTATGCTGTTTCTGTTGTAGCATCAACAATTCCAATTTTATAATGTTTGAAATAGATTACTCTCAAGAAACATATCAGGCTCAAAAAATTGTGTTCCCCTTAATTTGAAACCTATCTTAAGAAAATAATCAGAAATACAATCAAATATTTTAAAGTAAATAATTAAATGTTTAAAATAAATAATCCTATTTATGTCAGTGATGAAATGATACATTTTGATGGTAGAATATAAATAGCTCTCAAAAATAATGTTTTCAAATAATTTTGATGATTTAGAAAATACCATCAATATGTTAAGAAAAAAAGGATATTAGACAGTATTTATAGCCTGACCTCAATTAAAAAAAAGATATAGATGCACCATTAAAAGAATAGAAAGATACACACACAAGAGCCACACAAAAGTTATTATAATCAATGACAAATTATCTTCTTTTTGAGTTATTCTATAACTTAACTATTCTACAATGAACTAATTCCATAATATAAGAAATAAATAATTTTAAATGATTATCACTGGGGTTCAATAGTCAACTTCACATGTTGGAAATATTCAAGCAGGGAGCTACTCTGTTCTAAGGCAAGGGCTAGAGGAAAAATACCGTCCACACTACAGATCCAAGTGACTGACGGGTGCCCATGGAACCAAATTTTCAGATCAGAAATTAAGAAATAACTAGAAGATGCATGCAAATCATTTAATAACCTTCATTTCTCTGAATACAAGGAAAAACTATTTCTAAATACAAATTGACTTAGGATATATAAGAAATGCATATATAAGAAAATAAGAAAAGACTAAAAGAAAAAGTGGAAAGCTAAAAGATGTAAAATGGAATAAAATAAGTACTCTGAGAACAGACCAAAAATATACAAGTGATCAAAACCAAATGGAACAACAAAGCAGACAAAATCAGGAATTTGTCAACAAACCAGTAGTAAATTTTAAAGCCATAATTCTCTATTCAGAGACACAAATTATAAAGAAGGATTAAATGTAGGCAGAGAGAGAAGCATCTCAGCTTAGAGGTCACCTGGTGTGAGGTACGCGGTGAGGTACTGCCAGCTCTTAACAGTTCAGCTCGGACTTCTCTCAAAGTGTGCTGCTGGTCGATTTATTGCCACAGGTCATCTGAGGAGGCCATGTGTGCCCTTTGTCCACAAAGATTTAATTGGAACCTTAGCTCCGTGCGGCACGAGGAGGGAAGCAGCACTGAAGAGCAGGAAGAGAGGGAGGAATTACCCTAAACAAAGACGCACTGGGCTACGTACGATGTTGTCCATCCATGCTTACCTATCATCAGACACATTAACTTTTGTCTGGATCTGAATACAAATCGGCAAAGAACATGCAAGCTAAGTCACCTCAGTCATGTCCGACTGTATCCAACCCCACAGGTTGTAGCCCGCCAGACTCCTCTGTCCATGGGATTCTCTAGGCAAGAATACTAGAGTGGATTGCCATTTCCTACTCCAGGGGATCTTCCTGACCCAGGGATCTAATTCTTGTGACTCTTGCTTTGACAGGCGGGTTCTTTACCATTAGCACCACCTGGGAAGCCCATGCAAAGAACATAAATAATTTATAAAAGAGCAAATACAACTTTTGAGCAGAGTAGCCTCAGAGTTTTCCTAATTGTGCAAGTTGTAGCCCCTCCTAATTGTCTTAATTAACTGGGGAACTTTCAACTTAGGGCTTAAAAAAAGAGATTTAAAGAAAAACTGGGGAAAAAATAAGAAGGAAGCAACAGAAACAGGAGGAAGGGAGTATATGAGCTTTGTATTGCTGATGTAACAAATTACCACACACTTAATGGCTTATAAAACACAAACATATTATCTTTGAATTCTGGAGATCAGAATTCCAATATAGGTCTTACTGGGCTAAAACTCAAGGAGCTGGCAAGGTTACAGTTATATATTTGCAGTTAACTGTAGCCATATTAGTACTTACAGGCTAGCCAAGTTTGGAGTGTTCTCATAAATGCTCATCACTGTTAATAACCAGAGTGCTGTCTATCAAACAGAGGTGAGTTCTTATCTTCCTCCTGTGTAAATTTCTAAAGTTAGGGGAAAAAAGATGGTGTGAGTATATGCTCAGTTGCATCCAGCCCTTCAAGACCCAATGGATTGTAGCCTGCCAGACTCCTCTGTCCATGGAATTTTCCAGGCAAGAATGCTGGGGTGGGTTGCCATTTCCTACTCCAGGGGATCTTCCCAACCCAGGGATCAAACCCCTGACTCCTGCATTGACAGGAGGATTCTTTACCACTGAGCCACGTGGGAAGCTCAGTATAAATATAGGGAAATATAAATTCAAATACACTATCAGTGTGCAAATAGATACAGTTCTTTTAAGAAGCAATTTGGCTTTCTATCTCTTGTCTTTTTTCATTTTCTGGTTTGGAATAATTTTTTAAATTGATGTATAGTTAATTTACAATGTTGTGTTAGTTCCAACACAGTTGGACTAATCTAATGACACACAGACTGAGCTCTTACTTTTACTGGTGACTTTTTATTTTTAAATGCTTTCAAAATAATTTTCATAATAAACAAAAAATCTATAGTTTTTGCCATTTAGCATCAGTCAGTTCAGTTCAGTCGCTCGGTCATGTCCAACTCTTTGTGACCCCATGGACTGCAGCACGCCAGGCTTCCCTGTCCATCACCAACTCACAGTTAGACTCAGTTATATATTAATATGTATATATACATTTTTTCAGACTCTTTTCCATTGTAGATTATTATTGAGTACAGTTCCCTGTGCCATACAGCAGGTCCTTACTGTTTACTTATTTTATATACAGTAGTGTGTATATATTAATCCCAAACTCCTTATTTATCTCCCCCATTTCTTATCTTTCAAATCATAAAATATCAATATCTTTTAAGCTAGTAATTGCACTTTTAAAGACTCTATTCTAGGAAAATAAGCTAAAATATAGGGGAAATATCACAGGTACAAAATTTTTATCAGCAGTGAAGGAAAAGTTAGAAACATCTCAATGTCCAACTGTAGAAAAAGATTTAAGTGTATGGATTTTAAGGACTGACATGTTGATGCTAAAACAAGGGGAAAAGATTTATTATGAAGGCTATATGTCAACCTGGAAA
This sequence comes from Muntiacus reevesi, assembly GCF_963930625.1. Taxonomy (NCBI): domain Eukaryota; kingdom Metazoa; phylum Chordata; class Mammalia; order Artiodactyla; family Cervidae; genus Muntiacus; species Muntiacus reevesi. Next base: position 148,983 of record NC_089258.1, read on the forward strand.
AAAAATATGTTTATACCTAAATATTACAATGGGAAGTAAGAAAGTAGAATATAAACCTTCATGTAAATTCACAGCAGCATTGCGTACAATTGCCAAAAGGTGAAAGCAAACCAAGTGTTCACTGATGAATGAACAGATAAGCAAACTGTGATATTTGCTTACAGTGGGATATTATTCAGCCTTAAATATGAAGGACATTCTGACACATGCCACATGGATAAACCTTGAGAACATTAGGGTAAGTTTAATAAGCCAGTCACAAGAAGGCAAATGCTGTTTGATTTCACTTATCTGAGCTAACTAGAGTAGTGAAATTCATAGAATCAGAAAGTAAATTGGTTTCAGGGATCTGGAGGGAGGAGGAAGTAAGTTTTTGCTTTGTAAGCTGAAAAAATTTCAGAGATTGGTTGGTTGCACAACAATATGAATATACTTAATGCTACTGAACTGTCACTTTAAAATGGCTACAATGATAATTTTTTTATTATGTGAATTTTATTATAATCAATTTTAAATTTTATGTGCATTGCAATTTTTTATCTATAAAAGTTCCATACGCATAAGACAAATGCATGCATGCATGCTCAGTTGCTTCTGTTGTGTGCAACCCCATAGCCTGTAGCCCACCAGGATCCTCTGTTCATGGGATTCTCCAGGCAAGAATACTGGAGTCGGTTGCCATGCCCTTCTCCAACATAAGTCAAATACACCTAAGTTATATTAGTGGTTATACTAAATGGCATAACAGTCCCATCAGCTAAATGCTAAATGGAATCCAGTCCCATCACTTCATGGCAAATAGATGGGGAAACAGTGGAAACAGTGACAGACTTTATTTTGGAGGGCTCCAAAATCACTGCAGATGGTGACTGCAGCCATGAAATTAAAAGACATTTGCTCCTTGGAAGAAAAGTTATGACCAAACTAAACAGCATATTAAAAAGCAGAGACATTACTTTAGCTACAAAGGTCCATCTAGTCAAAGCTATCATTTTTCTAGTAGTCAAGTATGGATGTGAGAATTGGACTGTAAAGAAAGCTGAGCACTGAAGAATTGATCCTTTTGAACTGTGGTGGTGGAGAAGACTCTTGAGCGTCCCTTGGACTGCAAGGAGATCCAACCAGTCCATCCTAAAGGAAATCAGTCCTGAATATTCATTGGAAGGACTGATGCTGAAGCTGAAGCTCTAATACTTTGGCCACCTGATGGGAAGAAGTGACTCACTGGAAAAGACCCTAATGCAGGGAAAGATTGAGGGCAGGATAAGAAGGGGACGACAGAGGATGAGATGGTTGGATGGCATCACTGATTCAATGGACATGAGTTTGAGTAGGCTCCGGGAGTTAGTGATAGACAGGGAAGCCTGGCATGCTGCAGTCCATGGGGTCACAAAGAGTTGGACATGACTGAGTGACCGAACTGAACTGACTGATGCTAAATGGCAAAAAACTATAGATTTTTTGTTTATTATGCAAATTATTTTGAAAACATTTAAAAATAAAAAATCACCAGTAAAAGTAAGAGCTCAGTCTGTGTGTCATTAGACTTGTAGATGCTGAGTCTCCAGGAGTAATACATTTCTAGCCAGAGCAGCCTGTTGAGAATAATCTAGAACTGAAATAGAACTTAGAGGCTCTTTGACAGTGGTTCTGTTACCACTCCAGTTAAAGTGGCTGGAAAACAGCATCATCAGACAGACAGCTTTTTTCTCCAGACCAAAGAACACGTATAAACCAATTACACTTACGTTTGGCTGCGGTCAATGTGGCCTGCCAGAGTAGATGGTCCTATGACTCGACACAGAGGGTGCTTTTGTTTCTCATTGCTTCCTCTTTCTCTTGCTGTTCAGATATTTAACAATCAGTCCCAACTTCCTCTTATATTAAGTATAGGTCAGTGTTCCAGCTTCAGAGTGGAGAGGTTTGGTTTTTGTCAGAGGCTTCTGAAAAGGCAGCCAGGGGATTGTTGCATTAATGGCTGTGATCTACACGGCATTGTGTGTGCATGCTCAGTCGCTCAGTCATGTCCAAGTCTTTTTGACCACACCAGTAGGCCATCAGGCTCCTCTGTCCATGCAACTTTCCAGGCAAGCATTCTGGAGTGGGTTGCCATTTCTTCCTCCTGGGGATCTTCCCGATTCAGGGGTCAAACCTGTGTCTCTTGCTTCTCCTGCATTGACAGGCAGATTCTTTACCACTGTGCCACCTGTGGACCCTGCAAATGGGATCCGTGTCCCCAAACATGGGAATGTCTTTGTCTTGTAAACCGGGGGAAGAGCCTGTTTCAGATAAACAGAAAAAAGATGTTTAAAAAACCAAACCCAAAATAAGCTGGAACCTCATTGAATGTATTATAGAGAACTGGTAGCAAACAGCAATACATAAGTAGACTGAGGATGGGGACATTCAACCACCTCCCCATGTGCCCACTAGCATAATTTCTCCTTCAGTGCTCTTAAGGAGAAAGCCTTGCCTATGGAGGCAGCAGACTCTGAGAAACTAGCTCCCTTATCCCTGCAGCCAGGTCCCTTCAGACTCAGTCTGGATTTCCTTTGGCCAGTGCCACTAAGGGGAGCCTGCACCTGTCCTATTACAGTGGAGAATATGGGAGGAGAATGCCCTGGTAGGACTTGTCCGTGGTGGGCGCTTCTGCCTGTTGCTTCTCATCTGCTTCTTGCTGTTGTGTCTGACTCTATGTGACCTCATGCTTCCTTGTCCTTCACCATTTCCCGGAGGTTGCTCAGACTCATGTCCCTTGAGTTGGTGATGCCATCCAACCATCTCATCCTCTGTCACCCCCTTCTTCTCCTGCCCTCAATCTTTCCCAGCATTGGGGCCTTTTCCAATGAGTTGGCTATCTCACTCTTTTTTCTTTGATTCTTCAGTACAGTCCTAAGCCTCATGTCTGTACACTTGGCTATCTGGAACTCTCTGCTGCTAAGTCACTTCAGTCATGTCCGACTCTGTGGGACCCCTTCCCTGGGATTCTCCAGGCAAGAACACTGGAGTGGGTTGCCATTTCCTTCTCCAATGCATAAAAGTGAAAAGTGAAAGTGAAGTAGCTCAGTCGTGTCTGACTCTTTGCGACCCCATGGACTGCAGCCTACCAGGCTCCTCCATCCATGGGATTTTCCAGGCGAGAGTACTGGAGTGGGGTGCCATTGCCTTCTCCGTCTGGAACTCTCTACCTACTATCAATGCCCCTTCATCTTCTCTTCCCTGGTCAGGGCCCTCCCTTCTAATTCTTTACTGCCTCTCGTTATGTCATTTCAAAGTCTTCCCTTAACCTGGCATCTTCCCCTGATGACCAGGGGGTACCACCTCTGCCTAATTTGACTCAAGCCTGCTCTGCTCAGGACACACAGCCCTGGCTACACATTACCAGTCAGTGTTCCCACCTCCTTTCCTTTAGTACCCATTGTATCTATGCAGGAGTTGGTTAAGAACAAAACTGGCCAATATGGGGAGAGGGAAGGATTATTATGAGATTATATGAAATTTTCTGTGTGCAACTTTTTTTTTCCATTTATTTTTATTAGTTGGAGGCTAATTACTTCACAACATTGCAGTGAATTTTGTCATACATTGACATGAATCAGCCATGGAGTTACATGTATTCCCCATCCCGATCCCACCTCCCACCTCCCTCTCCACCCGATTCATCTGGGTCTGCCCAGTGCGCCAGGCCTGAGCACTTGTCTCATGCATCCCACCTGGGCTGGTGATCTGTTTCACTATAGATAATATACATGCTGTTCTTTTGAAACACCCCACCCTCACCTTCTCCCACAGAGTTCAAACGTCTGTTCTGTACTTCTGTGTCTCTTTTTCTGTTTTGCATATAGGGTTATCATTACCATCTTTCTAAATCCCATATATATGTGTTAGTATGCTGTAATGTTCTTTATCTTTCTGGCTTACTTCACTCTGTATAATGGGCTCCAGTTTCACCCATCTCATTAGAACTGATTCAAATGAATTCTTTTTAACGGCTGAGTAATATTCCATGGTGTATATGTACCACAGCTTCCTTATCTATTCGTCTGCTGATGGGCATCTAGGTTGCTTCCATGTCCTGGCTATAATAAACAGTGCTGCAATGAACATTGGGGTGCATGTGTCTCTTTCAGATCTGGATTCCTCAGTGTGTATGCCCAGAAGTGGGATTGCTGGGTCATATGGCAGTTCTATTTCCAGTTTTTTAAGAAATCTCCACACTGTTTTCCATAGCGACTGTACTAGTTTGCATTCCCACCAACAGTGTAAGAGGGTTCCTTTTCTCCACACCCTCTCCAGCATTTGTTGCTTGTAGACTTTTGGATAGCAGCCATCCTGACTGGCGTGTAATGGTACCTCATTGTGGTTTTGATTTGCATTTCTCTGATAATGAGTGATGTGGAGCATCTTTTCATGTGTTTGTTAGCCATCTGTATGTCTTCTTTGGAGAAATGTCTGTTTAGTTCTTTGGCCCATTTTTTGATTGAGTCATTTATTTTTCTGGAATTGAGCTTCAGGAGCTGCTTGTATATTTTTGAGATTCATCCTTTGTCTGTTGCTTCATTTGGTATTATTTTCTCCCAATCTGAGGGCTGTCTTTTCACCTTGCTTATAGTTTCTTTTGTTGTGCAAAAGCTTTTAAGTTTCATTAGGTCCCATTTGTTTATTTTTGCTTTTATTTCCAATATTCTGGGAGGTGGGTCATAGAGGATCCTGCTGTGATTCATGTCGGAGAGTGTTTGGCCTATGTTATCCTCTAGGAGTTTTATAGTTTCTGGTCTTACATTTAGATCTTTAATCCATTTTGAGTTTATTTTTGTGTATGGTATTAGAAAGTGTTCTAGTTTCATTCTTTTACAAGTGGTTGACCAGTTTTCCCAGCACCACTTGTTAAAGAGGTTGTCTTTTTTCCATTGTATATCCTTGCCTCCTTTGTCAAAGATAAGGTGTCCATAGGTTCGTGGATTTATCTCTGGGCTTTCTATTCTGTTTCATTGATCTATATTTCTGTCTCTGTGCCAGTACCATACTGTCTTGATGACTGTGACTTTGTAGTAGAGTCTGAAGTCAGGCAGGTTGATTTCTCCAGTTCCATTCTTCTTTCTCAAGATTACTTTGGCTATTCGAGGTTTTTTGTATTTCCATACAAATTGTGAAATTATTTGTTCTAGTTCTGTGAAAAATACCGTTGGTAGCTTGATAGGGATTGCATTGAATCTATAGATTGCTTTGGGTAGAATAGCCATTTTGACAATATTGATTCTTCCAATCCATGAACACGGTATATTTCTCCATCTGTTTGTGTCCTCTTTGATTTCTTTCATCAGTGTTTTATAGTTTTCTATGTATAGGTCTTTTGTTTCTTTAGGTAGATGTACTCCTAAATATTTTATTCTTTTTGTTGCAATGGTGAATGGTATTGTTTCCTTAATTTCTCTTTCTGTTTTTTCATTGTTAGTGTATAGGAATGCAAGGGATTTCTGTGTGTTAATTTTATATCCTGAAACTTTACAATATTCATTGATTAGCTCTAATAATTTTCTGGTAGAGTCTTTAGGGTTTTCTATATAGAGGATCATGTCATCTGCAAACAGCGAGAGTTTCAATTCTTCTTTTCCTATCTGGATTCCTTTTACGTCTTTTTCTGCTCTGATTGCTGTGGCCAAAACTTCCAACACTATGTTGAATAGTAGAGGTGAGAGTGGGCACCCTTGTCTTGTTCCTGATTTCAGGGGAAATGCTTTCAATTTTTCACCATTGAGGGTGATACTTGCTGTGGGTTTGTCATATATAGCTTTTATTACGTTGAGGTATGTTCCTTCTATTCCTGCTTTCTGGAGAGTTTTAATCATAAATGAGTGTTGAATTTTGTCAAAGGTTTTCTCTGCATCTATTGAGATAATCATATGGTTTTTATCTTTCAATTTGTTAATGTGGTGTATTACATTGATTGATTTGTGGATATTAAAGAATCCTTGCATTCCTGGGATAAAGCCCACTTGGTCATGGTGTATGATTTTTTTAATATGTTGTTGGATTCTGTTTGCTAGAATTTTGTTAAGGATTTTTGCATCTATGTTCATCAGTGATATTGGCTTGTAGTTTTCTTTTTTTGTGGCATCTTTGTCTGGTTTTGGAATTAGGGTGATGGTGGCCTCATAGAATGAGTTTGGAAGTTTACCTTCTTCCGCAATTTTCTGGAAGAGTTTGAGTAAGATAGGTGTTAGCTCTTCTCTAAATTTTTGGTAGAATTCAGCTGTGAAGCCATCAGGTCCTGGGCTTTTGTTTGCTGGAAGAGTTCTGATTACAGTTTCGATTTCCTTGCTTGTGATGGCTCTGTTAAGATCTTCTATTTCTTCCTGGTTCAGTTTTGGAAAGTTATACTTTTCTAAGAATTTGTCCATTTCATCTAAGTTGTCCATTTTATTGGCATAGAGCTGCTGGTAGTAGTCTCTTATGATCCTTTGTATTTCAATGTTGTCTGTTGTGATCTCTCCATTTTCATTTCTAATTTTGTTGATTTGATTCTTCTCTCTTTGTCTCTTAATGAGTCTTGCTAGTGGTTTATCAATTTTGTTTATTTTTTCAAAAAACCAGCTTTTAGCTTTGTTGATTTTTGCTATGGTCTCTTTAGTTTCTTTTGCATTTATTTCTGCCCTAATTTTTAAGATTTCTTTCCTTCTACTAACCCTGGGGTTCTTAATTTCTTCCTTCTCTAATTGCTTTAGGTGTAGAGTTAGGTTATTTATTTGGCTTTTTTCTTGTTTCTTGATGTAAGCCTGTAATGCTATGAACCATCCCCTTAGCACTGCTTTTACAGTGTCCCATAGGTTTTGGGTTGTTGTGTTTTCATTCTCATTCATTTCTATACATATTTTGATTTCTTTTTTTGATTTCTTCTATGACTTGTTGGTTATTCAGAAGCGAGTTATTTAGCCTCCATATGTTTGAATTTTTAACAATTTTTTTTCCTGTAATTGAGATCTAATCTTACTGCGCCATGGTCAGAAAAGGTGACTGGAATGATTTCAATTTTTTTTTAATTTTCCAAGACCAGATTTATGACCCAGGATGTGATCTATTCTGGAGAAGGTTCTGTGTGCACTTTAGAAAAAGGTGAAGTTGATTGTTTTGGGGTGAAATGTCCTATAGATATCAATTAGGTCTAGCTGGTCCATTGTGTCATTTAAGGTTTGTGTTTCCTTGTTAATTTTCTGTTTAGTTGATCTATCCATAATTGTGAGTGGGGTATTAAAGTCTCCCACTATTATTGTGTTACTATGAATTTCCTCTTTCATACTCTTTAGCGTTTGCCATACATATTGCGGTGCTCCTATGTTGGGTGCATATATATTTATAATTGTTATATTCTCTTCTTGGATTGATCCTTTGATCATTATGTAGTGTCCTTCTTTGTCTCTTTTCACATCCTTTATTTGAAAGTCTATTTTATCTGATATGAGTATTGCGACTCCTGCTTTCTTTTGGTCTCCGTTTGTGTGAAATATTTTTTTCCAGCCCTTCACTTTTAGTCTGTATGTGTCTCTCGTTTTGAGGTGAGTCTCTTGTAGACAGCATATATAGGAGTCTTGTTTTTGTATCCATTCAGCCAATCTTTGTCTTCTGGTTGGGGCATTCAACCCATTTACATTTAAGGTAATTATTGATAGGTGTGGTCCCGTTGCCATTTACTTTGCTGTTTTGGGTTCACGTTTATACAACCTTTCTGTGTTTCCTGTCTAGAGAAGATCCTTTAGCATTTGTTGAAGAGCTGGTTTGGTGGTGCTGAATTCTCTCAACTTTTGCTTGTCTGTAAAGCTTTTGAATTCTCCTTCATATCTGAATGAGATCCTTGCTGGGTACAGTAATCTAGTTTGTAGGTTATTCTCTTTCATTACTTTCAGTATGTCCTGCCATTCCCTTCTGGCCTGGAGGGTTTGTATTGATAGATCAGTTGTTATCCTTATGGGAATCCCTTTGTGTGTTATTTGTTGTTTCTCCCTTGATGCTTTTAATATTTGTCCTTTGTGTTTGATCTTTGCTAATTTGATTAATATGTATCTTGGGGTGTTTCACCTTGGGTTTATCCTGTTTGGGAGTCTCTGGGTTTCTTGGACTTGGGTGGCTATTTCCTTCCCCATTTTAGGGAAGTTTTCAGCTATTATCTCCTCGAGTATATTCTCATGGCCTTTCCTTTTGTCTTCTTCTTCTGGGACTCCTGTGATTCAAATGTTGGGGAGTTTCACATTGTCCCAGAGGTCCCTGACGTTGTCCTCATTTCTTTTTATTCTTTTTTATTTTTTCCTCTCTGCTTCATTTATTTCCACCATTTTATCTTCTACCTCACTTATCCTATCTTCTGTCTCCGTTATTCTACTTTTGGTTCCCTCCAGAGTGTTTTTGATCTCATTTATTGCATTATTCATTTTTAATTGACTCTTTTTTATTTCTTCTAGGTCTTTATTAAACATTTCTTGCATCTTTTCAATCTTTGTCTCCAGGCTATTTATCTATAACTCCATTTTGTTTTCAAGATTTTGGATCATTTTTATTATCATTATTCTAAATTCTTTTTCAGCTAGATTCCCTATCTCCTCCTCTTTTGTTTGACTTGGTGGGCATTTTTCATGTTCCTTTACCTGTTGGGTATTTCTCTGCCTTTTCATCTTGTTTAGATTGCTGTGTCTGGAGTGGGCTTTCTGTATTCTGGAGGTCTGTGATTCCTTTTTGTTGTGGAGGTTTTACCCAATAGGTGGGGTTGGACGATTGGCTTGTCAAGGTTTCCTGGTTAGGGAAGCTTGCGTCGGTGTTCTGGTGCGTGGAACTTGATTTCTTCTCTCTGGAGTGCAATGGAGTACCCAGTAATGAGTTTTGAGAAGTGTTTATGTGTTAGGTGTGACCTTGGGCAGCCTGTATGTTGGCGTTCAGGGCTATGTTCCTGCCTTCCTGGAGAATTTGCGTGGTATGTCTTGTTCTAAAACTTATTGGCTCTTGGGTGGTGGTTGGTTTCAGTGTAGGTATGGAGGCTTTTGGATGGTCTCTTATTACTTAAGGTTCCATGTAGTCAGGAGTTTTCTGGTGTTCTCAGGTTTTAGGCTTAAGTCTCCTGCCTCTGGATTTCAGTTTTATTCTTCCTGTAGTCTCGAGACTTCTCCAACCATACAGCACTGATAATAAAACTTCTATGTTAATGGCTAAAGATTCTCCCCTGTGAGGGACACCCAGAGATGCTCACAGAGTTACATGGAGGAGAGGGAAGAGGGAGATAGAGATGAGCAGGAGGAGAAAAAGGGTGGCTCAAGAGGAGAGAGACAGATCTACGCAGTTGTCTGTTCCCAGAGTGTTCTCTTCACCCACAAAGATTCACAGAATTGGATTGGGAAGAGAAGGGGAAAGGAGGAAATAGAGGTGTTTTGAGCGATAAAACAGAGAGTCAAGATTGGAAGAGAGTAATCAACACACTCCTGAATAAAAATGGGGACTGAATGTTGGATTCCTAAATGTCCACAATTTATATCATATACTGAAAAACAAAGATTAAAAACCTAGAGTAGAGGTTAGACTCTTAAAAATACTATATTAAAAACAAAAACCAAAACACACAAAAAAATTTTTAGAAATATATATGAAGTTTGGTTTAAAAATAGGGCTTCTTTCTTTCTTTCTTTCTTTTTTTTTGGTAAGATTATAGTGTAATGAAAATGAAAATTAAGAAGTAGTAGAGGAGTAATAGAGGACTTTAAAAGGAAATAAGAGAAAAAGAAAAATAGAGAATAGAAGAGAAATAGGAAAAGAAGAAAAAAAAACAAGAAAAAAATTTTTTTCCTAATTAAAAAAGTCATAAAAATCTATGAAAATGAAAGTTAAGGAGTAATGGGGGAGTAATAGGGAATTTTAAAATAAAATAAAAGAGAAAAAAGAAAAAAAATTTTTTTTACTTTAAAAAAAAAAAGTAAAAATATATTTAGGAATTTCTCTGGAGCTGTTGCGATCAGTGTGGGTTCGGTTCAGTTTCAGATAGCTCCTCGTTTCAGCTTACACTTCTCGATCTCTACAGGCCCCTTCCAGTGTAGTCGGTGTTTTCTATGGGGATTTTAATCTGTTGCACTGGTCCCTTCTGAAGCGGTTCCCTTTGTTTATTTGGCTTCTGTTTGCAGGTCTCTTCAGGGCCTAATTTCCGCAATGACACAGGCGGGTGGAGGTGGATTCTTATTCATGTAGCTAGTTCTTCGCGCTGCGGGGAGGGGCTGGCGCTGCTTTCCCGTCCGCGCTTCTCAGGCTCCTGGCTGCTCTATAAGGAGCGTGCCCTGTGCTGCGCGCGGTTCCAGCCCTGGGGTGTTTCACAAAAGCGTGGAACAAAAGCTGCGCCTGCTTTTGTGCCTACCCCGTCGGAGCGGCTCAGGCAGCCAGAAGCTTGACGGGCGCTCTCTCCCCGAGTGCGGCTCGTCTTCTGCCCTGCGCGATCCCAGTCTCAGTTTCTGCCGCGCCAGTCAGGTGCGTGCGCCCTCTGCCCTCCTCGTCCCCAGCCCCAGTCCCCGCCCGCGCCAGTCAGGGGCGTGTGCCCTGTGTCTCGACGCGACCCTCCCGGCGGATGTCGGCCATCCAGAATCTCAGGAGGCCTTTGATTAGAAACTGGGGGCCTGTTTGCAGTGCGCCGGTAGGGGATGCAGTCCTTGGGGCCGAGCCTGCCCCCTTTCCCCTCCCCCCTGCCTCCTGCCTCCGGCGGGGCTGGGCCGGTCCGCAGCCTGCGAGCTCTTCTCTGGACTTCCTCGGTCCCTTTGTTCTGCGAACAGTGTGTTCGGGCCAGTTAATTTTCTCTCTCTTTTTTGCTGTCCCACAGTTTAAGTTGGTAACTCACAAAAGCTCCCTCCGATTGTCCTCAGGGCACTCAGACCCGGTCCTTACCCTAAGCAATGCCGCCCGCTCCTCTCCATTCTGCCCCCACTTGCTGGTGGCAGATGCGGGCGTCTGGGATACTTTTCTGCTGGGAGTTGCTTTTAGGCACTGTAATCTATGAGTTTTATTTATTGTTCCCCTCCCAGTCAGGTTGCCCTCCGAGATTCAAACACTTCCCCCAGGCCTGCCAGTGCGAGGGTTTCCTGGTGTTTGGAAACTTCCTCTATTGAGAGTCCCTTCCCGGACGGATCTCTGTCCTTAGCTCTTTTGTCTCTCTTTTTATCTTTTATATTTTGTCCTACCTCCTTTCGAAGACAATGGGTTGCTTTTCTGGGTGCCTGATGACGTCAGCTAGCGATCAGAAGTTGTTTTGTGAAGTTTGCTCTGCGTTCAGTTATTCTTTTGATGAATTTGTAGGAGAGAAAGTGGTCTCCCTGTCCTACTCCTCCGCCGTCTTGGCTCCTCCTCCTGTGTGCAACTTTTAAAAATTGTAAGGAAGAAAGAAAGCAAAGTTCTCAGTTGTGTCCAAATCTTTGCGACCCTATGGACTGTAGCCTGCACCAGGAACCTCCATCCATGGGATTTTTTTAGGCAAGAATACTGGAGTGGGTTGCCATTTCCTCCTCCAGGGGATCTTCCCGACCCAGAGATTGAACCCGGGTCTCCTGCATTTCAGGCAGACGCTTTGCCCTCTGAACCATCAGGGAAGCTATCCCCAAAATTGTAAAGCACTATAGAATTTTAATTATTTTCTTGGGCTCCAAAATCACTGCAAACAGTGACTGCAGTCATGAGATTAAAAGACACTTGCTCTTTGAAAGAAAAGCTATGACAAAACTAGACAGCATATTAAAAAGCAGATATCACTTCGATGACAAAGGTTTGGATAGTCAAAGCTATGGTCTTTTCAATAGTCATATACAGATGAGAGAGCTGGACCCTAAAGAAGGCTGAGAGCAAAAGAATTGATACTTTTGAACTGCAGTGCTGGAGAAGACTCTTGGGAGTCCCTTGGACAGCAAGGGGATCAAGCCAGTGAATCCTAAAGGAAATCAACCCTGAATATTCGTTGGAAGGACTAATGCTGAAATTGAAGCTCCAATACTTTGGCCACCTGATGCAAAGAGCTGACTCATTAGAAAAGACCCTGTTGTTGGGAAAGACTGAAGGCAGGAGGAGAAGGGGATGACAGAGGGTGAGATGGTTGGATGATATCACTGAGTCAATGGACAGGAGTTTGAGCAAACTCTGGAAGATTGTGAAGAACAGGAAATCCTGGCATGCTGCATTCCACGGGATTGTAAAGAGTTGGACATGACTTAGCTACTGAAAAACAACAATAGAATTTAAATAATCTGGGACTTCCCTAGTGGCCCAGCAGTAAAGAGTCCACTTTACAATATAGGTGAAGTAGGTTCAATCTCTGATGAGGGAACTAGAGAGCCTGTGCACCAAAACTACTGCTCCTGTGGGCTCCCTAGAGCCTGTGCACCACAACAAGAGAAGCCCATGGAGCACAACTAGAGGAAGCCTGAGCATGCAGTGAAGAACCCAAAGGCCACAGTAAAGATCCAGCAGAACCAAAATTTTTAAAAAAATTTTTTAATATTTATTCCAATAAATAAAAACAAAATGTAAAAAAACCTCCAAACAAAATAAACAAAAAATAAGGCTGATCAAAAGCCAGATGCAGAGATATAATATTTTATAACACTTGTGGCATTTTTCCTTGAATTAAGTTATCTGTTTCTAGACTATAAGCTACTTAAGCACAGTTTCTTTTCTTTTTAATCTTAGTCAACTTTGTATTCCACACAGCACCTGACATCTTGCCCAGTAGAGATGCTCTGTAACTAGTTATTACTATTGTCCATGATGTCTATGAATATTCTTGCCTCTCTGAGCATAAGACTGGCTGAGATATTGGAAGCCCTGAAGGAGTTTTCTTGTTTCTCAGAGCCTCACTGCTTAAGAATGAGAATAAGGAAATTCAACCTTCCATTCAGAATTCAGCTACCAACTGTACCCGTCCTTGACAATGTGAGAAGAATTCCACAACCAGGACTGAGGGTTTTAAAATCCACTGCTAACCCTTAGAATCAGAGCCTCAGTCATGGCCCCTTATTAACTGTATTTATTTATTTATTTTTAATATTTTTTTCCATTTATTTATATATATATATGGAATTACTAATTGTATTTAAAAAAATTTTTCTTTAACCTCACTGCGAGGTACGTGGAATCTTAGTCCCCCAGTCAGAAATCAAATCCATGCCCCCTGCTTTGGAAGCACGGAGTCTTAACCACTGGAGCACCAGGAAAGTCCCTCCTTATTAACTTTAATTCGTAGACCAGAGTTGGAAAAGCTACCATCCTACAAACCATTGATCAGAGGGCCTGTTGAAATGTCCATGACTTCAGTGTAGGTATGAAAGGCCAATGGTAATTTCTCATAGGAACAAAAGCCATGCTTTCTATAAATATCTTTCTACAAATAACAGGAAACAGAGAAGAAGCACCTAGATTAGCAGAGTTTGGGTCTTACTTATGCCACTTATTAGCTGTGAGACTTTGGAGAAACTGTCTAATTTTTCTGTGCCTCAACTTAGAGAGTTTTTGCTAAATTTGCTAATTTATGGTACTTTGTAATTTATTGAGTTTCCTGTGAAGATTCAGTGAATAAATTAACAGCAAACACTTAGAAGAACACCCATCACATGGAGGGTACTTATTAGATCCTACACACTTATCAGAAAAATAATAACACATTGACTCTGCTCTGACTAAATTCCTCTGTTTGTTGGGGGAATTTCCAAACGCTAAGTTCCCTAAAATCAATTCCTCTTCAAAATACACTACCCACCACGAACTGCTTCAGAGCTTTTACGTCTTGCTAACCATGAGAATTTATGGGACCTTACTCAACAATCACATGGGACACGCCATGTTGCTCCCTAATTCAAGTTAGCCCCAAATTCTGTCTAACCAAAACGATCTGCCTTCCTATGGAGACTAATCTGACTTCAGTAAGTCCTAGGTGACCTTTCTGTTGCCAGTTAGGCAAACCAGCAAGTCATCCCATGCTGTTTTACATGTTCTCTCTGCCAAATCGTACGTGTTAATCTTGTCTCTACAATTTAGCCTTTAGCTCCTTAGAAACAGGGCTTCCCTTGTGGCTCAGTTGATAAAGAATCTGCCTGCAATGCAGAAGACCTGGGTTTGATCCCTGAGTTGGGAAGATCCCCTGGAGAAGGGAAAGGCTACTCACTCCAGTATTCTGGCCTGGAGAATTCCATGGACTCTATAGTCCCGACATGACTGAGTGACTTTCACTTCACTTCCTTAGAAGCATTCTTTATAGTAAGGTTTGTTATTGTTTCGTCGCTAAGTTGTGTCTGACTGTGATCCTGTGGACTGTAGCCTGCCAGGCTCCTCTGTCCATGAGATTTCCCAAGCAAGAATACTGGAGTGAGTTGCCATTTCCTCCTCCAAGGGATCTTCCCAACCCAGAGATTGAACCCAGGTCTCCTGTACTGGCAGGCAGATTCTTTACCACTAAGCCACCAGACAAGTTCCATAGCAAGGTTACCTTCACTTTAAAGATGTGGCACAGTGTACAGGAGAAACTAACGTGACATTGTGAAGCAATTACACGTCAATTAAAAAAGAAGATGTGACACAGGGTCAGAGACTCTCTGCCTGAGGTTACAGAGCTTAGCCCAGTGCTCTCTAGTTCCCTGGAGGCTTTCCAGTGCCTAGCACGACGGTGAGTGCATTATCAGTGCTCACTCAATATGCACGCATGCACGCTCAGTCACTTCAGTTGTGTCCAACTCTATGCAACCCTATGGACTGTAGCCCACCAGGCTCCTCTGTCCATGGAATTTTCCAGGCAGGAATACTGGGGTGGGATGCCATGCCCTCCTCCAGAGGCTCTTCCCAACCCAGGGATTGAACCTGCATCTCCTACATCTCCAGCATTGCAGGCAGGTTCTTTACGCACTGCGATACCTGGGAAGCCTCATTCGATATGCATTGCTTGCTAAAAAATGTCACTCAAGCTCTCAGCCCTAATGCAATCTTTTCAGAAACCTCTGTGACATGAGAACAAAGTGGAGGAAGAAGCAAATGTGCTGGCTGAAGAACAAAAGAAGAAATATGAGCAGAGGTCCAAGTGAACTTGTACACCCAAGGAAGCAACAGAAACAAGAGAAGCCAGAAGCCAGGGACACTGGTACTAATTGTTGGACTGCATGCCTACAATCTAGAACTTGTCTCAGTGGGTCTGGCATATCTATGGCCACTCTGATCACCTCAACCACCTTTGAGAGACCCACCTTGCTCATATCAAAGTGGTCCCTTTTGGTCCTTTGCCCTGGACCTGTTATATTATGGACTAGTTCTCTTCTCAGTTGTGGCTGAATGTAAAATGTGCATAATAAATCATCTCTTCAGCTGTCTTAGCTGAAGAAAACAAAAAATGCCACTCAAGCTTTTACTGCACCTCCCATCACACATCATAAGTAAGCCAGGAAATAAGGCCTCTTTCTGGCAATGGTCAGACTCTGATGTTGAGACAGTACATGCACATTGCCATGACAACTGATGGAAGAGTGGAAATGATCCAAATTAGAATAAACCCCTAGAATTTTTCCTGAGAATCCCAGATGTTCCAAGTTTAGCTTATCCCCAGGTCATCTTTATAAGCAAAGAAGGGGCTTCAGACAGATACCAGGTCAGAGCTTGGTCTGGAATCCTCATTTCAGATCATCAGAAGCACCCACCTGTCTTAGAAATAATTTGGTCTTCCAAAGTTCCCCTACATGGAAATAGGAGCAGCTCATCTAGAATTAGCCTGCATCAGAGGGAATCTTCCAGATTTATCCAAAAGCATAATAGGGGACAGAGCCAGAACTGGGCAGCTATGGATGCTATAGAGCAAAAAAAAAAAAAAAAAGCATGGTGTAAAGTCTAGGAAGGTTAGGACTTTCCTGGTCCAGTGGTTAACAGTCTGCCTGCCAATTCAGGCTACATGGGTTCAATTCCTGGTCCCAGAAGATCCCATATAATGTAGAGCGACTAAGCCTATGTGCCACAAATATTGAGCCCTTGTGCTGCAACTATTGAAGTCCATGCACCCTAGAGCCTGTGCTCCAAAACGAGCGAAGCCACTGCAATGAAAGGCCTGAGCACCACAATGAAGAGTAGCCCCAACTCTTTAAAGCTAGAGGAACACAACTCAGCAACTTTCACTTTCAGTTTAGTTCTTTGTTTGCTTACGTGAGATTAGTGTAAAAAAATTTTTTTAAAAACATCTCCTTTTGCCTTTAGCAATTTTTATATTCGTAAAGTTTAACCCTTAGTTGGTTCTTAACAATCCAATCTTTGTTTGACCTTAGGTCTCGTGAGCTGAGTGCCTACTCTCTCCAGGAAGGAAACTGCACCAATATTTGTTCCTGTTAAATAGCAACTTAGCTTGTTTTCCCTTGTTGTCAATAAATATTAACATCACTCAAAAAAAAAAAAAAAACCTAGAGGAAGTCCACACACGTCAACAAAGACCCAGCGCAATCATAAATAAATAAAATAATAAGAAAATTAAAAATAAAATCTAGGAAAGTTAGATTTGTCTTCCTAGCCTAGCCACTACCTTGCTTCTGGAACTTGGGAAATCACCTTACTTCCCTGAGCTTTAGTTTCCTCATTTGTAAATTGGAGAGGTTAGGTTTAGTTGATCCCCAAGCAGGAGACACAAGAGACATGGGTTTGATCCCTGGGTCAGGAAGATCCCATGCAGTAGGAAATGGCACCCACTCCAATATTCTTGCCTGGAAAATTCCATGAGCAGAGGAGCCTGGTGGGTTACAGTCCATGGGGCCGTGAAGAATCAGACATGATTGAACAACTAAATACATACACACACAAGGTCTACAGCTTTAACAATCAAACTAGTCTCCGAGGTAAAACAACAAGCTCCCATCAAATGTTGAGTCTATGTTGTCCTTCACCACTTTCTTGGTCCCAAATTCCTTCCAGATCTCTGCAATACAGAACTTTTAATTTGCCTGATCAGGTGCTTATTTTACCACGAGTTGAAACTGCTTCCTATTAAAATGAAAACCATAATATTCTAAACAGGTGAATCTTAATATTCCTAATTTTATTTCTGATTAAAAAGTATAATGTAAGATTATATCAATAAAATGACAATTATAAAGAATGCAAATATCCCATAACTCAGAGATAGTCACTGTTAACATCTATATATATATATATATATATATATATATATATCTTTCCAATATTTTCTCAAAGGGTGCATGTACATCTATAGATAATAGAAATTTTACTGTGTATGACATTTCCTATAGAATTTCTACTTAACACAATATTGTGAAGAATTTTCCCATGTTTAAGATATTTTTCTGTCTGTCCAAGAGTCTGAATAATATTTTATCAAATAGATGCATCAACATTTACAGAAATGATTCATTTTGTTTGAAACATTTGGGGTGAGAAACAGCTGTCCTTGATATAGCAATAAAAGGAAGTCTTTGACACAGGGCACCTAGAGTTTCAAGGACACTTTTTCCCATGACCATATCACGATAAGGCCAACATCTTATTGCATAAACATTGGTGCATTATGTTTAAACACTGCTCACTCTTAAGTAGTCATGTTCTTATCATAGGGGCCCTCTTCTGTCTGCATCCTTCCCACAACACAACAGTGACCCTAGTGACAATGAAAGTGACATGAAACAGAAACAGAGGCCTCAGTGTTCAGAAGGCCAAGGTCAGTTTCAAGTCTATAAAGCTCACTCTGCATCTGAGAGTCAGAATTAGGAAATACCCATATACATAAATATGTTCAGTTCAGTTCAGCTGCTCAGTCGTGTCCAACTCTTTGCGACCCCATAGACTGCAGCACACCAGGCCTCCCTGTCCATCACCAACTCCCAGAGCCTACTCAAACTCATGTCCATCGTGTAAGTGATGCCATCCAACCATCTCATCCTCTGTCGTCCCCTTCTCCTCCTGCCCTCAATCTTTCCCAGCATCAGGGTCTTTTCAAATGAGTCGGTTCTTCCCATCAGGTGGCCAAAATATTGGAGCTGCAGCTTCAATACCAGTCCTTCCAATAAATATTCAGGACTGATTTCCTTTAGGATGGACTGGTTGGATCTCCTTACAGTCCAAGGGACTCTCAAGAGTCTTCTCCAATACCACAGTTCAAAAGCATCGTTCTTCGGTGCTCAGCTTTCTTTATAGTCCAACTCTCACATCCATACATGACTACTGGAAAAACAGTAGCTTTGATTAGATGGACTTTTGTTGGCAAAGTAATGTCTGTGCTTTTTATTTTTTTTAAATGTATACTTTAATTAAGGTATAAAGTATATAAACAATCAGGTAAGCTTCTAGAGAAGCTGACCAAGATACATAAATTAAATATTCTGTAAAATGTCTGTGCTTTTTAATATGCTGTCTAGGTTGGTCATAACTTTTCTTCCGAGGAGCAAACATCTTTTAATTTCATGGCTGCAGTCACCATCTGCAGTGGTTTTGGAGCTCAAAAAAATAAAGTCTGTCACTGTTTCCATTGTTTCCTTATCCATTTTCCATGAATATATATAAAAATATATAAATATACATAAATATAATTAGCCTCTTCTCCCATCTCAGGCTGAAAATTTCATATTGATGATATTACTCTTGTTTATGCCTTGTTACATGGAAATGTATAGACCTAGTGATTTAATTTGCTGTGATTTGTCTTCATAATGTTTTCCTTGTCCCAGATTTTCCAGCGATGAGAGACCCACATTATATGGGGAAAATTAGGTCACTGGCATGAGCTTTTCTTTCCCTGCCCTTCTATTAATATAATTTTCTTCCTCTTAATCGTTTGTGAAAAAGAGTAAGTTACATTTACATTTACAGTAAATTTACATTTCTGTTTGCAATGTTGATTTCTGGAAGTCTTCTTTTAAATGCCTGAAAACAATGACATGAAATCTTCCCAACTGATATAAGGAGACTCAGAGACAAAAAGAACTGAGGACTGGTCCAGGGTCACACTGTTCATAAGGGGACAATCCGCTGAGACAGAGCTGGTGACTCTGAGTCCCATGTTCCAACCACATTCTCTGCTGCTGAGATCCACTGGTCTTGCCTTCCTTGGGGTAAAATAAGGATAGGATTTCAATACAACAAGAGGATAGTAACCAGAATACAATCTGACAGGGTGAGTGTTCCTTAGGAAAAACCCTTCATTTAGAAGTATAATGTTAATGGAGAACTGTTCATCCTTAGGAAAGGAGAAACTCATTTGCATTCATCTACTAGATATTTTGCAGAAGGAAATGGCAACCCACTCCAGTATTCTTGCCAAGGGTAATCCATGGACAGAGAAGCCTGGTGGGCTACGGTCCAAAGAGTCGCAAAGAGACAGACATGACTGAAGTGATGTAGCAAGCATGCACTAGATATTTATTATGTTTATGTGCAAGTTACTTTGCACTAGGTACTACACATAACTACTACTGGTAATACCTACAGATATCTAGGTACTACAGATAGAACACACAAGATATTTATAAGATGTGTGCATGTGCGCATGTGTGTGGGCATGCACGTGTGCGTGCTAAACCACTTCAGTTGTGTCTGACTGTTTGCGACCCTATGGATTGTAGCCCACCTGGCTCCTCTGTCCAAGGGATTCTCCAGGCAAGAATACTGGAGTTGATAGCCATGCCCTCCTCCAAGGGATCTTCCTGACCCAGGGACTGAATCCACGTCTCTTAAGTCTCCTGCATTGGCAAGCAGATACTTTACCACAAGTGCCACCTGGAAAGCTCACTTATAAGATATGCTGCTAAGTCACTTCAGTCGTGTCCGACTCTGTAACCCCATAGACAGCAGCCCACCAGGCTCCTCCGTCCCTGGGATTCTCCAGGCAAGAACACTGGACTGGGTTGCCATTTCCTTCTCCAATGCATGAAAGTGAAAAGTGAAAGGGAAGTCGCTCAGTCATGTCCAACACTTAGCAACCCCATGGACTGCAGCCTACCAGGCTCCTCCATCCATGGGATTTTCCAGACAAGAGTACTGCATTGGGGTACCACTGCCTTCTCCAACTTATAAGATATTGTCCCTGCTTAACACAAACTAGTCAGGGAGATGGGCCATTTATCAAGCTATGAGAAAAGAGCCTGAGACAAAGTAATTAATATGCACATGATTGATCAAAGTATACAATAATAATGCTACTTAAAACATATTTAGCACTTGCTATTTGCCAAACACTTTGCAGTAATCTCTTTTAAGGCTTACAACAAGTTTATGAAGATGGTAGCATTGTGATCTCCAGTTTGCAAATGAGACCTTGAGACAATAAATAAGCAAATGAATTTTTGTTCAAGATCACAGAACTAAGGAAATTAGGACTTCAACTAAGCTGTCTGGGTCCAGAACCTGTTAAACATAATACTGTATTCCACCCCCTCCCTCAGGTGATGCTCTGTGTGTGAATGTATGTGACTGTGAACATTTAACATTCAATTTAGAACAGAAAAATAGACCTCTGCAATTATCAATTATTTATATCACTGCACTATGTCTTCTGACTTTTAGCAGTGTACAAAAGTGTTTTACACTATTGCAATTGGTCAATATCTGTGTTTAGCTCACTATTATTTTATATAAATAGTTCCATATACTTAAATTCCACTAGTTTATACATCTTATGCATGCCACTAAATATAGAATCCTTGTCTGGATCACTATTGCTGTTTAGGTTACTACTTCATTTTCTCTATGAGTACTCTTTTTGCCATAACAAGCTATAAACACATTCCTTTGGTTAATAATCCCATTACTGAGATTGCTAAAACAAACGATTGGATCAAACACTATGAACAGTTTTATGATCCCCAACCCATACCGGGTTGCTTTCCAGAAGGACTGGCCAATTTACAAAGCCAGGAGTAATGTGTTGGTGCCCTTCTTATTCCCTAATCCTGCCAGTGCTTAAAAAAGAATCACTGGGTTAGTTTTGCTAATTTAACAAATACGGTAAAACCTCATGATATTCCAGCTTGAGTTTCTTCATTACTAATGTGTTATTAAATTTATTTTTCTAAAAAAACAAAAGAAAGCTAAGATTTTCCCCATAATTTCCTATCTATATTTTTCTATGTGTACAATATTTGTTTCACCCTTTCTCTTTCTTATATGCTAAGGAAATACTTTAAAAAAAAATAAGGAACAGTGTTCAAATATTAATGCTCTAATAACTGGGAAATTCTCATATTCAATTCACTTGACTAAGATTTTTTAATTACTTGTACTACACAGATACCATCATAAGACTCTAAGAAATTGCAAAATAAAAATTGTAATTATTTAAAAGTTGGAGATGGGACTTCCCTAGTGGTTCAGTAGGGAAGACTCCATGCTCCCAATGCAAGTTTGATCCCTGGTCAGGGAACTGGATCCCACATGCCACAACTAAAGACCCAGTGCAGCCAAATAAATAAATAAATACTTATTATTTTTTATTTTATTTAGAATCATTTATTTTATTTTAAAATAAATTTTAAAAGTTGGAGACAGTGCCAAGTAATACCAGATATCTGATACTACCATTCAGAAATATGATTCTATAAATGGAAATACCACTTTTTCAATTAATGACACTTAGCTATGTTGTTTTCTTTAAGAGTCTCAGGCTTCTTTGAGATTCTGACAAAAACCTATGGGTCATCTCCATGAAAGATACCCATATGCATACATTTTGCACAAGGTCTCATAGATTTCCATGGGTCCCCAGTTAACGATTCCTGTCTCAGCAGTATTATTTGTATAATTTTTTTTTCTTCAAAATGTTTCTCCTAACTACCCTCTTCACTATATCCCATTGCCAATCCCCCTGGTTTGTATCTGGGGTTACAGAGAGGAACAGCATGGGAGAAAAGCATAAATAACCCTAATGCTGTCATGGCAGTGATGAGTTCTTTAATGGAGGTAAGGCCAGCATGCAGTGGGGGTGTGCTAAAGAAGAGCCATCAGTATAGTTTGACTCACCACTGCTCACCCCAGACAATTTCAATAGCTTCCTAACTGGTCTTGATTTCTCCTTTGCCTTTTGCCCCAATTCACTTTTTGCTTACTAGAACAAAATGTCTTCTTAAAGCCTAACCAGATCACATTATCCCTTTGTAAAACTCTCTAATCACACTAAGAATAAAATTCAAACCCTTATCCATAGCTTCCAAGGCTCTACTTCATCTGGCCCAGACCTCTCTCTTACTACTCTTTGCTAAGTTGAATCCATCCTAGTGCCACTGCCCTTTCACCCAAGGACTTTTGCACTTCTTTCCCTACCTGAATCACACGTCTCCTGGAGCTTCCATGACTTTCTTTCTCTCTTCATTTAGATCTCAGGTGGCTGAGAGGTGCATTCCCTGAACACACTGTCTAAAATCTTCTCTCAGGACTTCCCTGGTGGTCCAGTGGTCAAGACTGCACATTTCCAATGCAGGGGCTGCAGGTTGGACCCCTGGTCAAGGAACTAGATCCCACATGCAGCCACTAAGAGCTGGAACAGCCAAAGAAAGAAAGAAATATTTCAAAAAGCTAAAATAAAATATTCTCTCCACCCTGATCATTCTTTTACTGTTCACTCTGTTTTATAATTTTTCGCCACACTTGCCATCACCAGGCACTTTATTAATATGCGGTTTGGTTTCTGATTTTTCCACTCATAAATACCATGAGCAGAGGGACTTTGTTTAGGTACCGGTGCAACCGTACCTAACAGTGCCTGCCCAGTACACCTAATAAGTTGTTCCAATATTTATTAAATAAATGTTGGGATTCATACTTTGCTTATGCACTACAGATCATAACTGTTTTCTGTTTACAGAGTAAAAAGTTAAAGAAAACTTTTTAAAAGTTAAAAATCTTCAACCACTATAAAAGGATAAAAGGTGTAATGATAGTTAGCAGTCTAGTATTCACATTTTAAATGTACCTACTATTGTGAAAAATTAGCATGAGAAGACCAGATTTGTAATTTTTATAAAAAAATAAAGCTGTCTATAAAAAGGAATGCATTTCAGTTCTAATGAGATGGATAAACCTAAAGCCTATTATACAGAGTGAAAGTAAGTCAGAAAGAGAAAGACAAATATCATATATTAATGCATATATACGGAACCTGGAAAGATGGTACTGACTATCCTATATGCAGGGCAGTAAAGGAGACACAGATATAAAGAACAGACTTTGGACACACTGGGGGAAGGAGAGGGTGGGATGATTTGGGAGAATAGCATTGAAACATATACATTACCAAATGCAAAACAGATAGCCAGTGGGAATTTGATGTATGACACAAGAAACCCAAAGCCAGTGCACCTGACCACCAAAAGGGATGTAGTAGGGAGGGAGACAGGAGGGGGGTTCAAGAGGGAGGAGACACACATATGCCTGAATCATGGCTGATTCATGTTGATGTATGGCAGAAACCATCACAATATTGCAAAGCAATTATCCTCTAATTAAAAACAAATAAATAATAAAGCTGTCATACACTGTATTTGAAAAAATTCAGTGTAAACACATATTAAAGGGTTGAAACTACATAGAAAGTTTATTTAATTAAAAGTAGAATTCTCTCCTATTCATATTCAAATATCCCTGTGTGCACCAAGTTGCTTTAGTCCTGTCCAACTCTTTGTAACTCTATGGACTGTTGCCCACCAGTCTCCTCTGTCCAAGGGATTCTCTAGGCAAGAATACTGGAGTGGGTTGCCATAACCTCCTCCAGGTAATCTTCCTGACCCAGTGATGCAACCCACGTCTCTTACACCTCCTGCACTGGCAGGTGGGATGTTTACCACTAGTGCCACCCAGGAAGGCTTCACACACACATAAACATTCACATATGTATATGTATATACTTAAAATGTATACAAATTAATCTATTCTACATACCATTTTCCCATTTCTTTAAAAAATGTTGAATTTATCTTGGAGGATTTTTAAGATTTCAACACTTAAGGCTACATATACATATACCCAGGAAGCCTTCATACACATACACACACACATACACACATCCACATATATGTATGTATATATATATAATATATACTTAAAACATATACAAATTAATCTACTCCACATACCATTTTTCCATTTCTTTAAAAAATGCTGAATTTTTCTTGGAGGATGTTTAAGATTTCAACACTTAAGGCTACACTAAAGGTTTCCCCGATGGTCCAGTGTCTAAGACTCCACATTCCCAGTGCAGGGGTCCTGGGTTTGATCCCTGGTCAGGGAACTAGATCCCCCATGCTACAACAAAGAGTCTGCATGTCTCTAAGAGCTCATATGCCACAGCTAAATATTCCACATGCTGCAATTAAAGATCCCACATGCTGAAACTAAGACCCTGGGGCTGCCAAAGGAATAAATAAATAAAAATATTAAAGCAAAAAAAGCTACACTAATTCTTCAAAGGCTGAGGAATACATTTGACTAAACAGGTCATAACTTATGAATGGGCATTTAATTTAGATTAATTCTACAATTTTGCTATTTCTAAAATGGTTCAATAGATATCTCTGTATGCATGCTTAGTCACTCAGTTGTGTCCGACTCTTTGCAACTTCATGGACTGTAGCCCACCAGGCTCCTCTGTCCATGAGATTCTCCAGGCAAGAATAATGGAGTGGGTTGCCATTTCCTTCTCCAGTCTCTGTATAGATATATGTAATAAATATAGATTAATAGGGATCATACATTTTATATAATGTGATATTTAATGTATCATGTATAATTGAAAACATTTGCCATTTATGATATAATTTTACTGAGGATAAATAAAGTTCCTGAAAATAAAATATTTGAATTTGATACCATCAAATTGCCCTTCTAGATATCAATTATTCTTTAATAAATAAAATGTGAAACTTCTTGTTTTCTTATACTCTTGACAACTTTGGACATTAAAAATTACAGTCATTCCATGAATTAAAACAAAATGGTGCCTCATATTGTTTTGCCTTTTTAAAAAAATTATAAGACATACTAAATGATGCTCTATCTGACTCAAAATTATGGAATACTTCCTTCAGTGATTCAGTTCAAAAAGGTTATGTGTATTTATGCCAAAAGGAAAATAGACTTTAATTAACTTAAACAATGATCACTTCATTTGTAATATAACACCATCACATTCAGTTCAACTCCTACAATTTCCACCTAAGTAAAAAAGTTTATTGTTACCCATTAAGCATCTATCTTTCCATTATACTACAATGGTCTTCTAAAGGTCAAATACATGGAGTACTAGTACTACTTTTATTATTTGCCTTCTCTTCAGTTTTTGGCATTAACAGTACAATAACCTCTCAAATTTTTCTCTTCTTTTTTGCTTCTGGGACATGTGTTCTGGGTTCTAACTCCAATATCATTCCAGGTTTGATTACAGCATACTCTTCCTCAGTGCATCCCCTAACCTTAGAAATCTCTTAAGAGTTGGTCTTTAGTATCTTCACAATACACACACAATCTGGCTTACCTCTTATATTTTCATATCACCAGCATGGTGATAAGCTATTAATTTTGAGCTCAGTTCAGCCCAGATATCTTCTCCTGAGATATTCACCTATTTAGTTAAATAGAAATCTCATTCTGAACATTCCACAAGAAACTTAAAACTGAACAGATCCCCAGACAATTAGCTTTTCTCTTTTCTTTCTCCACCATCAGTAATGTTCCTCACTTCCTTCTCTCTGTCCCACCCAGTAAATAGCACCACCATCAACCAGACACTCAGGCAGCAAGCCTTCACAGATACCTTCTACAGCCAACTACTCCTTCCTGCATTAGTGCTATTGTTACCGAGCCCAAGCTTTCTCTGCTCGCCCGTACCATAGGCAAGAGAGGAAATGTTGAGACAAGGAAGAGACTTTAACTGGGAGGCTGGCAGGCCAAGAAGATGGCAGGCTAGCGCCTCAAAATAACCATCTTATTGGGGTCCGGATGGCGGGTTCTTTCATAGACCAGACAGAAAGAAGCAATGAGTAACTAAAGTCAAAAGGCAGAAGAGAGCGGGAGATGCAGTGGTGAAGTAAAGCGAAAGGGTCTTCAGTCTCGCAAGACATCTCCAAGGGAATGGCCAGCCTTTGGAAGGGGTGAGTTAATCTCTTCTGTTCACAGGTGGGCAGGGACAAACTCTGTCTCTGCAAGTTGAACAAAGGCACTTATAGTTTACAGTCAAGCAGAGGGGCAGGGTTCTCCCGACAAGCCATTGAACATGATCATAATAATAAAAGCAAATCAAAGAAACAGTTTCCGACATGGAGTCAGAATTGGCTTCCTCCCTCCAACACTATCCTTTAAATACTTTCCAAATACACGACAGCTTGTCTTTCACACTCTGAAACAGTCCAATATGCTTTTTGAATGGTCAAGTGAGCGAATACGTTGGAAAGGAAGATAATAAAGTGAGAAAAATGATGGCACAGAGTGCCCTATGTTAATATTCAACGGAATAGGTTTTATATTGTTTTTCAAAGTGTTTCTCTTTTTTTTGAACTTGGGGTCTCTTCATTCAGCGATAGGAAATGACTGTTGACTTTTTTCTTGTATGAAGTTGTCTTTTTTCCCTCTCCCTCCTTTCTTCTCTTTCTCCCTTAAGTATTACCTTTCTTTGGGTGCCTCTCGCTGCCGGGGAGCCCTCCTCCCAGCACGCTGGTCAGCTCCTCTCCCAGCCCGCGGGCTTAGCCCCGCCCACGCGGAGCCCAAGTCACGAGGCCGCGGGCGGGGCGCAGCCAAGGGGGCGGGGGCTCCCCAGCGCGCATGGGCGGAGCGGGGAGCGGGCCGCCCCAGCTATATCTGCGCCTGCGCGGTGCCGCTGCGGGGCCAGTCGGGACGGAGGAGACAAGATGGCGCTGCGGGCGATGAGGGGGATCGTGAACGGGGCCGCGCCTGAGCTGCCGGTACCCACCAGCGGGCCCCTGGCTGGGTCTCGAGAGCAGGCGCTGGCAGTTAGCCGGAACTACCTCTCCCAGCCTCGTCTCAGTAAGTATCAGAGAGCAACTCGAATCCTGTCTTTGCTCTTAGCCCCTTGCTCCCACTCACCTGCTTAACCAGAGGGGTGGGGTGGGGTGGGGTGGGGTGGGTTGTTTCTCGGTCTCGCGCCCCTGTACCCCGACCTCCGCGTCTCTCTCTAGAAGGAGATTTTCAGTGTTTCTTAGTTTCCGTGCCAGCGGTGGGCTAAGGGGAAGAGCACCATCGGGAACTTTTTCCTGGGTTGGTGGGCTCCGGGCTGTTGCCCTACCCTGTGCAGCTTCACGAGGCTGAGGCATGCTCAGGCGCTTGCTTCCTGTCCTGGAGGCAAGGCCGCTCCTTGCAGCGCTCATCCTGATCTTCTGGCCTCTTTTGGATCTGCAAGGGTCGAGGGAACGCCCCTCCCCATCCCTCTGCCTCGGGTGTGGACCTCAGGGCAGGTTGTGAGCTCCTGCCGAGGGATATGGTGTAGTGTCGTCGCTGACGTGGTCAGGCTTTTCTCGGATGGAGGTCAGGCCCACAGCCAGAGGGAGATGTTGTTCGGTGGAGAGGCAGCCCCGCAGGAGGACACCTAGAAACCAGCGAAAGCCAGAGCTGAAAAGTACCCCGCGGGTCATCCCAGTCTAACCCTCTCATTTTACAGCGAGAAGCCTAAGGTTCTGAGAGAGACAGCCTTGCCAGGCTTTAGACACCTAATTACTGACAAAGCAGGAAAATTCCAGATGTCTTCATTCCTGCTGGACCTTTTTCCTACCATTAACTTGAGTGCAAGGTTGTCTTGGGGAAGACAAGCAGTTTTGCCTGTATATGTAGAATATATGCAAAACTATGCAGAAGCATGTTTAAAATGTGGTTATTGTGAAAAAATCCTGATAACCAGGCTTAAGTGGGCTGCTCAGCAATTCCAAAAGAAATGGTTCTTGATTACCAAACAGTACCAATGTGTAGCATCAGACCTTTAGGCATTGGGGATGAGCCCTGAAAGTAGACTCTCTACAATTTAGGAAAGCACCTGATGTTTTCCAACACTAGTTAATTGCCAGAGTGCCTATTTGTGGGTGGCTCTTCGGTTAAAAAGAATTTCAGATGAAGGGTTTCAGTCTGGGCGCTCTCTTCCTGACTAATCCCATCCTGATCAGTCACTGGGTCATGTGACAGCACTGCAGTGTGAAGAAAAGGAAGGACTTGATCATAGGTTTGCTGAGATGTGCTCTTTTTTCTTTTTTGAGATATAGTTGATCTGTAACGTTGTGTTCGTTTCAGGTGGACAGCAGAGTGATTCAGTTATATGTGTGTGTATGTGTGTGTCTCCTTTTTTAGATTCCCTCCCACTGTAGGTTATTGCAAGGTATTGAGTATAGTTCCCTGTGCTGTACAGTATGTCCTATTGCCTAGTGGTCTATACATTTTAATTCCAAACTCTTAATTTATCCTGCCCCCCAACCATGTGCTTTTTATAATGGGAATTATTTGCATTAGAGAATGCCTGTTGGGAGTTTGTGTGAGCTGAAGTAA
The DNA here is from genome assembly GCF_963930625.1 of Muntiacus reevesi. NCBI lineage: Eukaryota > Metazoa > Chordata > Mammalia > Artiodactyla > Cervidae > Muntiacus > Muntiacus reevesi. Next base: position 177,477 of record NC_089258.1, read on the forward strand.
ATATTTCAAGAAATTGGTAGAAGTTACATTCATAAGAATACGTTTGTGCCTAACAATTACAGATACTCTCACTAATTGCATTTGTATGCTTTGATGTTTTTTGGGTAGAACAGATAAGACATTAGTGGTGCTTCTAGGAAAAGATTAGAAGAGGCGGTAGTCATTTTTCCATATAATTATTCACTTGGTCTCAATTCAGAGTATCAACTGAAACATAGTTGAAAGAGTACTCCATGAGTAAGGTTTTGAGCTCTTAAGGGAGGTGAGTATGATTTCTGGACATTCTGTGTGTGCTTAGCCTGGCTGAAGAACTTCAGGAGATGAGATTCCTCCTGACAAGATACAAGATTGCAACACAGTGCTTAAAACTGAAACCTTGTGGTTCAGGAATCCATTTTATCCTCAGTGCCTAGTCCAGTGCTCACACATAAAGAGGCATTCTGTTTTGTAATTGTTGTGTAGCTTGCATTTAAACTCCTTATTCTGATAATTTAGTGTTTGAATCCTTAATGTGGATGGAACCGGAGTAGAGAGTTGGGGTACTTGATTGGAGTTTTCCTTCTGTGTCTGGATTATTCTAAAAAGCACAAATGATACCATACTTATGCTAACAGCTAACAGCATTTGAATGTCATTTTTTTTCTTACATTGCCACATTCTTGGTTCTGGTTAACGCTTTAATCACTTCTGAATAAATATTGGTTAACCTTGTCACTTTTCTAATTTTGTCACTTTTCTAATTAAAGATGTTACCATCCTAAGTGAAAAGTTATAGTTATTTAATGTGTGTTTTTTGAATAAAGGAATGGAATATTGGCACTTCCACTGTACAAATAGGAAGCTGGTTTTGAAAAATTTGGGAATTGTGGGGCTGTTAACAAGGTCAGGAAAATGAGATCTGCAGGCTTGAAATAATCTTGAGCACATTGGTTGAATTTCTAGTCACAAGGAAAGAAAACTTGATTTTCTTTTACACTTTGAGCACGATTCAGTAATACACGTAGAGCTTTTGGATGTTAAGCATTTTGAATTAATCTCCTGTTTCTTGAGATCCTAGATCCTCCTGTCTTGCAGTTCTTATGTCACAAAGCAGACCTAACCTCAGTGAAAAGTCCAGTAAAGGAATCATTGGCCTGCCCTATTTCTAGAACCTCTGTCTCCTTGCCCCATGCAAGGTGTGGGTCCCTACTTTTCTTGCACAATAGATGATGATTGTTCTGGTTTTGTTTTGCTAATAAGGTAGAGGCTGAAGGACCAGATCCCATATTGTGCAATGGTTGTTGAATTTTCTCTTTGAAAGTTTCACAATCATCAAGTAGTGTTCTGGTGAACAGTCTCGTATCCTGTAGGAGGAAGAGGATGTCATCTGACCAAGTACATGCTTCTTAAAACCTTTGTAGATTTGGGGTTTAAAATGTTGTTGTCTAAATATTTATCACCCCCCTAAATATTCAGGATCAAAGATGTAACCATGTCTGCTTTGTTGTCAGAAGTTCTAATCATTTCCTGCAGACCCAAGTTCTTATTTGTTTGGAATTTTCAGGAGAAGAGTGGTCATTATTACTGTCAAACACAGGCATATTTATGTAATTTGTGAATGGATTTTGATTATTTTCAAGAACAGCTTAATGTCTTTGGCAGCTTCACTCTATAAACAGTTGTCTCTGCTTTGGGCTGCTAATAGTAATGGTGAGGTGTGCGTGCGTGCTTAGTCGCTTCACTTGTGTCTGACTCTTTGCGACCCTACGGAGTGTAGCCCACCAGGCTTCTCTGTCCATTGGGATTTTCCAGGCAAGTATACTGGAGTGAGTTGCCGGGCTCTCCTTCAGGGAATCTTCCTGACCCAGGATTCGAACCTACATCTCTTATGTTTCCTGCATTGGCAGGTGAATTCTTTACCACTAGTGCCACCTGGGAAGGCCCATTAATGATGAGGAAGGAAAGCTGGGCAAATGTTGTTGAGAGATGAAAGGTGGTGTTTGATGTCGTTTTCTTTGCTTGTCCACCACCCCCACCATTTTATTATTATGGAAAGGAGCTATAGTTTGTATATAAACTGTTTTCTCCCTGTTTGTAGTCCAATGCTAGGAACTGTGCTATCTCCATACTTTTAAATTATACTGGAGACTAAGGATTATAAAGTACAAACTTAGAATTAGGAGAAGGAGGCACAAACAAAAATAATTTTAACCGTGTCTCTTTGATTTAGTAACAGATTTCTCAGAGATGTAGTTTAAGTGTGGAATCTGTGTCAGCCTTGCCTACCTCCCAGTGCTTCCTTGTGAACTGGAACAAAGTAGCCTATCTGCAGATGCTCTGTGAAGTGTGAAGCAGTTTGTTTTGGTGATATGTTTTGTTTAGTTTGGATTATGCCATGTATTAGTTTCTTTTGTATCTAACTTTAATTTAAATCAAGCATGTTGCTTAAACGCTGCTTTTTATCTGAAGTGGTCTCCTGGTGCTTACCAGGGAGAGAAAACTGCTGAAACATCTCCATCAGTTTCTACCTTTTCTGCTTTAACTTGTCTAATTGGAGAAAGATTATTTTTCAGTAATGATACAAGAATGTCCCAGACCACAGAAAAGCACCAGTTCAGTTTTAGAATTTGAGCTGTAGCACAGAGTTAAAGAAAAAGTGACTGGAGGTGGACTATATAAGTTCAGATCCTTAGGGAAGTTACTTAATTTCTGGGGGGAAAAAGAACAACTTGGAATAATATTCATTAACTCATAGACCTTTTATGGAGAGTAAAAAAGAATTCCTGACAAGTACTCATGAAATATTATTGGTGGTTTTGGTATTAATCAGTTTGAATGGTTCTTGGCTTTTTTGAAGGCTACGTACATTGTTTTAAATTTCGAGACTGTGGTGAAGTAGAATCTTGTCTTCTATAGTAGCAATCAACTTGATTCACTATTTCCGGGAAAAGCAATCATTAGTGGGTTTTTTTTTTCTTGGTCATACTTTTGTCTTGTGACTGGCAAAACTTCATAGTTTTGAATGAGCTTGAATTTAAACATGAGATTCTAAAGGATCATTATTGAAGAGGTTAAAAATTCAAAGTTGCAAATCTGGCCCAGAAAGTAAAGAGAATTTCAGAACCTGAAGCGTTTTACTGATGTTATAGTCAGCAGTTGCCTGTAAATCTCAAAACTGAATTCCTCTACCCTCACTGGCCCACTGTTCCCAACTGTTAAATTTTTTGAAAAGGTCAGTGTTTGAACAGCCAGGTACTAAGAAAATGTGTTTCTAATGTAGTTCACTTTGCATATCCACATAGCAATTTTAGAAAATCTTTGAAAATCAATATTTGGAATCTTAAAATGAGAACAATGAGGAAAAGAATCTAAAAAGAGTAAATGTGTGTGTGTGTGTGTGTGTGTATATAACTGATTCACTTTGCAGTACATCTGAAATTAACACAACATTGTAAATCAACTATATGCCAATAAAAGTATTTTCAAAATTATATACAAAAGTATTCTTAAAAAATGAGAAACATCAGGGAATTTCCTGATGGTCCAGTGGTTAGGACTGTGCACTTTTAACTCCCTGGCCTGGGTTCAGTCCCCAATCAGGGAACTACGATCCCTCACGCCAGGTGACACTGCCAAAAATAAAATAAGAACAAGGAAGAAATTGTTTCAGGGGTAGGAATTATTTCTAAGAGTATTAGGTTGTTTTAAAACTGTAGGGAGGATGAATCAGTAGTATGTTAACTGTCTTTCAGGTTGGTGGCAGTCAGTTATAACATTTGTAATATTCTCTACCTGGTCTGTAGCTGTGACTGTGATCTACAGGCAAAGCATAAATTAAAAAAAGAACTTATGAAAACAAATAATGCAGTGATATTAGGATATTCGCTTTTGTATTTTTATTCTTATATAAAGTCATTTGCTGGCTATTGTTGGCCTCTAGTTCAGTCTGTGTTATTTAAAATCTAATATATGAATTATTTGGATTGAATTCATGTTTGGGGCCATGTTGTTGTATGTATGGCTGTACAGCCTTGAATGTGAATAATAATTATAAAGTATATTTTACAACTTTTTTTTCTGACTTTATTACACACATTGTCTATTTGGTCGATGATTTAATCATATCATAATTTAATGAATCTATTTATTATTTTTTTTCCCTCCAGATATCTGTGCTTTAGATATAGTTACCGGATGATGAATTTTCCACGTATGCCCAGTAGTCTTATAATAAAAAAGTTTAAAAACAAAACAGAGTCGGGAGGATTACCATAAAAGTAGTAGAAAATATAATAATTGAGATCTTTCTAATAATCTTGAATTGCTTGCTTGCTTGGGTGCACAGTCATATCCTACTTACTCTTCACGACCCCATGAATTGTAGCCCACCAGCCTCCTCTGTCCATGGGATTTCCCAGGCAAGAATACTGGAGTGGATTGCTGTTTTCTCCTCCAGGGGATTTTCCTGACACAAGGATCGAACCCACATCTCCTGTGTGTCTTACATTGCAGGTGTATTCTTGACCACTTGAGCCATTGGGGAAAATCTTGGAGGCATGGTTAACTTGTTTACATGAACATCCATTCAGGTTGTGACTTCCTTTTTATCTAATGTTGAAAAAAGTAAAAAAGAGCACTTAGGGACCTCTGTTGAGCTTTACAGTCATAAATGTATTCAAGCGAATATGCGGTGTCAGGAGGTCAGTGTCCTCAGAATGAGACGAGTGTTCCTGACGGCACTGGCCTGCGCGCTCCCTGTTTGTACTGGAGCACTTGCTCCCTGGCTAAAGAAATTGGGTTTTTAAATTCTGAAGCTCCTTGAGTGATCAGACTGCTTGTTTAAACGGTTTCCTTATTCTTGGACATCTACATTCATGCAGAAAATAAGAAATCACACAAGTGAAAGTTTCCCAACTGATTGACAGCTTCTTATAAATTATTTATTTCATTTGTTTTTTCAGCTTTTCTGATTATGAAATTTTGTTAATTCTGATATTGTTGGATTTGCTCTCCTGAGTTCTGATTTATATATCATCATTGTTAATTACATTTGGCATGTGTGGAGCTGTGTTGTGGTTCACCGATGGCTGCATCTTTTCTAAAATGAGGGATTTGGGTAGCTTGTTGCTATGCATATTTTGCAATAGAAAATATAAGCTTCTACAATGACAGTAACATTTGACTTTTTTTAAATAGGATACTTGTATGTTTTCTGGCCTTTTATCCCCCTTCATAAGCTCTTTTTTCACAGTTTTTATGGTACCATTTAATGGTATCTTAACAGACTACTTTTTCTCAGATTACTTTCATGAGTTTTGTTACTTTTGCTTAAAAAGGGTTCCCTTCCCCTTCTCTGTCTACTTTGCAAAGTGCCACCTTTTCTATAAAGTCATTTCTCTTCTAAATAAGAACATCTGCATTGTCTTCCCCATGCTCCACAGATCCTCTGAACACCTCTGTTAGAACCCTTAACTCCCCTCCTCCTCATAAAATTGTGGACTCTCGGAAACTCTCTCTCTTTGCCTTTGTTTTTGTAGCCTGGGTCCTTGAAGCAGTGTGATTTAGAGTAAGAATTCAACATGGTTTGGGTTGAATGAAGGGGAATTATGAAAAGTTGTACAGATGGGGGCATATTTTATGAATTCAGTGAAAACTTTCATACTGTCGAGTGCTCCATATAATAATGGATGTGACAAAGCAGAGGATTTTTGGTAATACCAGAGTGGTAATGGAGACTGTTGTCCTATTTGATTGGCACTGACTGTTTCTGTTTCTTTCCAGCATACAAGACAGTATCAGGAGTTAATGGTCCATTAGTGATCTTAGATCATGTTAAGGTAATACACTGTCATTGTCGTCTATTTATGCAGTTACAAGCACAGTACTAAAAACTGTAATTTTTTGTAATTAAAAATTACAAATTTTAAGCCATTCCTTGGTCTGAATGTCATTGCTACATAGGAGATAAGAATTTTAGAGCAGAAGTCAGAAGATAGGATTCTAGTACTGGATCAGTTGTGGATTCTGTTTGTGGCATTGAGTCCCTTATCTGCAAAATTTTTAATTTCTATTTTTTAAAAAAATTAAATTTTTAATAAAATTAAATTATTTTTTAATGAATTAAAATTTTAAATTAAAAAAACCTCACAGGTTTATTAGGGAAATAACTGTAATATCTGTAAGTATGTTTTATGACTTGTAGGATATTAGATATACAGTATCTTATGGCTCTTGTCATAGACTACCAAGTATTATAAGTACTTGTTACATATATGTTTTATCTTCTCTACTAAATTTTAAGGTCTTTAGATGAATAAACAGTAAACTTTATCTTTGAGGGCCTGACACTGGTATTCAATTAATGAATAAACAGGTTATCTCAACAGTGACTAAAACCATAAAGTAAAGAATAGCTTTTACTTACTCAGTTTGTTGAAAGACTCTTTTGTTACATTTTTTTTTAGCCACACCTATATAATAAGAATTATCTTAGAAAAAGAGGCACGTAATATAGTTTATAATTGAGTACCTTGGGTGAAGTCTCCTGAGTTCTGTGATTAAAATATCTTCAGAGGAGATTATTTGTGTAATATGCTCAGTGATTCTGCTTTGGTTATTGTTGAGAGTGGATTGGGGGAAAGGTACACATTTATTAGTTTGTTGAGAGAAGTAATGATGAAAGTACGTTTGGCATGTGGCCCTTCTAGATGCAGAAAGCAATCAAAAGACATTTCCTAAAAGAGTGCAAAGTGCATTGTCTGTTCAGCTTTATCACTAAGTTAATATTTTTATGCATGACAGGGTACCTATACAAATCAGATTAAGCATGTAGCTTACTCCTGGCCATAGCTTCATGCTAGTATGGAGTTTGATTCAGAGCTTCAGTATGTAGCACTGAAGTTGTACAATGTATATGCAGATACCCATTAATGTTTTGTGAAAGGATGGAGCATACACTTATCTTTTTTGAGAAAATACTGAAAACATTATTTGTTTTTTTGTCCTTTATTCTTTTTTACATACTTTTTATTAGATAAAATTGGGGCTTATATTTTTAAAATATGAAGCATATTAGTAAATATACTTTCAAACAGTTTAAAAATATTCACGTTTCAACTATATTAAATGTTGGACTCAGCACCAAAAATGTACAATACAAATATGTAAATATCTAATTGGTAAGGGCTCTGAAGGGTAAGTACAAGATACTATGAGAGTCGGTAACAGGAAGAACTTCGAAAACATCTTGGAGGAAGTAATTTTAAGAAAGCTGAGAAAGTTTTATTGAATGTTTGGGGTGTGACTCCAACTGAGGAAAAACTGGTAAATAAAGCTTATGTAGTTGTAAGCATTTATATGCCATAATGCATATGCATAGGATCCAGGAATAGATAATTTTATACAAATTGTATCAGAATAGATGATGATGGAGACTGCTATATTTAACTCATTTTCTGAAGGTAGCACATCTTTCATTCCTAAACCAGACAAAAGATAGTATCAGAGAAGAAACAGTATAGCTATTCTCACTCACAGGCATAGATTCCAAAATGTGAGCATAAATGTATGCTCACATATTGGATATTAGCAGGAGTATATTTTAAAAAGTCAACAGAATTATGACAAAGTAAAATTTATCCTAGTAATACAGAGATGATTTGATATTAGAAAATGTCGGTATGATTCAGGTCATTCATAGATTAAGGTAGAGAAAGTTTATGCTATTCTCAGTAAATGCCAAAAATATATCTGATAAAATTACTTGCTTCTTTAAAAAAAAAGAAGAAGAAGAAAAAGAGCGTGGTTTTAGACATAAGGGATATAACAGACTTTCAAAACCTCTTAAAGGCTGCCCACTATAACCTACTGCCAACAGCATCCTTAAGGGGAAACTTTGGGAACATTCCCATTTAAGTCAGGAACAAGGTGAGGGGGTCCGCTGTCCCCACCACTCTCCATCTTTGTTGGTTCTTTTGCTTGAACCCTAACCAGTGATGTGGGAAAAAGAAATTAGGGGATATAGGGATTAAAAAGGAAAAGGCACAACTATCATCATTTCTTGGCACTATGATTAAACAGAAAACACAAGTCATTCAGTGGACAGACTATTAGAAACAGTGGTGTTAAACAGTGTTGCTGGATACAGAAGATCAGTCTGTAGAAATCCGGAGAAGGCAATGGCACCCCACTCTAGCACCCTTGCCTGGAAAATCCCATGGATGGTGGAGCCTGGTGGGCTGCAGTCCATGGGGTCGCGAAGAGTCGCACACGGCTGAGCGACTTCACTTTCACTTTTCACTTACATGCACTGGAGAAGGAAATGGCAACCCACTCCAGTGTTCTTTCCTGGAAAATCCCAGGGACAAGGGAGCCTGGTGGGCTGCCGTCTATGGGGTCGCACAGAGTCGGACATGACTGAACGGACTTAACAGCAGCAGCAGTGAAACTTTATTGAAAGACGTAAAAGAAGACTTCAAATAAGAGAAGGTTCCACACCCATGAGTGAAAAGACTCAGAATTCTCCCCAGGTGACAAAATCAGTTAGGAGCAGATAATAAAGATTTGGTGCAGGAGTAAGCAGGCATTTCAGTGGAACAAAATTAAGATTCTTAAAACCAGCTCTTCTCACACCTGAGAATTTGACTTGGTAAATGATAAAGGCTACATTACAAGTCAGTGGGGGCTATTGTGTTACTCAGTAGATAAAAATTGGGGCATTTGGCTTCCTATATGGAAAAAAGAAAAATGAGAAAAATGCAATTACTTACCAGAAATAAATCCAAATGGATTAAAGACCTAAACATGAAAAACCTATCAGAAGGCAATACAGAAGACCATTTTTATTTATGACTTTAGATTGGAAGGTTTTCCTACAAAAAAGAGGCAAATCATAAAGGAAAACAAGTCATTTTATTGCAGAAACTTCTGTATGATTAAGATTACCATAAATAATATTTTAAAAAAAAACAGACTGGGAGCAGATACTTGGAAAAGGCTTAATATTCAGAATCTGTGAAACTTGTCTAAAAGCAGATTTAGTTGAAAAGTGAGGAAAATATGTTAATAAACCAATTACAGGAAGTGAAGTCAGAATTGTCAGTGAGCATGACAAGATGCTTAGTATTAATAGAATCAGAAAAATGCAAATTGAAAGATACAATTCTTTATCAAAATGGTAAAAATTAAAGTTTGGTAATATAAGATTGGCAAAGATGTAGGGAAAAGATACTTTTCTATGCTACTAGGAAATTGTAAAGATTACTCCTTTGCAGAGTAATCTCACAGAAAAATGGACACAATCTGTAACCTGCCACTAAGTAACTAAATACCTTAGGGAAACTTAGGCCCACTTGAATGAGGAGCCACATGTGAGGAAGTCCATAGCAGTATGTTTGTGCTAGTATAAATTTGTAACAACCTTGAACACCAGTGGTAGAAGAACAGCTGGATAAAATATCACTTGATTTTATCTTAAATATTACCATGACAGACCCCAAATATTTGGGCAAATGGGAAAAAACCAAATTGCAAAATGATATGTTTAGTATGTTACCATTTAGGTAAATGAAGCATTAACAGTATATTTTTGGAAACATGCAATTTAAAATATTAAAATGGACTAGAGGAATGCACTTCTAGTTAGGAGAAGTGTATACTGAGGGAGGTATATTAGCATTACTTATAAGGAGTAATTATTTTATTGTTTAGCTGCATTTTATTCCTGTTCCCCGACAGCGCGAGGTGACCACACAGCCCAGAGGCAAGCATCATTACTGAGTAGAGGGAACGTAGTTATTTGTTAGTTTTACCGTCTCTCTATAGTCTGAGAACCTAAAAATATGCATGGAAGAAAAAAAAATTAACTGCCGTGTTTCCATAGAATTAAGATTCTTTTTTCTATACGTTTTGCTGTGTTTGCCAGAATGTGTGCCAGCAGTGAGTGTTTTAAGGATTTAAACAACCTGAGGATATTTTAACCTCTTGATATATACCTGCATGTATAGGGCACGTGTAGGGGTTGCACAAGCATGTGTGCTATGATAAAGCCTATAGAGCATTTGGGCTTCTAAAACGTTGGTTTATTGAGCCTTTGTTTTTTTCCTGTTTAGTTTCCCAGATATGCTGAGATTGTGCACTTAACACTACCTGACGGGACGAAGCGGAGCGGGCAAGTTCTAGAAGTTAGTGGTTCCAAAGCTGTGGTTCAGGTAAGCATTACTTTAAAAATCTGGACAGTTGAACTTTTTCTAATCACAAAAAAGCATAAGAAACACCAGTTATGTTTTCTGGTGATTATCACATAAGTATACAGATCTTCCTTGACTTAGTAGTGGAGTGACATCTTTATAAACCTCCATCAGTAAGTTGAAAATACCATTTAAGTTGAAAGTGCATTTAGTACACAGAACCTACTGAACATCACAGCTTAGCTTAACTTCCATTGAAGGTGCTCAGAACACTTAGATTAGCGTGCAGTTGCACAAGACCATCTAATGCAAAGCCTATTTTATAATAAAATGGTATGTGTCTGATGTATTTCTACCATATGACCCCTTTGTCTCTTTAGAGGTTGATTACTGACTGTGACGGAAGAAAGTTAATTTTTCTTGTTTTCTTGCCAAATGTCTGCCACCTATGTGCATTCTAGCCCAATAGCTCCACTGGTAATATGGCTTTTTTTTTTTAATTGGTAAAATGAAGCAGATAATCACATAGAAGGAAAGAGATAAAAAAACAGAATTCACAGCTTGTGGATTGAAACCAAAACAAGATCTGAATCTGTATCTTTAAATTGTCTCTGATAAGTCTAGTTAGTTTTTAATGTTACTGACTATAGAAAGTGGCAGTTTTCTTGAATAACATATTGCCCTAAAAAGTAATCTGGATGGCACCACTGACTCAATGGACATGAGTTTGAGGAAGCTCTAGGAGATGGCGAAGGACAGGGAAGCCTGGTGTGCGGCAGTCCATGGAGTTGCAGAGTCAGACACGACTGAGCAACTGAATAACAACTAAAAAGTAATCTAAAGCAGAGGTCAGCAGAATTTTTGTAAGGGGCCAGATAGATTTTTTTAGGCTTTGTGAGGTTTATTCTTAGGTCTCCTCTGTTGCATGGTCTTTACACTTTCTTACCCTTTTTTTAAAAAAAAGAAAAGAAAAACCACTCTTTAAAACTGTGAAAACAAAAAAAAGCATTCTTAGCTTGCTTGATAGGTTTGGCCTGCAAGCATGACCCTGGTTATTTAAGAGGTGGAAGTCTAGTTCATCACCCACCATGAACACTTCTTCATTAGTGATATTAAAAGTAGGATATACATTTATGTATTTTACTTTATAAGGGCCATTTAAGAGGCAAATAAATTTTAAGCATTTATGATCAAATTTCTTTTACTCTTCTGTTTACCTTTCTTTCTTGATAGGTATTTGAAGGGACTTCAGGTATAGATGCCAAGAAAACGTCCTGTGAGTTTACGGGGGATATTCTCCGAACGCCAGTGTCAGAGGATATGCTTGGTAAACAGATATTATTATTCATTCTGAGCAGAGATCTGTTTCCTTTTTGATGTATTTCCATGTAGTCTTTTTAAATGAATGTTTAGAAACATGGGTAAAAACGTGAACATTTGAGTCATCGCGCTCTCTGTCCTGTCTTGCCGTTGTCTAACAGGTCGGGTGTTCAACGGGTCGGGGAAACCCATTGACAGAGGTCCTGTTGTCCTGGCTGAAGACTTCCTTGACATCATGGGTAGGGACAGAAAATGGACTTGGTGTTTAGGGGGAATAGCATCTGTCTTACACCTTTGTCAGAGAAAGGGTGATTTTTATGATACTTAAGTAAATAACCATCATGCTTCATATTTAATTAGTTATTTTGTTAATTATTTAGTAATTTTATTTTTCCCAGAGCTTATCTTAATTTTTTACGTCAAATACTACAAGATATTGTAAAATATTACTAGGATATATCTGAAATATAAGTAGTGGAGCCCTAATGGCTTTGAAATTAGGATTTCTCTCTTGCTACACCGTATAATTTATGAATCTACAAAAGATTAATGCAAAAAAGTTTCCGTTTTCAAAAATAACTCATTTTTTAAGAGTAGAAGGAAATGCTTTATATGACTGTAGTCTTAATATGTAGATGTACTGAAATGTTCTCTTTTGGAAATGCATTAGGCCAGCCAATCAACCCTCAATGTCGAATCTATCCAGAGGAGATGATTCAGACCGGCATTTCGGCCATAGATGGCATGAACAGTATTGCTCGGGGGCAGAAGATTCCTATCTTCTCTGCTGCTGGCTTACCGCACAATGAGGTGAGAACTAGAATCTGTTTGATCAGAAGTTTAAGAAGAAAGGATCTCCAAATGTTTCACTGTTAGTGAGAAACCAGATAAAGGATTTTCAAGGTAAGTACCCAGTGTTACTGTTTATATAATCCAGCTCTATTGACTCTCTTATCCATGCGTATCTGACTTCTTCCTTACTCAGGAATCTTTGCAAAAATTACAGAATAATTTTGTTAGGGGAAGACCTTTAAGACATTCCAATTTCATTTATGATTTAATTCCCAGAAGTAGGATAAAGGTTATTTTGTTGCAGAAAATATTATTTTAGATTTCAACTTGGTCCTTTTATACTCCCCATCAGATTGCAGCTCAAATCTGTCGCCAGGCTGGTTTGGTAAAAAAATCCAAAGATGTAGTGGACTACAGTGAGGAAAATTTTGCGATTGTATTTGCTGCTATGGGTGTAAGTATAATCTTTTTCTGTTTTAGAATGAAATGTAAAATTGCTCATGTTTTTAAAACAGTGTAGAAAAATACACATGTATCATTTAATTTATCTACAGGTAGAGAACTTTCAACTTGGCATTTTGGGCAAACCATGGATTAGTATTTAGCAGTTGACTGGAATATAAGAATAATTTTCTCTTTGTACCCAAAGCTGACTGTTTACTCTCTTGGCTTTTGTGAATGTTTTGGGAGTACCTGAAACTTTAAAAGAAGGAACAGTGCATATCTATAGCTTGGCCTTCATTAGAAGTAAATGCTGGGGGAAAAAAGAAAAAGAAATAACTGAGACTCTTGCATCTCTGAGCACTGACGAAGCCATTGCCATTTAGGTAAACATGGAAACTGCCCGATTCTTCAAATCTGACTTTGAGGAAAATGGCTCAATGGACAACGTCTGCCTGTTTTTGAACTTGGCTAATGACCCAACGTAAGTAAACAAATACGCTGTTTCTCTCTGTTTACACAGGCTTCTGGTCAAAAATATTACCTTAGACTACGGAGGTAAAACATTACAATGGGCCTTCATGGGCCTAGAAATAAGATAACCATATGTAAATTCCAGCTCTGCTTTTTGCAAGTTACTTGGTTTTGGGCAAGTTATTCAAGCTCTGAAGCTCAATGTCTGCTTTCGTAAAATGTGATAAATAATACTTGTCTCACAGAGTTGTGCATATTAAATGAGATAATAAGTTACTTAGAACATGACCTATACTCGATAGATGACCTTTTCCTCTTACCTGTAAAATCTGGCCCCTGTTGTTTCCTCCTTTCTCCTTCTCTCTCGCTTCCTTTCTTGCTAAATTTTGAGAACTATGTAGTTCTGAGAAATTGTGGGACATTTATAAAATAATCAATTTAGCTGTGTAGCACTGAGTAAATACATAAAAGAACTCTGCCTTACTTAAGAATTATAAAGAAGTAATTTCTTCACCTTCCTCAGTTTATGTAAAACTTTAAAAGGGAGATTGTACTATTATTTCCGGAATCATTTTGTTTTTGGCCTTTTTGTCTGAGTGACATAGTACTTAATGTTTCATTTCAGTATTGAGCGAATTATCACTCCTCGATTGGCTCTAACCACGGCCGAGTTCCTGGCCTATCAGTGTGAGAAACATGTATTGGTTATCCTAACAGACATGAGTTCTTATGCTGAAGCACTTCGAGAGGTAATTTTTCTCTTAATTACAGTAGGTTATCTTGTTAGGGTTATCTTGTTGCTCTGCAAGTTTTCATTTTTTTTTAAATAAATCATTTTTTAAAATTCATTATTCATATATTAGTGTAACACCTTAATCAGGAAAGAAAATGCTATTTTTGTCAGCCTAGTTGAAATGATTGAAGATGAGATTTAAATTATTAGCCTGTTTATCATACTGTCACTATCTCCATTGATGAAGACTGGATTCCCAGGACCTTTTCTGGTGGTCCAGTGGTTAAGAACCCACCTTCTAGTGCAGAGGTCGCGTGCTCGATCCCAGGTGAGAGAACTGGGTTCCCACACGCCATGGAGCATCTAAGCCTGTGTGCTGCAGCTAAGATGTGATACAGCCAAATGAATGAATGAATGAATGAATATTAAAAAAAAAAAAGATTGGATTCTTAAAGAGAGTAAATCATGCAAGCTATTTAATCAGCGACTCTACCAGGAAGTTCTGTCTCCGTCCGGACAGTCCATTTTTAGCCCTTTTCAAGAATTTCATTTTCAGTGACATAAATTTTTATATATTTACATAAATAAAGACTATACTCTGGCAGAACCCTCTTCAGAACTTTTTTCCCTTCAGAAAACTCAGTATTTAGAAACAGTATAAGATTCTAGCATCCAGAAGTGTAGGGTGTATTCTCATGCACGTTAGGAAATTTTGAGTGAGTTGCTCTTTTAAGTATGTAAGAAAGAGAAAAAGACTTGTGAAGAGACATGCTATATAAATATCTAGGTTCTTAAAATTCCCTAAGATCTGTCACCATATCTCACTCTGCTTTGGTGCTTTTCCATTGAAGGACTTTTTTCTCCCATCCATCATAAATACTCACATAAAAGGCAGTAAAAATAAGTATTAATGAAAATTTTTAGGAAAGACAATTTAAAGGCCCTTTTTAAAAAATTATTATTACATTCAACAGACAGCTATTTTGTCAGATAGCCACTTAAGTTTTCTATATGTTTATCTTACTTTCTACATGATCTCCTTTGATGTTCAGTTGCTAAGTCATGTATGACTGTGACCCCATGGACTGCAGCATGCCACATTGATAAAAACTGGTCTGCAGGCCACAGTTTGAGTAGCTCTGATGGAGCATACTCTTGGAGGTGCCAAAGTAGCCCTTAGAAGTTGGGCTTCATGCTTTCGGGTTCTTAGTGGTTGTAGATTAATATGTATACATAATATTCTAGTGTGCATGTCTCTGAGAGAAAGACCTTTTATTACTGTTCTTGTGCAGTGATCTAGAGAAATTATGTGGCCCTTGATTCCAATTGTAATTTGGGGTTAATATTAACTTCTTCATTAGAGTTCTTGTGAGGATTAAATTAAATGATGTATGTAAAGTATATCTGGAGAAGGAAATGGCAACTCACTCCATTCTTGCCTGGGAAATCCCATGGACAGAGGAGCCTGGGCTACAGTTTGTGGGTTTGCAGAGTCAGATGCAACTGAGCACACACACAGAAGATGCATCAAATGGTTTCTTATGTGTGTGGTTTTTTTCCCTTTTGATTTTTTCAGAGTTAGTTTATGTAAATCTGCAGGATACATAACATGAAATAAATCTTGTGAACTGAGAATGTTCACTTGGTTTTAAAATGGACTTCCTAAAAATAAATAAATAAAAATAAATAAAATGGACTTCCTTTGATTTATAAAATTGCAAGCTGGATTTTTTTCTGGCAAGCTATTTAAAGATTCTTGTTATGGCAATAATGATTTTAACAGAAAGCTTCTGGTCCTCAGTTGTTAACATTTCTGTTATAAAATAATCTGAAATTTTGTTGCTAGATTTTTCTAAATGAGACAGTACTTAAAATGAACAAGATGATATATCTGACTTTGTAATTTGGCCTATTCAAACGTGTTCTGACCAAGCGTTAGTTCTCATATCCTGGTGTGTGATACTGTTCTTCTTGACTCACTGTCAGGTTTCAGCAGCTAGGGAAGAGGTTCCTGGTCGACGAGGTTTCCCAGGTTACATGTATACAGATTTAGCCACAATATATGAACGCGCTGGTCGAGTGGAAGGTCGAAATGGCTCTATTACTCAAATTCCTATTCTCACCATGCCAAACGATGGTAAGTTTTGCGTCTTTGGATTATAGCAGGCCTGATCATTGTAAGTGCTTTAACTTCAAGAGAGGGGATCATCTATCATTTTGAGAGTATGCTCCAGGAGTTGAGTTTACCTAATGATTTGTTTCTAATAAAATTTTTTCATTTTAAAGCTACCTATAATTACTATTCTTTAGTAGAAAAAATTTTCTTGTAACTTTAATTTTTGTTAGCTAGAATTTAGTGTCTGCTATTTGCAGGACACTGGTCCAGATGTAAGGAATTTTTTTTAAATGTATGAGCTCTTCATTCTACTTGGATATTATGTATGTGCACCAGTAATTTAAGGTGGCTTAAGTGCCAGATAAAGAGCACATGTAGTAAATGCCACAAGACTGGAGGTAGAATGATTGGCAAAGGCTTGTTAAACATTACTTGGTTTCACCATGTGCGTAAGTACGCAGTGCAGTGCCTGCCAGGGTGTCTGCGCAGTAGCTCACGGGGGAGACTTTCAGCGTTCCCCTATGTTAGTGTCTTTTTCTCTTTATCTCAGCTGTTTGTTTGTTTTAGATACGTTCACAGAATCTTTTCAGAAACAGTAGTAACTGTAACTGAGCACTGTTTCAAGTGCTCTGTAGATGTTGACTCAGTAACTCTTCATGGTGACTTTGAGGTGTCCGCCTCCTGTGAGGCACAGGGAGGTAAGTGTCCCAGATAGGAGGTGGCGGCTTTGGAACCCAGGCAGTCTGAGCGGTGCCTCGGACGTGACAGTGACTTGTCCCAAGGAAGGAGCGGCGGGGCTGCTCTGGGTGAACAGGCTGCGGGGCGCCTCGCTCTGCGGGGCCGGTCTGGGCTGCCTCTAGTGCTGCTTTACTGGTTTAGCCTGTTCGTGCTTCCCGTGCTGAGATGTTGGGTGCCCATCTGGGATGATTTATGGAAGAATGCTGTCTCAGTATACATCAAATGGTCAAATCCTGCACGCAAACTTTGTGTTTAAATGGAACATTGTTTACACTTGAGGGAGAGGCAGCGCATCTTGGAGAAATAGTACATTTTACGAATGTAGCTAATTTAACTTGTGTCAGCACATATCTGACTGGTGTTGCAACCAGGTAAGTTAAACTGGCCATCGTGGTAACCTCTAACCATGTTGTCTGTTTAAATCCTAAACTTTATTAAAGTCAGATAAAGTTTTGAAATAAAGTGTTTCAGTCACAGTGGCCACATTTCATGTGTTCAGTAGCCACGTTTGACCAGCGGCTGCCGTACTGCACAGCACAGATAAAGAATTTTTCCATCATCACAGAAAATTATTTTATATAGCACTGTTTTAAGTAGTACAGATAACTTCCTGTGGTTTTGTTTATATGAGATGGACAGTAACTAACATCAGATGTCTTCCTCTGGTAGATATTACTCACCCGATCCCTGACTTGACTGGATATATTACAGAGGGGCAGATCTATGTGGACAGACAGCTACACAACAGACAGGTATGAACACTTATGCAGTGCTATAAGCTTACACATCTATTCTTCAGTTATTCTTTAGTGTCTCTGACTTTGCTCTTAGGAATTATTTATTTAGAAAATATCAATTTGAATTGCTTTTAATATGACTGTGAAACTGTCATTTCTGTAATACTAAAATCTAGTGTGGAAAAGACTGCCAGAATTAAGAATTAAATTTCCACTTTCCGAAAAAAAAAGAAAAAAAAAATTTCCACTTTCCTTATTATGTCTTAAAGTTGAATCTGTTGTCTCAAAGAGCTTTTTCTGGGTCTTTATTCAAAAATAGTATGGGAAAAAAAAATTAGTATGGGCCACCAATTTTGTTACTAATATAAAAATAGATTTTTCAGATTTTTCTCCTTTTTGTTGTTAATTGTTTTTAATTGACGTATAATTGATAGTCACATGTGTACAGTGTAATGGTTTGATATTTGTATTCGTTGCAAAATAATCACTACAATAAGCCCAGTTAACATCTGTCACCTTACATAGTTAGTGTTTTTTCTTACGATGAGAATTTTGGAGATCCAGTCTTCTAGCTACCTTTAAATATACAACACAGCATTATTAACTTATGTAGTCACCATGCTGATCATTCCATCTGTGTGACTTACTGACTTTATCACGTACCTTTTGATGTCCCTCACCCATTTTTCCCACCCCCATCCCCTGCCTCAGGCAGCCACCAATCTGTTCTCTGTGAGCTCAACAATTTTTTTGTTTTTTAAGACTCCATGGATGTGAGATGTACATACTCTCTTTTTTTATACATTATACATAATTCTCTTATATCTCTTTCTCTCTGACTTACTTCACTTAGCGTAGTGCCCTCAAGGTCAATCCATGTTGTCACAAACAGCAAGATAGCATTCTTTTTTATGCTGAGGAATAAAAAATGGAATCTTTTAATTGTTTTTAATAGATGCCAGCTTCTAATAATGAGCTTTTTGATGAAACTTAATCTTTTTATGTGTTGTTTGATGAGAGTTCAGAACCATTTTGGATTTGATATTACAGACAGATTTTGAAAATTCAGTTTTTTAAATATAATCTTGTACTGTTTTGTAGATTTTACATTTTGGATTTGATTTCTCAAAAGAAGTCTTAAGCTTTAAAATATTTCTTCCTTATCAGGAAAAGATATTAGGATTCATCTAGGAAACAAATGCAGCAGCTTTATCCAATTTAAATAATAATAATAATGAGTTTCACAATCCTTTACTACTAGTAAAGCTTGAATTTTGTACTTAAATATAATATTTTCTCCCTTCCCATTTTACCCAAGATTTACCCACCCATTAATGTGCTGCCCTCCTTGTCACGGTTGATGAAGTCTGCTATTGGAGAAGGCATGACCAGAAAGGATCACGCCGATGTGTCTAACCAGCTGGTATGTGTGTGCTCTCCAGGATGAATGCTTTCTCCCATCCAAGTACTAACCAGGCCCGACCCTGCTTAGCCTCCGAGATCAGACGAGATTGGGCGCGTTCAGGGTGGTATGGCCGTAGACCAGGATGAATGCTTTCTTAGTTCATTCCTTCTGCTTTCTTAACACCTCTTGTCTTTTTTCCATATCACTTTTTTCTCCACCATCAAAGCAAGAGTGTAATATAGAATACTGGAATATCAGTGGAATTCATTAGAGCCAAGTAGTTTTTTCATAAGGATAAATAAATGCTCATGACAAAGATCAAAATTCACATGCCTTAGAGAAGGAATTGGCAAACCACTCCACTGTTGTTGCCTGGGAAATCCTCTGGACAGAGGAGCCTGGCAGGCTACAGTCCAAAGGGTGGCAGAGAGTCAGACATGGCTGAGTGACTAAGCACATAGCTACTGAGGTCTTTGAAGCTGGCCCTTTAGTGTGGAGCACTGCTCCCTCTGGCGCTGGGCCCAGGGTCTCTCCCTGAGCTGCCGGTTGTCAGTAAAGAGGAGACCTTTCCCCTCCCCGCCCAGTTTGTAAGGACCTGTGTGACCCGAGTGAGATAGTGCCTCCCACCTGCTCCTCAGGTCCTTCATCCCTCCCACCCCATCCCCTCTCCAGTCTCAGATGCGAGTAAAGTTTAAAGACAAGAAAAAAGAATCACATGCATGAGACCTGCCTCCCAAAGTGTATGAAGTAGTTTTTAAATAAAAAAATCAAGGCCTAAAGACTTTAAGTTTTTATTAGTAATCTTAATAGTAATTATACAGTATTTCTGAAAGGATATTCTACCTTATTTTTTGTTTAACATAGTAGGCAATCACCAGAACACTAAGGGGTACATACATATTCTGTGAAATCCTTGGTCTCTATAGCCCTGAGATTGTATAGCAAGCATAATTAAAGGAAAATGCATGTGACCTTAAAATAGGCATGATAAACCTACTAATATCACAAATATTTTTTTGAATAGAATTTAGAGATGGATTTCTCCCATAGTGTAAGTTATATGAAAATGCTTTACAAAATGTAAACTCATTGATATGTTTAGGGAGCATTTTTTTGTACATTGTTGGTAATGTTGATGTATTATATGCCTGAAGACTCCTTTCTGAGTGAGACTATTGTATAATAAAGTCTTTTCTGACTTGCATATGAACTTTGTGAATTACATTTGGAAGTACTGTGAAATACTATGAAGATAGCTATAGCAATACACTTCCATAGCCCAGATTATTGTTAACGTTTATGAAACCTTATCTTTGCTTTTGTCTCTGTAGTATGCGTGCTATGCTATTGGTAAGGATGTACAAGCCATGAAAGCTGTCGTTGGAGAAGAAGCCCTTACCTCAGATGATCTTCTTTACTTGGAATTTCTGCAGAAGTTTGAGAGGAACTTTATTGCTCAGGGTAAGATGACTGTTTTCCCATGAATATAAGCAGCATCCTAGGGAGTTTTGAGGACTTCTTTCCTAGTCTGAGAGAATTTACATTGGTCTCCATGCAGTTTTCCCTTTGATCAGAGAAGAGGTTCTTCCAGCCACCTGCCATGTCTTTGTTCTTAGCCCTCTGCCTTCAACTCCTTGATCCAGTTATTTGTCTCCTGTCTTATTCTTTCCCTTCTTACAACCAGCCTTCTGCTCTGCTGCCTCCCTTGTCACTTCTTCTTAACCTCTCTGCAGTGCTCTACTCTGGTTTTGGGGCTTTCAGACTTTTCCAATCCATCTATCTTCATCTTCCTGATTTCCTGTCTTCTTGCTTCTTAATTATTAATGTTTCCAAAGGCTTGATTACTTCTTTCTGTGCTTTTCCCCCTGCGCTGATGACTGACTTCCTGTTTATGAGCCTTTAGCCTCTTTCTGAAGCTCTAGTCCCACGTTTCTAACTGGGATACCTTTGTTTATGCCACGATCTTCTCAGGCTTAGCGTGGTGAGAACCAGAGGATTTTCCCAGCTGACCACCTGCCTAGCAGTTAACTCCCTTTTCAGTTTCTGTCTGCCTCTGGCATGACTGTTGTCCCGGTTAGCCCAGGTTCTGGAATTAGGGATTCTTAACCTTTTTCATTTATTTTCCATTATCAAATATTGACTAATTTGCATTGTTCTCCTTTAAAACATCCTGTTCTGGTTTTTTTTGTTGTTATTCCTATTATAACTTAGGCCAGTGTTTCTCAAAATTGAACATACTCTTGAATCTACTGGGGATCTTGTTGAAATGCAGATCTGATTCAGTAGAACTGGGTGGGGCCAGAGAGTCTGTTTTGACAAGTTCCTGGGTGATGTTGAAGCTGCAATGATCTCTGTCCACTCTGAGTCCGAAGACCTGGTCCAGTCCTTCTCTCATCATCCGTGACTGGTGTCTTCACCAGTCTCCCCAGTTCTATACCACTGCAGGAGTAAATTTACTGTTAACTATATTGATTGTCCTTCTTTTAAAAAGTCTGTAGTGGTTTTAATCACATAGCATATGTAGGGCTTTTGAGCTGTGTTGTTTGGTCTCTCCCCTGTCACTTCTGCTAATGCTGATGAACTCTATTTTTTACCTCAGTGGTACTTACAAAAAATGTGTTTATTTTGGAATAATGCTTCAGCTATACACATAGGATTTGTGCACTTTTGAGTTTACTTGATACAGTTTTTGTTAACATTAAAAATCCCCCAAATATGTTTGTTGGGTTTTCTTTAAAAAAAAAAAAAAATTATGTAGAACCACAAAGGATAGCAACTATTCTGGTAGAGATAAGGACCAAGAACTCTAACTCCTTAGCCAAAATATGACTTTCACTTGCAGGATAAGGATGATTTTGCTATTAAAAATAATAATGGCAGTAACAACTTTGAAAACCACTGCCTTATTCAGGAGCTTAATTGGCCTTTAAGGCCTTTTATGTGTCTGTCCTAGACTCCTTCAGGTCGGCCTCTTTTCTGGGGAACAGCTTTCTCGTTACTCCCTGGATAAAACCCTGACTCTGGTTTCCATTATTCAGTGGAATGTATTTAGATCCCACCCAGTTATCAGAAAAAGGCATGTGTGCGTGTACATCAAGAGACACTGCTGTCTCGCCTGTGGCTTTCTCGCTTTTCTCTTATTCTCAGAGATACTTACTGTTTAAACCCTCATTTCTAAATTCTGTCACATCCAGTCCGGGGAGACCTAGCTATTTGTGTCTTTTTTTTATACTCCACACTCCCAGTGTTAGGTCCATAACAGAGTAAATTTTGAATAACTCTGGTAAGTTGATAGTAGTTGGCCTTTACTCATCTGATCTCAATTTTTTGTAAGGTCCTTATGAAAACCGCACTGTGTATGAGACTTTGGACATTGGCTGGCAACTGCTCCGAATCTTCCCCAAAGAAATGCTGAAGAGGATCCCTCAGAGCACCCTGAGCGAATTCTACCCTCGAGACTCTGCGAAGCATTAGCTGCTACTTCATCGCTGGCCCGATGCTCTTGTGAAGTACTGGTTCTGTTTTCTTTATTCCTTTTGCACTCCCCCATCCCCACCTTTGTGTTGGAGTTTACTGTGTTACCCTGTAATTAAAAACAAAGACTAGGTAACATACTGTGCCAGTGTTGCAATGTTTTAAACTGCTAACAGACTTTAAAATATCCCCTGTTTAGAAAAACCTGGATCCTTCCAACGCTTTCTTTAAAGCATCTGAGAGTTGGAGGTGAAGTTTTTCATTGATGTGTGTATTTGTACATAGTGGTGTACCTAACTGTCTAATGTCCTCATTATTGGAGTCTCTTAGCCTTCCCTCTCCACCCTGGCAAGAGTATCACTCTCTGAAGTTCAGTGCTTTGGTCTCCAGGCTAGGGGCAAGAGAGGGGTCTGAAAGACACTTCTCAGAGCCAAGAGGCTTTCGTGAGCACTGGGTTTAGGTTTTGGTATGCCTCAGGGTCTGTGCCGCTGCTCTCAGCAGATGGTTTTTACTGCCCGCCTGCTCTTTCCTGTCTAATGGATAGATTAGAAAAGGAGTCTCCTTTTCCCCTTTGGTACGGATTAGCTTCAACCCCCGTGTCTTACTGCTCTTCCTCCCTGTGAGTAACACAGAATCATGCCACTTTGCCCTGCCGGCATCGCTCTGAGCAGCAAGATAGCCTGTCCTAATGATCCTTGCTGGGTTTCCATGAAGAAGAATCATCATTACAATAATTAATAGAACTGTTGCTTGGGAAGAGTTGGGATACAATTTTAAGAGTAAAAAAAAGAAAATATCCTTTCTACATTTGGACATGCCAACAGTGGTTTTAAGTTTCTAGAATGTTGACCAGATGCTAAAAAGGCAAGTGGGGAAGAGAAAGCACTTCTGTGTATGGATTTGTTAATTTAATGTATGGATATTTTAAACTCTGTTAGATAGCAGCCTTTGGGAAATCCCCTGTTCGGTCCTGCTTTTCGACCTCTTTGCCTTTTCAGGGTAATCTTGTGGCGCAAGTGACAGCGTTAAAAGCTTTAGCCTTTTTACTCCTCCTCCTCCTCCCTGCTGCGAGCCCTGAGCTGTCTTCTATGCACTTCTGACCTGTCTGCTGTTGGGTCTGTCTGTGTTCTTTGTTCCTTGGGTGCAATAGCAGCTTCTCCGAGCATTCCATCTTTCTTTCAAGTTGTGTAAAGTTCACGTTTTTCTCTGAAGGTGTAGGGGGTGGGGGTGGGGGAAGTCAGCATGATTATATTTTAATGTAGAAAATGTGACCTGGATATAAAATGAAAATAAATATTAAATTAAACGAAAGTTACCTGTAGTGACTCTGTATCTTCTCATGAAAAGAGTAGTAGCAATGAGCAAGTATATAATAATAATGCACCTCTTTGATTCACGGTTTTGAGCATCATAACCAATATTGTGAACCAGGTCCTCTTGCAGGTCTATGTTTGGTATACCCGTCTGCCTTGTAGGTTGCCCTTTCAAGCTCTTTTCTATAATACCTCTTCTACTGTATTGTAGTTTGATTCAGGGTTAGGAGTCCCTAAGGTTATTATACCATTGTTTGTTGCAAAAATTCTCCAGATTTTGAGAGCCTATATGCCATGAATGAAAGAGGGTAATAAATAGAAAGTGAAAGACAGACTGAAGCAAGCAGAAACTTATTTCCAGTAAAATCTGAAACAGATTTCTAGTATATAAAGAAAACATAGTGGTTAAAGCACAAGAACATGGCATCATGGTGGCCTCCCACTTCTTTCCCCTCCTCAACTCAAAGCAGCATTCAGATGTGGAGGAGAGGCTCCATCAGGGCAAGAATAGGGAGACCTGCGCTCTGAGTCTGGTGCTGTCACTGAGCATGTGATCTTGCTAAGTCACTTAACAGATCTGTGTTCCTATTAGGGTTATTATATGGACTTGAGGTTTTGTATGTGAAACACTAGAACAGTGCCGGGTCAATGGTAGGTCCACAGTAGGCCACTTTTAATAGCAAAGCTTTATTAAGGCAGACTTAACTACTCTTAAATGATACTTGGAACTAGTTAGTTAAGTAGCGCTCTTGTTAGTTTGTTATCTTTTAGTGAAAACATTTTAATTAAAAGACCAGTTAAAGTTATGCTTTAATGTGGACTCTCACTATGATTGAATTTTTTAAAGAGAAAAAGTTTTCTTTGCAGTTGGCTTAGAGTATTTGGGAGGTCTCTTCAAAGTTCAGGCTAACTTAGCCATTAAGCATTTATTGCTTGAAGTTGACTGTCACTTCAGTCTGTAAGTTTTCGTGTAAGTGAAAAAATGTTTTCCGGCTAATAAATTCCTCACTGAGATGTTTTATTCTCAGCAGCTGTGGATGGTGTCTGATGTCTGGGGTGAACAAAGCACTGTCTGCTTTTGAAATTTTCTCTTATACCAGTAATGGAAAGTTAGCTTAGTCCAATATTAGGGAACAAAAGAAAATAGTTTCCTAGGCCTTACTGAAAATACAGTTTAAAGATGACAAGAAAAGCTCAGCAAGGCCATTTTTGAAGGACAGAGAACTTAACTACAAAGAGATGGGTTTGGGGGACTTCTCTAGTGGCTAAGACTCCATGCTTCCAATGCAGGGGGCCAGGGTTTGATCTCTAGTCAGGGAACTAGCTCCCACATGCTGCAGCAGATCCAATGCAGTCAAATAAATAAAGATATATAATAAAAATAAAATTGTTTTTTTAAATGAAAATCACATTCCTAACTCAGCTACCAACTGTAGATTTATTCCAAACTTTCTCCAGTCTGGAGTTGAATACCTGCCTAGCACTGAAGCAAATGATGTGGTGTCCTAGCCTGCATTTGCCCTGCAAAAGCAACAGGAAACCGATGTTGAGAGACAGAAATCTCGCTAGTGACTAATCAGTCATAGAGCTTTGTATCTTCGGCAAGAATGGCAAAACCTGACCAGAAAATGTGGTAAATGTTTTCAGACAGCTGGGCAACTTGGACATTGTTGATCCCCTCCTAATGAGTCTGCTATAGCTCCCTGTTGAGGAAAGAGCAGCCTCTGCCTGTGGCTGCCCTTGAGGCTGAAGACAGATGACTGGTGTTCAGTCGCTCAGTCATGTCTGACTCTTTGTGACCCCATGGGCTGCAGCACACCAGGCTTCCCTTCTTTCACCATCTCCCCAAGTCTGTTCATGCTCATGTCCACTGACTCAGTGATGCCATCCAACCATCTCATCCTCTGTTGTCCCCTTCTCCTCCTGCCCTCAATCTTTCCCAGCATCAGGGTCTTCCAGTGAGTCAGCTCTTCGCATCAGGAGGCCAAAGTATTAGGGCTTCAGCTTCAGCATCTCTCCTTTCAGTGAATATTCAAGGTTGATTTCCTTTAGGATATTCTGCTTAGGATATTCTTGGTCAGTCCCCTGGCAGACCTAACCTTGAGTGGAACACAAGGCAATTTGCTGTGATTAGTGGCAATAAGTAGTACACATATGACAGACCACTTTTCTCCAAACTCTACAGCATTTTATACATTTAAAAAATTTGTGACTTTTTCAGGGCCCTGCAAGAACAGCAGAACATGAGCTAGAACCTGCATCTTTAAAGAGTTTACAGCACTTTCTAGAGTGCTCTTCTAACAGCCACGTGTCACTCCATAACTGCAACAGGCATCCACAAATCTGGCCATTCTCTGGAAACTAGGACTTCGCCTAGTGGCTAAAGTTCCAGTATTTTATGGGACATAGTGGTGCTGTGGATATAAACAAAAGCCTTGATGGGCTCAGGACAGGAACCTTGGGGGTCACAACACAAGCTAAGCTCTTTGAGACAGCAGACTCAAAACGCTACGAGGTTACTTTTCAGTTCAGTTCAGTTGCTCAGTCATGTCCGACTCTTTACTACCCCATAGACTGCTGCACGCCAGGCTTCCCTGTCCATCACTAACTCCCGGGGTTTACTCAAACTCATGTCCATTGAGTCGGTGATGCCATCCAGCCATCTCATCCTCTGTCGTCCCCTTCTCCTCCTGCCTTCAATCTTTCCCAGCATCAGGGTCTTTTCAAACGAGTCACTTCTTTGCATCAGGTGGCCAAAGTATTGGAGTTTCAGCTTCAACATCAGTCCTTCCAATGAACACTCAGGACTGATCTCCTTTAGGATGGACTGGTTGGATCTCCTTGCAGCCCAAGGGACTCTCAAGAGTCTTCTCCAACACCACACTTCAAAAGCATCAATTCTTCAGTGCTCAGCTTTCTTTATAGTCCAACTCTCACATCCGTACATGACTACTGGAAAAATCGTAGCTTTGACTAGACAGAACTTTGTTGGCAAAGTAATGTCTCTATTTTTTATGCTGTCTAAGTTGGTCATAACTTTTCAAGCAGTTGTATTCTTCGTCCCACTAGAGGGCAGCAGCTCCTGAACCGTCGGGCACATGCAGACACTTCTTGCAGCAGAAGGGCAGCCAGGGTTCACTGAATCACATGGTGTTTTTTTGGAGCTGCACGTTAGCCTGGATGCCATAATGGAACACACTCTAATAAAAATAAACCAAAACCTCAAACCAAAACTTGTACAAACAGGCTTACACTGTAGAATGAGGAGATCTAGAAGGATCGTAAGGGTTTTCTTGTCCAACCCTCCTGATAACTAAAAGCCCTTTTAAGCCTCTGCAGTGGTAAGACCCAGCTTCTGGTGAGTCTGGAAGTGTCTCAGGAGGCAGTCCACTCCAGGGATGGACCTCTCTCATGGTTGTTATCTTCCTGAATCAAGGTAAAACTTGTCTCTCTGTAAGCCTTCCCAGATGACGCTAGTGGTAAAGAACCCACCTGCCAGTGCAGGAGACGTAAGAGACGTGAGTATGATCCCTGGGTCGGGAGGATCCCCTGGAGGAGGGCATGGGAACCCACTCCAGAGTTCTTGCCTGGAGAATCCTATGGGCAGAGGAGCCTGGCGGGCTGCAGTCCATGGGGTTGCAAAGAGTCGGACACGACTGAAGCTACATGGCACGCATGCGTAGGGTGACATAGTGGTGTCCTTGACCTTCCTCCCAGGGCCCTTGTGTGCGAAAACACACTACCGCTCTGAACATAGTTGCCACTTCTGTATCTTCAGTCTAAATATTTCTAGATCCCTCAACCATCTTTCACTTCATGGGTGACAGGATTACAAACCTAGGAAGCATGTTAAAAAGCAGAGACATCACTTTGCCTACAAAGGTCCGTATAGTCAAAGCTGTGGTTTTTCCAGTGGTCATGTGTGGATGTGAGAGTTGGACCATAAAGAAGGCTGAGCAGTGAAGAACTGGTGCTCTCAAACTGTGGTGTTGGAGAAGACTCTTGAGAGTCCCTTGGACTGCAAGGAGATCAAACCAGTCAATCCTAAAGGAACTCAACCCTGAATATTCATTGGAAGGACTAGTGCTGAAGCTGAGACTCCAACACTTTGGCCACCTGATGTGAAGTGCTGACTCACTGGAAAAGACCTTGATGCTGGAAAAGATTGAAGGCGGGAGGAGAAGAGGGTGACAGAGAATGAAATGATTGGATGACATCGTTGATTGAATGGACATAAGTTTGAGCAAGCTTTGGGAGATGGTGAAGGACAGGGAAGCCTGGTGTGCTACAGTCCATGGGATCACAAAGAGTCAGACATAACTGAGCGATTAAACAACAGCAATGAGGATTATTTATCCCTTCAGTAACTGACCCAGATCTAATATAAAACAGGGATCTTTGTGCTTCAGTTTTAGCTTTATGTTGTAGCTTTATGTCTGTAGATGGTCTCCAAAATGTAGAGGCCTAATCCGTGGAAATCGAGGAGTTGGAGTTGATCTTTAGTTGATCTTCAGTTGATCTCCTCAATTCTCACTGAGGCTAAGGTTCCTGGAAACCTCAGTATGCTCAAAGCTAAAACATTCTAATCTCTGGTTCTGTTATACTTTCCCCCATGATCTGCCACTCAGCAGCAATCAGGTGTAACCCAAGCACAAAGGACATTTCTTTAACAGTTTACTTAATAAATACATTACTCACTGTACAGATAAGACTCAAGTACAGATAAGTACAAACACATAAGAATCCCATAAACCTATCGCTCAGAAAAACTATGAACATTTTGTTCTACAGAATCCCTGAACAGTCATGCGTTTGCCAACTGTGGCTTTGCCCATCCATCTTTCTAAGCCAAAGCCCTTGGCAATTATGGCTTCTTTTTCCCACAGACTGGTATACTGACTGTGGGACTTAGGTCAAGAAGAGATGTGTTTAAGCTATAAATTTTCAATGTGTTGTGCTCAGTCACTTCAGTCATGTAAAGCTCTTTGTGACCCTATGGACTGTAGCCCACCAGGCTCCTCTGTCCTTGGGATTCTTCAGGCGAGAATACTGGAGTGGGTTGCTGTGTCCTCCTCGAGGGGATCTTCCCAACTACGGGATTGAATCCTCATCTCTTGCTTCTCCAGCATTGGCAGGTGGGTTCTTTACCACTAGCACCACCTGGGAAGCCCCTTAAATTCTCAATACATACACTTACAAAACAGTGAGCCACATGGTTTAATTAGAGTGCCATCAGAGTTAAAGCAACACAGATGATGGATCTTTCCAGCCTCCATGAAGGGAATTATGGTCCCCTAGCACTACTTCTCACAATGGTGTGATCACTCACCTAGAGCCAGACATCCTGGAATGTGAAGTCAAGTGGGCTTTAGGAAGCATCACTACGAACAAAGCTAGTGGAGGTGATGGAATACCAGTTGAGCTATTTGAAATCCTGAAAGATGATGCTGTGAAAGTTCTGCACTCAATATGCCAGCAAATTTGGAAAACTCAGCAGTGGCCACAGGACTGGAAAAGATCAGTTTTCATTCCAATCCCAAGGAAAGGCAATCCCAAAGAATGCTCAAACTACCGCACAATTGCACTCATCTCACATGCTATTAAAGTAATGCTTAAAATTCTCCAAGCCAGGCTTCAGCAATACGTGAACCATGAACATCCAGATGCTCAAGCTGGTTTTAGAAAAGGCAGAGGAACCAGAGATAAATTGCCAACATCCACTGGATCATCGAAAAAGCAAGAGAGTTCCAGAAAAACATCTATTTATGCTTTATTGACTATGCCAAAGCCTTTGCCTGTGTGGATCACAATAAACTGTGGGAAATTCTTCAAGAGGTGGGAAATTCTTCAAGAGATGGGAATACCAGACCACCTGACCTGCCTCTTGAGAAACCTGTATGCAGGTCAGAAAGCAGCAGTTAGAACTGGACATGGAACAACAGACTGGTTCCAAATAGGAAAAGGAGTACGTCAAGGCTGTATATTGTCACCCTGCTTATTTAACTTATATGCAAAGTACATCATGAGAAATGCTGGGCTGGAGGAAGCACAAGCTGGAATCAAGATTGCTGGGAGGAATATCAATAACTTCAGATATGCAGATGACACCACCCTTATGGCAGAAAGTGAAGAACTAAAGAGCCTGTTGAGGAAAGTGAAAGAGGAAAGTGAAAAAGTTGGCTTAAAATTCAACATTCAGAAAACTAAGATCATGGCATCCGGTCCCATCACTTCATGGCAAATAGATGGGGAAACAGTGGCTGACTTTATTTTTCTGGGCTCCAAAATCACTGCAGATGGTGATTGTAGCCATGAAATTAAAAGACACTTACTACCTGGAAAGAAAGTTATGACCAACCTAGACAGCATATTAAAAAGCAGGGACATTACCTTGTCAACAAAGGTCCGTCTAGTCAAGGCTGTAGTTTTTCCAGTGGTCATGTATGGATGTGAGAGTTGGATTATAAAGAAAGCTGAGCGCCAAAGAATTGATGCTTTTGAACTGTGGTGTTGGAGAAGACTCTTGAGAGTCCCTTGGACTGCAAGGAGATCCAACCAGTCCATCCTAAAGGAGATCAGTCCTGGGTGTTAACTAGAAGGACTGATGCTGAAGCTGAAACTCCAATACTTTGGTCACCTGATTCGAAGAGCTGACTCATTTGAAAAGACCCTGATGCTGGGAGGGCTTAGGGGCGGGAGGAGAAGGGGACGACAGAGGATGAGATGGTTGGATGGCATCACCGACTCGATGGACATGGGTTTGGGTGGACTCCGGGAGTTGGTGATGGACAGGGAGGCCTGGCGTGCTGTGGTTTATGAGGTTGCAAAGAGTCGGACATGACTGAGCAACTGAACTGAACTGAGCACTACTTCTCAGGCTTCCTAAGGGCTTCAACAACCTGTGAAAACATCAAGCAGTTATTTGCGTTTTTGTCAAGGATTCTGAAAGATACAAGAACACGGGTGTGAAAGATGTTTTAAGCCAGTAAGGGCTGGTATGAAGAAATGTAATCACAGGAGTTTTCTGGTGGCCTAGTGGTTAGGATTCTAGGCTTTCATTGCCATGGCCTGGGTTCCACCCCTGGTCAGGGAACTGAGATTCTGCAAGCCAAATGGTGAAGCAAAAAAAAAAGGAGAGAAATATAATTATAGCTTACTTCTACATACCATGCTTTCCAGGAGAATCTGTTTGACAAATCATTACCTGAAGCAGGAACACTGAAGGTCTGGCAGAAGAATGGTTATTATGACTGTGTGCATTTTTCCAAAAACAACAACTTTATTGAGATTTCATTCACATAACATACAATTCATCCATTTAAAGTATGCCTTTCAGTTTTTTGGTTTTTTTTTAGTATAGTTATGGAGTTGTGCAACTGGCCCTACAATCAATTTTAAAACATTTTGATATTCACCCTCTCCCCAAAAATAACAAATCCTGTACCCATCAGAAGTTATTTCCCATTTCCCCCAAGCGTGTTAGTCCTAGGCAACCACTAACTTCTCTGTCCTTGTGGTTTTGCCTATTCTGGACATTTCACATAGATGGAATCTGCTTTCACTTAGCCTGATGTTTTCAAGGCTTGTCCACATGGCAGAGTACATATGTCAGTGCTGCTCTCTCAATTCATCCCACTCTCTCCTCCCCCCCACCCCAGCCCCCCATGTCCACAAGCCTGTTCTTTACGTCTTCATCTCCATTCCTGCCCTGGAAATAGGTTAATCTGTACCACTGGACTTGCCAGGTGGCTCTCGTGGTAAAGAACCCACCTGCCAATGCAGGAAACATAAGACATGTGGGTTCGATCCCTGGGTCAGGACGATCCCTTGGAGACGGGCACAACAACCCATTCCAGTATTCTTGCCTGGAGAATCCCATGGACAGAGGATCCTTTTGGGCTGCAGTCCATCCATAGGATTGCATAGTGTAGGACACGACTGAAGTGACTTAGCATACACGCGCATACCATTGTTAAGTTGTCAAGAAATTCCTAACCTTTTCCACCTTTCATTTCTTTTGATAATCCAGAGCCTGTGCTTTGCAAAGGTAGGGTTATTTCCAGGTCCCCACCTGGTGGGAAAAGAGAACCACGTGATATCTAATCCCAAGGGCTCAGACTTGACCTCAGCTGTGTGCTGGGCTTGTGCCCAGCATCCCTCTTAAGACTTCGTCCTTCCCGTCTTGCTTATGTAATGATGGACATTTTTTGCCCTTCATAAATTATCAGACAAAACTCTAGAGGATGTCGTTCTAGGATTCTATGACAGCAACAGAATTTTCACACAATGGGTGAACCATTTTACTCAGGGAAAGACCACTGTTAAACCCACAGTTCTGCTTCCAGATCAGTTTTTCTACTGGAGATGATCTTTTCTAGAACAAGAGAGAGCGAGGACGTTGACGTTAGGAAGCCACTGCTCTTTCCCCCACATACCTGGCAGAAGCCTGGAATGAAGGAGCTCTTGTTTTTCCAGGGCTGGGAGCGGCAGGACATTTTTCTGCAGCCTGCCTGGTCAGCTCTGTTCTCTGGTCTTCCCTTTATATCAAAACCTGGCAACTTACACATAGGAAGAGATGGCACCACAGATTCAGGTGACGAGAGCTTTTGGGGAGCACGTGGTTCTCTGCTGCTGCCACGTGAAGAGAAGGGATGTGAAACAGGATTTTACTCAGAGTCTCTTCGAAGATTCCAGCTGTGTTGCTATTCTCAGCCCTGTCCCTCGACCTCACCTCAACCCACCGAATTATATTATTTATAACCATCCCAAGTTAGGCTGAGATAACATTGTTCCCCTTCACTGGAGAATCATGGCAGCCAAGCAACGGACCTAGATTTGATGGCAGAACTGGGATCGGAACTCAGAGGATCCTGAAGTCAAGTTGAGTGTCCTCTGTCATCCTGTTATCTCTGTTGATAGAAGCCTTCAGACGGAGCCTGCCTAAGTGGGAAATTGTGTGCTTTGGAGCACAACAGACCCAAGCGGAAATCTATGGTCTACACTAAACTATGAGAATGTAGGCAGGTCATTTACCAACTCTGAATTTTATCATACAATGGAGACAACACCTACTCTAAACTTAAGGATTAAGTGAAAACACTACAAAATACCTAGTCGAAAACATGGGTTTGAAAAAAAAATCCTCTTTATTTTACTAATGGTAACTTATCACAGCTATGCAGAAATCAAATGCCTACTTCTCAGTGATTAAGTCATTTAACCTTAGTTTCTTCAACTATAAAACAAAATGAGCACTGTAGGGTGTTGGTAGAAATCAAAAGTCATTAAAAGGACTTCCCTTGTGGGCCAGCGGTTAAGAATCTGGCTGCCAATGCAGGGGACACAGGTTCGATCCACAGTCTGGAAAGATTCCACACACCTCTGGGCAACTAAGCCCATTTGCCACAACTACTGAAGCCCACGTACCCTAGAGGTGGGCTCATCAAGAGAAGACACTGCAGCACGAAGCCAGAGCACAACAACTAGAAAAAGCCCACTTGCGGCAACAAAGACCCAGCACAAATTAAAAAAAAAAAAAAAGTCATTAAGAGCCATTTAAAAACTCATGATCTCAAAATAAGGAGGAAATATTAAGGCTCCATGTTTCTTTCTTTTTTTTTTTAAGGCTCCATGTTTCTTGAAAGAATTTCTGATCTTAAGATGCTTTAAGGGACTTCCCTAGTGGTCCAGTGGTTCAGTTCAGTTCAGTTGCTCAGTCGTGTTCAACTCATAACCCCATGGACTGCAGCATACCAGGCCTCCCTGTCCATCACCAACTCCCGGAGCTTACTCAAACTCATGTCCATTTGAGTCGGTGATGCCATCCAACCATCTCATCCTCTGTTGTCCCCTTCTCCTCCTGCTTTAAATCTTTCCCAGCATCAGGGTCTTTTCAAATGAGTCAGCTCTTCGCATCAGGTGGCCAAAGTATTGGAGCTTCAGTTTCAACATCAGTCCTTCTAATGACTATTCAAGACTGATTTCCTTTAGGAGAGACTGGTTGGATCTCCTTGCTGTCCAAGGGGCTCTCAAAAGTCTTCTCCAATGCCACAGTTCAAAACCATCAACTCTTTGTGTTCAGCTTTCTTTATAGTCCAACTCTCACATCCATACATGACTACTGGAAAAACCATAGCTTTGACTAGATGAACTTTTGTTGGCAAAGTAATGTCTCTGCTTTTTAATATGCTATCTAAGTTGGTCATAACTCTTCCTTCCAAGGAGTAAGCGTCTTTTAATTCATGGCTGCCATCACCATCTGCAGTGATTTTGGAGCCCAGAAAAATAAAGTCTGTCACTGTTTCCACTGTTTCCCCATCTATTTGCCACAAAGTGATGGGACCAGATGCCAGGATCCTAGTTTTCTGAATGTTGAATTTTAAGCCAACTTTTTCACTCTCCTCTTTCACTTTCATCAAGAGGCTCTTTAGTTCTTCATTTTCTGCCATTTAAAGATGGAGTCATCTGCATATCTGAAGTTATTGATATTTCTCCAGGCAATCTTGATTCCAGCTTGTGCTTCATCCAGTCCAGTATTTCTTATGATGTACTCTGCATATAAATTAAATAAGTAGGGTGACGATACACAGCCTTGACATATTCCTTTCACGATTTGGAACCAGTCTGTTGTTCCATATCTAGTTCTAACTGTTGCTTCTTGACATGCATACAGATTTCTCAGGAGGCAGGTCAGGTGGTCTGGTATTCCCATCTCTTTAAGGTCCAGTGGTTAAGACTCTGCAATCCCAATGCAGGGTTCAATCCCTGGTCAGGGAACTAGAACACACATGCAGAAAGTAAAGATCCTACAAACCCTGATGAAGATCTAAGATCCTGTGTGTTGCAACTACAACCTGGGGCAAAGTTTAAAAAAAAAAAAATTAAAAGAAAAGGAAGTCTTAAAAAAAATACTTTGTGTATCCAGGGGAAGTTACACTGTACTGTGTCTATTATGTGTCTGTTGAAATACTTTCCATTTTGTTAAGGTCAGTACTGAGCTGAGACACTGAATAACTTGCCCGAAGTCACAGACATGGTATGATTGACCTGCCTGTGACTCGTAGCTTCTTCTTCAAAGACTGTTTTTTTCAGGATGTAAAGGTCATGACCAGGCCTTTGAGTCTTGTTAGGAAAATGAGACCTCTGGCCATAACAATGGGTCACACAGGGACTTGGAAGAGCCCCATAGGGCTACTGGAATATTTGCTGTTTTCAGTTGCTCAGTCATGTCCGACTTTTTTCGACCCCTTGGACTGCAGCATGCCAGGCTTCCCTGTCCTTCACTATCTCCTGGAGCTTACTCAAACTCACGTCTGTTGAGCCAGTGATGCCATCCAGCTATCTTACCCTCTGTTGTCCCCTTTTCCTCGTGCCCTCAATCTTTCCTAGCATCAGGGTCTTTTTCAGTGAGTCAGCCCTTTGCCTCAGGTAGCCAGTGCTGGAGCTTCAGCTTCAGCATCAGTCCTTCCAATGAATATTCATGGTTGAGTTCCTTTAGGATTGACTGGTTTGATCTCCGTGCAGTCCAACGGGCTCTCGAGTCTTTTCCAGCACCAAAGCTCAAAAGCATCAATTCTTCAGCACTCAGTCTTCTTTATGGTCCAACTCTCACATATCCATAAGCAAATCTGAGAGATGATGGGCTCAGGATTGACATTTTTTTTCAGAAAAGCAAAACAAAACCCTACTGAGCCCGTACTGCCTTCTCTCCTTATCCACCGTCACTGCCCCCCAAATGGATCAGGAGAGAAGCCTCCAGAGAGCTGGTGTGAGGCTGGTCACCTGGCATCTATGTGGTCCCATCCTTCTCGCCCATCTTGTCTCCTTGCTGCTGTGCGGTATCCACCCAGGAGTGGATCTCAGGGGACAGGGTGGCAGTGATGAGGGAACCCTTGAAGCCTCAGGACAAGCAGGCTCCCGTGCTTCCAAGAAGGCATTACCCTGCAGGCTGCAGAGTCTCAGTGGCACATCCCTGTCCTCTCCAAGAGAGGTTCCCTTCCCCAAGGAGGAGCTCAGGAAGACAGCCTTGGCATCACCGCTAGGCAGCAGCTGAGTGCAGAGAGGCGTCCTGAGACAGGCTTATCTGAGAGCTGAAGTGCTTCTGGACTCAGTGCCCCCAAAGAGGAGAAGGCTTGCCTCTCCTCCCCAGCCTGATCAGTTTATTGAGATGTAATCGATATACAGGGCTTCCCTGGTGGCTCAGTAGTAAGGAATCCACCCGACAGTGTGGGAGATGTAGGTTTCTCCCTGCGTCCGGAGGATGCCCGAGAGAAGGGGATGGTAACCCACTCCAGTATTCTTGCCTGGAGAATCCCATCGACAGAGGAGCCTGGAGAGCTACAGTTCCTTGGGGTGGCAAAAGACACACCACTTAGCAACTGAACAACAATGGACATAAAACATTGTATAAGTTTAAGGTATAACAAAGTAAGGATTTATGTGTCTATTGCAAAATCATTGCCACAATAAAAGATCCTTCACATCGCAGGGTTAAAACTTTTCTTCCTTGTGATGACAGTTTTGAGAGTTACTCTTTCAGCAACTTTTTTTTTTAAACAACTTTCAAATATGCTGCTGTTAACTACAGAAGAAAGCTGAGTGCTGAAAAATTGATGCTTTTGAACTATGGTGTTGGAGAAGACCCTTGAGAGTCCCTTGGACTGCAAGGAGATCCAACCAGTCCTTCCTAAAAGAGATCAGTCCTGAGTGTTCATTGGAAGGACTGATGCTGAAGCTGAAACTCCAATACTTTGACCACCTCATGCAAAGAGTTGACTCATTGGGAAAGACCCTGATGCTGGGAAGGATTGGGGGCAAGAGGAGAAGGGGATGATAGAGGATGAGATGGCTGGATGGCATCACTGACTCGATGGGCATGAGTTTGAATAAACTCCGGGAGTTGGTGATGGACAGGGAGGCCTGGCGTGCTGCGAATCATGGGGTCACAAAGAGTCGGACACGACTGAGCAACTGAACTGAACTGAACTGAACTATAGTCATTATGTTGCACATTGCATCCCCAGGACTTACCTGATAAGTGGAAGTTCGAACCTTTGGATCACCTTCCCCCAATTCTCCCTCGCCCACCACCTGCTTTTGGGAACCACCTTCTGGTCTCTTGTTTGTACAAGTTCAGTTTTTTTTTTTTTAATTCATGTATAAATGAGATCACACAATATTATTTGTCTTTCTTATTTCATTTAGCATAATGCCCTTGAAGTCCATCTGCATTGTTGCCAAAAGGGCCTGGACTTTAACTCTGAGATAGTTGTCTGACAACATCAGCGTGCCTGTGCATGTGCATGCTGAGTTACTTCAGTTGTGTCTGACTCATTGCGACCCCATGGACAGTAACCTGCCAGGCCCTTCCATCCTTGGAGTTCTCCAGGCAAGAATATGGGAATGGGTTGTTACGCCCTCCTCCTGGGCGTCTTCCTGACCCAGGGATCAAGCTGGCATCCCTTATGTCTCCTGCGCTGGTGGGCGGGTTCTTTACCACCAGTGCCACTTGGGAAGCCCGTAGCACCCCAGGGAATACCAATTCCTTCACAGGTTTGCTAGAACGAGTCAGATATATCCTTCTCAAGCTGTTCTCTCTTCTCTGCTCTCTCCTCCCTTCCTGTCTCCTTCTTGCCAATCTACACATGTCCTCAAATAGTTGCAGTGAGATGTCAGTTCTGACTCCACAATGGAACTGCTTTTTTGACTTGCTTTCCATTGCTTTTGTTACTGCGATCATACATAATGGCCTGCCTCAGAGAATCCTGCCCCTCTGCCTGACTGTTAAAGTGCCTTTGTTCAGAACCCTGTCCACCTGTATGCACGTGGCCGGAAGAAAGAAATTAACATCTCCTGGCCTGAGGCTTGTCATTCTAGGAGATATTTGCAAGAATTAAATACTCGTTTTACTTTGTTTCCTCACCTCCCCCCATCTCTGATCTATAAAACAACCTGGC
Source organism: Muntiacus reevesi (assembly GCF_963930625.1). Lineage (NCBI taxonomy): Eukaryota > Metazoa > Chordata > Mammalia > Artiodactyla > Cervidae > Muntiacus > Muntiacus reevesi. Next base: position 215,141 of record NC_089258.1, read on the forward strand.
ATCCACACCTTAACAAGATGGTTATTTTGAGACGTCTGCTCAAAATAGTCTGCAATCTTCTCAGTCATCTCGCTTTCTGAGTAAGGTCGTATTCCTTGCAGCAACACCTGGTCTCTCAGATTCATTGGTCTGTTGTGTGAGGTGAGCAGAGCAAGCTTGGACTCAGTAACAAAATTAACAGTTGTGACCCACACTGCAGGCTTGGGAGTGCCCGTTCAGCCAGGGTTTCTTACGCTAGTTGGAGGGCATGAGGCAAGTAAAGTTCATATCAGGCAGGCAACTGAAATTTCTACTTTAGAAAACTCTCCAGAAAGCACTGACTGTTTTTTTTTTCCAATATATACAGTATTATTATTTCTTAATCTTAGTCTGGCCACGTTCATGTGGTATCTTAGTTCCCCAGCCAGGGATTGAACCTGCACGCTCTGCAGTGGAAGTGAGGAGTCTTAACCACTGGACTGCCACAGAAATCCCAGGAAGCACTGACTCTCTTCTGAAGCCTGCTTTGGGGCTGGCCTGGCCTGGGATAGTGGGGAGAGGCTCCTCAGGTGCAAACACATCAAGTTCAGGAACTTGAACTCCTCTGCACTTTGAGGTCCATGTCGGTCACTCAGCAAGTTAGTTGGGGAAACAGATTAGCCATATACTATTAGAAGAGGTGTCTGCGAAGTGGTAAAACTCCCCTAAATCCTGTTACAGGAAGAAAAGCAAACTGGAAACAAAAGCAAAAACAGAGTGGGACACGACTGAGCGACTGAACTAAACTGGAGTGATTCTTGGTGCGTTTCCAGTATCCACCACAAGGTGGCAGTGGGCTACAGGGAAATAAGGGGCTCTTCAGGGCAGGTGTGGGCTTCCCTGGTGGCTCAGAGGTTAAAGCGGCTGCCTGCAATGGGCGAGTTCGATCCCTGGGTCGGGAAGACCCCCTGGAGAAGGAAATGGCAACCCACGCCAGTACCCTTGCCTGGAGAATCCCATGGACGGAGGAGCCTGGTGGGCTACAGTTCACAGGGTCGCAAAGAGACACGACTGAGCGACTTCACTTTCACTTTAGGGGCAGGTATGCTGAGCCCATCAGTCTGGATATTATGGAACAGCCCTACTGGCCACTCATATCCTGCTCCCCTCCCCTCATGTGGGAGTCATCCTAGGCACCTCCTTTCCCTACCCTCATTCGACCCCTGGGTCTCACCATAGTCCCAACAATCCTACACCCCAAGCTCCCTTCTGTGTGGGTTTTTTTTTTTTTTTTTTTTTTTTTTTTTTTTAGGGATTCATCTCCTCCCCTAGGACTGGGTAGCAATGGCTGCAATTTATATATTTACTCTGTGCCAGGCAGAGATCTAAACTTTTACCCAGTTCATTTAATGATCACAACAACAGTATGATGCTGGCACGAGTCACCCTGTTATGAAGTGGGTGAATGGAGATTAAGAGCGGCTTTCTTGATCACATGGATTAAAAGCCCTAGGTGACTTCCCTGGTCATCCAGTGGCTAAGACTCCATGCTCCCAATGCAGAGGGCCTGAGTTAGATCCTTAGTCAGGGAACTAGATCCTACATGTTGCAACGAAAGAGTCTGCATACTGCAGCTAAAATTGATGATCCTCATGCCACAACTGGAGCAGTCAAATAAATATATTTTTGTAAAAAGCCCTGAGCCCAGGCTTTACCAGAGGCTGTTTCCCCAGTGGCGGAGCCCTAGCCACAGAGTAAACCTTCTTTCACAAACAAGTCACTCACAGCAAAACTCCCAGGGAACTAATACAACATTGTAAAGCAACTACATGCATGCATGCATGCTAAGTCGTTTCAGTATTGCCTGACTCTGTGCTACCCCATGGACCATAAACTACAAGGCTCCTCTGTCCATGGGATTCTCCAGCCAAAGATACTGGAGTGGGTTGCCATGCCCTCATCCAGGGAATCTTCCTGACCCGGGGATCTATCACAGGTCTCCCGCATTGCAAGCAGATTTTTTTTTTTTCTTAACCATTTGAGCTACCTGGGAAACCCCTCTTACAAAATGAAGGCCATGTGAAAGCAGTGATGTAAAGAGAATGTCGTGTAACGATTATGATGATGCAGCTACAAGCCAAGGGATAGTGAGATGGCCATCAAGTCCCCAGGATCCGGGAGAGATATACTAAACAGATGCTCCTATACAGCCTTCAGAAATAATCTACCCTGCAAATACCTTGATTTGGGGTGTGACTTTAATATGTTGAATTTTGGACCCTCAGAAATGTGAGGCTATACATATCTGTTCAGATGCACAGCTTGTGGTACTTTGTTATGGCAATCTTAGGAAAAGAATACAAGATTCTAATACTTCCTCTTAAGAGCCTGCAGGCATGTCCCCTGCTGTGGATCAGGACTGTCCTCCTTGGGGACCTGAAGGCAAGGGGCAGTTATCATCAGCTGTAGGAAGCCTTTAATCTGCAGGCTCCAGAGTCTTGGTGGCCCAGCCGTGCCCTCCCAGAAAGATGCCCTCCAAGGAGTTGCCTTGGTATCACCCCCAGGTCACAGCTGGGCATGCCCTTGAGGGGTAACCCCACATCCTGGCTCTGGCTGAGTTTTTAGACCACAGGCCAGCTGCCCCTGCTCATGGTTTGGTCACCAGTGATGTCAAATGCCCAAGGGCCTGTCTACCTTCAGGCTGAGCACTGTGCAAGGCCAGTGTCCTGTTAACCTCAGCCAAGATAGATCCAAATTGGGAACCTGAATGAAGCAGGGGACCCTGGGAAGTGACTGGGGCTGAGAAGGGCAGATCAATGCGATAGAAGGAGGAAGAAGGAAGGGATTCTATATATATGCATTAACATATGATACTTGCTTTTCTCTCTGACTTACTTCACTCTGTGTAATAAGCTCTAGGTTCATCCACCTCATTAGAACCGACTCAAATACGTTCCTTTTTATGGCTGAGTAATATTCCATTGTATATATGTACCACAGCTTCTTTACCCGTTCATCCTTTGATGGACATCTGGGTTGATTCATGTTGATAGGTCAGAAACCAACACAACCTGTGAAACAATTATCTTCCAGTTAAAAATAAATAAAAAATTTAAAAGCCATAAAAATAAAAATTAAAAAAAAAGAAGGAAGGGACTGATCAGATTTTACTTGGTCTCAGCACCAAGGATGGCTCTGAGGCTGCTGGGTCTCCAGTTCCAAGTTCCACACTGACCTGCCTTCCCCAGGGATAGGGCTGTGACTTAACCTTTCTGAGGCCCCTTGGGTCCTAGTGGGGAAAAACCTTGTTGGAAAAAAAAAAACTTAATATTAAAAAAAAAAAAAAACACTTAATATTTCTAGAAAGAAAGCTGAGCACCAAAGAACTGATGCTTTTGAACTGTGGTATTGGTGAAGACTCTTGAGAGTCTCTTGAACTGCAAGGAGATTCAACCAGTCAATCCAAAGGAAATCAGTCTTGAATATCCATTGGAAGAACTGACTCTGAAGCTAAAACTCCAATACTTTGGCCCCCTGATGCGAAGAACTGACTTACTGGAAAAGACCCTAATGCTGGGAACCATTAAAGGAGAAGAAGGACCATTAAAGGAGGAGAAGGGGACGACAGAGGATGAGATGGTTGGATGGCATCACCGACTCAATGGACATGAGTTTGAGTAAGCTCTGGGAGTTATTGATGGACAGGGAAGCCTGGCATGCTGCAGTCCATGACTGAGCAACTGAACTGAATATTTATTCATTTTTAAATTTTATTTATTTATTTTTGGCTGCTCTGAGTCTGTTGCTGAGTATGGACTTTCTCTAGATGCAGAGAAAGGGGGCTACTCTTCATTGTGGTGTGTGGGCTTCTCATTGCAGTGGCTTCTCTTGTTTCAGAGTATGGGCTCTAAGGCACGCAGGTTCAATAGTTGCAGGGCTCAGGCTTAGTTGCCTGACTCAGGCTTAGTTGCCTGTGGACTCTTCCCTGGACCAGAGATCAAACCCATGTCCCCTGCATTGCAAGGCAGATTCTTTACCATTGGACCACCAGGGAAGCTCCCTGTTAAGTATTATTGATCTGAGCTCTACATACACATTCTATGCCCGACCCGAATGACCAGTCCAGGGGGGTATTGTGATTCCTTTTACAGATGAGAAAAATGAGACTTGCATTCCATAACTTGACCACAGACTCAGCAGTCACCCTATCTGCTCTACGACTCCCAAGCCCTGGATTTTGGAGCAGAACCCTGCCTGTCCCCGTGCTGGCTGTAGGCTGTGGCCTTCGTTTCCTTTTTCTTTTTTAGCTGCACTGAGTCTTCACTGCTGCAGCGGGCTTCCTCTGGTTGCAGTGCTCAGGCTTCTCCTTGCAGGGGCTTCTACTGACGTGGAGCACAGGCTCTAGGCACTCGCGCTCCCGCAGGCGCACGGAGCGGGTGCAGGAGTTGCTACTCCGGGCTCTAGAGCACTCGGGCTTCAGTTGTTGAGGCGCCTGACCCAGTAGCTGCGGTTCCCAGGCCCTAAAGCACAGGCTCAGTAGCTGGGGTGCACGGGCGTCGTCAATCCGCAGCGTGTGAGATCGTCCGGGATTGGGGATCAAACTGGGGTCTCCTGCATTGGGAGGCAGACTCTACCCCTGAGCCGGGAGGGAAGCCCCGTGGCCCTGGGGTTTGAGGTGGGGTCACAGTGCCACTGGACACCCAGGCGGGACCCCCTCCTGCCACCCCGGTGCTCTGAACCTCCTTATCACCAAGCGTCCTCTCCGATTCTCCATTCTCGTCAAAACCCCCAAAGGCCTGTCCGCATCTCGGGCCAGAGCCCAGTGGCGCCCAGGGCCGCGGGGAAGCCAGCTGCGTCGAAACAAAGCGCTTCCTGCCCTCCGGCGTCACACACACAGCCCGGGGGACAGCAGGTATGAACCACATGGGTGACAGGACGGCAGCTGCCGCCGAGCCGGCAACACTCGGTTTTCTTAATTCCCTCTCCCGCTAAGTGGTGATTACCAGGCTGCCTGGGGCCTGATCCTTCCAGCCACCTGACTTCAGCCAGAGGGGCTGCTCGCGCGCCGAGCAGCTGGCGGGGCGCATTTCCGGCGGCGGGGAGAGTGGCGGCGGCAGATGCCAGGCCCCCATTATCCCGGGAGGGGCCGCATTTGCACTTCAAAGGGGGTCAGGCCCCAGCGCCCCCTTCTAAGGAGCCGGGTCTATTCTGGGGAAAATCCAGTTGCTTTGAGAGAGTTCCCCACCCGGGTCCACCCCCTTCTTAACAGGAGGGCGGGTTTAAACAACCCGGGGAGTTACAGCCCACTCGCTGGGCCCTGCCAGGGACCCTCTGTCTGTCAGCGCTCCTTCTGGTGGGGTCTGTTCCAGGCTCAAGGGCTCTGGCGTTTAGCCGCCACTGTTTCAGCGGCCTTTCATCTCAGTCCTCCCAACATCCCTCCTTAGGAGATAAATCACGTGCCCCCTACCCACCCCAATGTTGACATCCTAACTCTCAGTACCTGGGAACATGAATTTATTTGGAAATAAGATTACAACAGACATAATTAGTTAAGCTGAGACAGGCCTCTAATCCAAGACGTCTTTAGTCGTTATGAGAAGAGGAGCGAGACAGATGGGGATGGCAGGCAAAGACAGAGAGGCGCAGGGAGAACATGGCCGGGGGAGATGCAGGCAGAGATGGGAGTGATGCTGCCACCAGCCAGGGGACACCCAGGGAGACAGAAGCTGGGAGAGGCAGAGAGCAGGTCCCCTAGTGCCTTCAGAGGGAGCATGGTCTTGCCAACACCTCAATTTCAGACTTCTAGCTTCTAGAGACAGACAAGACATGAACTTGCCCAATTCTGTCCCCCACTGCTAAAAAGCCACTGTCCTGGTTAGCCTCTGGGCAATGGGGCTATAACAGCCATGCCAAGCTCGGGTGTGAGGGTCTTTGCATGCTGTAAATGCTGTTGTAAGCAGATAAGGATGGGGGACGGAGGGTCCCTGGAGAAAGAGAATCAGACATGGTTCTCATGATATAAGAAAGGCCATTTTGGGGCTGAGTCGTTTTGTGATCCAAGCCTGGCCACAGTGAATGTTGAACCCTTTCAGTCATGTCTGACTGTGATCCCATGGGGTTTGAGGTGGGGTCACAGTGCCACTGGACACCCAGGCGGGACCCCCTCCTGCCACCCCGGTGCTCTGAACCTCCTTATCACCAAGCGTCCTCTCCGATTCTCCATTCTCGTCAAAACCCCCAAAGGCCTGTCCACATCTCGGGCCAGAGCCCAGTGGCGCCCAGGGCCGCGGGGAAGTCTCCTCTGTTCATGGGATTTCCCAGGCAAGAAATCTGGAATGGGTTGCCATTTCCTTCTCTGGGGGATCTTTCCAACCCAGGGATTGAACCCGCACCTCTTACATCTCCTGGGTTCCTTAGCATTAGCGCTACCTCCGAAACCCTTAGGTCTCAGTAATTAGTGATTTTAAGGGAAGTAAGGGAATGGCAGAACAAAGGAAAAGTGGTCAAAAAGCAACAGAGTCCTAGTTCCTCCTCCAAGAACATGTGCATTTTTGAGTTCTGCAGTGACTAAGACCCACACCCAGGTAGAGGGTGGAATGATGATGCTGACCCTCTGAACTCCCATCAGCTAGAGCCTGGACTCTGTTCATCTTTGTCCCAGTTCTATGCTGAATTCTCTTCTGCTTAAGCCCCTTAGTGAATATGCATGTATCCTTAGTATAAATGTCAGTCACTCAGTTGTTGCTAACTCTTTGTGACCCCATGAACTGTAGCCCACCAGGCTCTTTTGTCCATGGGATTCTCCAGGCCAGAATACTGGAGTGGGTAGCCATTCCTTTCTCCAGGGGATCTTCCTGACCCAGGGATCAAAACCTGGATAGATGGTGGCGATAACCCTATATGCAAAACAGAAAAAGAGACACAGAAATACAGAACAGACTTTTGAACTCTGGGGGAGAATGTGACGGTGGGATGTTTTGAAAGAACAGCATGTATATTATCTATGGTGAAACGGACCACCAGCCCAGGTGGGATGCATGAGTCAGGTGCTCGGGCCTGGTGCACTGGGAGGACCCTGAGGAGGCGGGTGGGGAGGGAGGTGGGAGGGGGGATCGGGATGGGGAATACGTGTGGCTATATGGCTGATTCATGTCAATGTATGACAAAACCCACTGAAATGTTGTAAAGTGATTGGCCTCCAACTAATAAAATAATATTTAAAAAAAAAAAAAAAAAAACCTGGTCTCCTGCATTGCAGGAGATGTGATTCTTTACCTTCTGAGCCACCAGAGAAGCAAAATTTCCCCAATTTTGCTGTTCAGAGAGGCACTGCTTTGGGAAACATGCCCAGTTCTCCTGACTTGCTGTTAGAAATGGGGCCTTCCTTCTCCTGCTCCTGGCCTTGATTGCCTTTGGGCTTCACACCCAGCAAGAGGCAAACCCCATTTTCAGGTAACACTGTGTCCTGTGAGACCCCAACCTACTCCCGGCAGCAGGTAACCTAACAGGTGGGGTTGTGTCCCTACCCACAACCCAGGGACCCCAGCCATGGTAGAACTGCCCTCCTCCTGGTGCTCCCCTTCTGGAGATGCTGGCCATCAGCTTCCGAGGGCAGGGCTAGTCCAGCACTCAGACCTGCAGAGGTTGCTAGCATTTTTAAAAAATATATCTATTTATTTGTATGTATTGGCTGCATCTGTTCCAGCATGTAGGCTCTTTCATTGCAGCACATGGCTTCTTATCATGGTTTCCAGGCTTGCCTGTGGCATGTGGGATCTTAGTTCTTGGACCAGGAATTGAACCTGGGTCCTCTGCATAGGAGGGTGGACTCTTAACCACTGGCTAAGAGGCTCTAGAGCTAATATTTCTCAAAGTGTCTCTGCTGGCCTCAGAAGGTGCAGAAGGAGAGGTGAGGGGGATCGACAGACAAGTGGGAACCAAAGGAAAATGTTGTTCCAACAGTCACTCGCCAACTGGGTGACTGGGTGACTAGTAGACCCTCATCCAAGGCACCTATGACATGAGGACAGCATTCCTCGCAGGGCAGAGTCATTGTGCATACTGGGGGCTGTGGACCTGCAGCTGTATCACCAGCGTGCTTGCCTGGCAGAGTCTGCAGTCATCAGCCTCTCCCCACCAAGAGAAAGGAGGGCCAGTTATTGTGCTTGCCCTCATGGGGACACAAAGCTTCTTCGCCAGGATGCTGTGGCAGCCTTAATGATCTCTGCTTGCCTCATTAGGCTGCTGAGTGGACATTCGCTGCCCTCCCCATTGTCTGGTCATTTGTCCCCTGGCCTTCTCCCTCCCCTCTGCGTACAGCACAATAGCCTGGAAATGGCCACTTCCTCTGTCATTCACTGCCTGGGACAGCCTCCCCAGGCAGTCTGAGGATGCGAGCTTCGCCAAGTACCCTCCAGATCGCCATGGCCAAGGGGGTGGGGGACCCAGACCCTTGGAGGTTAAGGGGTTTCATCAAGGTTATTTTGAATTGTGGTGCTGGAGAAGACTCTTTAAGAGTCCCTTGGATAGCAAGGAGATACTAGTTGACCTTAAAGGAAATCAAAGCTGAATATTTATTGGAAGAACTGATGCTGAAGCTCCAATCCTTTAGCCATTTGATAAGAGTCAACTCACTGGAAAAGACCCTAATGCTGGGAAAGATTGAGGGAAGGAGGATAAGGGGGCAACAGAGGATGAGATGATTAGATATATCACCTACCCAACAGACATAAATCTGAGCAAACTCTGGGAGATAGTGAAGAAGAGGGGAAGCTGATGTGCTGTAGTTCACTGGGTTGAAAAGAGTCAGACCAGCTTAGTGACTGAACAGTAACAAGGTCATTTAGAGGAGCAGGCGGGGGAAGAGAGAGGAGGGGGTGCGGTGATCTGGTGGCCCAGACCCTCCCCCCACCCCCCAGCACGGGAGGAGACTCGCCCCCGTCCTGTCCACGATGCAGTGACTGCCACGCTCAGCCGAGTCCTTCTCTGAGTCTTGCCTTGTGTCCAAGCTGCAGTTCAGCCCAGGAGTGGGAACAGGAGTGAGGCCCAGCCCTGCTGCTCCACCATGCACTAAGATTAGTGGAGGCTCACGGCGAAGTCTTCCTCCACGCCATCCTGCTGGCTTCCATCTCTGCCATGCAGCTGGGAGAGATTCCTTCTCCAGGAAGATCTCTAGGGGAAACTCATCTGTGTCAAAGGCACGTTCTGGAGGTTGATCTGTGCCCAGATGGGGGGTAGAGGTGACAGGGGAAACCTGCAGGGCCTTTTTCCATTTAGAAGTGGCCCCTACCTCGCCCTTTGCCACACACACCTACATACTCACACCTCTTGAGCCTTAATTTTCTTTTCCTTCATTTTTTTTTTTTGGCTGTGTGGCATGTGGGATCTTAGCTCCTCGACCAGGAATCGAACCTATGCTCCTTGCACCAGGGAAGTCTTGGGTCTTAACTCGCTTTGTAACAAGATGTGTTTATTTATTGGCTGTAGTCGGTCTTTGCTGCTGTGCCCGGGGTTTCTCTAGTCACCACGAGCCGGGGCTGCTCTTCACAGGGTTTCTCCTTGTGGTATGTCGCTTTCTCGTTGCATTGGCTTCTTTCGCTGCAGAGCGCAGGCTCTGGGCGGGCAGGCTTTAGTAGTCGCAGCTCTTGGGCTCTATAGCTTGGACTCTGTAGTTGTGGCACATGGGCCACACGTGGGAGCTTCCTGACCAGGGATCACACCGGTGCCCATTGCACTGCAGGCGGATTCTTAACCCCTGGACCACCAGGGAAGCCTGTAGGGTCCCAGTTTTCAACATCAACTTTAAAAACATCTAGAAACCGGAGAAAAGTAGCACTATTGTTTTGCTGCTTTAACCTTCTACGTGTGTGTAAGAAACGTAAATTAGCTTAGTAGGCATTTCCTATTCTTTTTTGGGAAGGCAGTTATAATTAAATGTATTTATTTCTAATTGAAGGTATTTGCTCTACAATATTGTGTTGGTTTCTGCCATACATCAACGTGAAGCGGTCACAGGTACACCTATGGCTTTTTTTTTTCTCATAGAGGTATGCCCTTTGGGAATCTGTAGAATTCCCTATGAAACAAAGATATTTGAAAGAAGATGGCCGTGTGAAACTGAGCCTGAGAACGTCTGCTTTTCTCAGGTTCAGGAAGAAGGAGGAGGGAGGTGGTAACCAGATTGAGGAAGACAGGCTTTGGGCTGGGCTGGTGGTGGGGGTTGGTTTACTTAAGTTTTCCCGGAGCTGTGTCTCTTTGCAGTGCCAGCTCTCGTTTGGAGCTGGCCAGTTGGCATCGCCACGGCCCCTCCCGCTTTCTAAGTATAGTCTTTGAGGCCCAGCCAGCTGGGAGGCAGAGCCAGAATTTCCCTGGAAAGCATTTGCTTTCACAGACCTGGGTAGGGGAAGCTGGTACAGGAGGCTGGGGGTCTGGACAGTGGGCACAGGTGCTCAGACTCCTCCTGTTTCTTGCTTTCTCAGGTGGGCCTGGTTTCTTTGGGCTCCTTGTCTGTACAAGAAGGGCTTGGAGGGATGGTCCTGGGGCTTCTTCCAGGCTGGACCTCTGGCTGGGCAGCCCTTTCTTCCCATCTGCATGCTTACTAAGTCATTTCAGTCATATCCGACTCTTTATGACCATATGGACCACTCCTCTGTCCATGGGATTCTCTAGGCAAGAATACTGGAGTGGGTTGCCATGCCCTCCTCCAAGGGATCTTTCTGATCCAGGGATGGAATTCGTGTCTCTTATGTCTTCTGCGTTGGGAGGTGGGTTCTTTGCCACAAGCGCCACCTGGGAAGCCCCTTTTCCCATCTGATGGTGACCAAAGCAGAGGCCAGGAATGGCCGCGCTCTGTGCTGCTCAGACAGGCATTGGCAGGGGCTGGGGGTCAGGTGGCCCCCAAGGGAGTCTGACCCACTCAGATGGGAGTGGGGGAGAAAGGCAAGGTAGCCTTGAGCAGCTGACCCCCTTGCTGAACGCCTGCCCCGTCCGCCTCCCATCCCAACCCTGAAGCCCAGCAATCTCACATGACCTCACTTGTCTCCAGTGTGGGAAATATGTCAGAAACCAGTTCACGTCCTCTGGGGTCCCTCTCCTGGGATATCGATACTTCTGAAAGCTCAACCTAAAGACAGGCATTTCTAATAGTGGAATTTCAGGACTCTGTAAGGGACGAGCCTGATTGAGGGGAGACGGGAAAGAGGAGCTCAGAACACAGCCTTTCATGGCACGTCCAGATCTGCCTGCCAGTGGAAAGAAGGGTGAAAGGAAGAGGATGCTCGTGCTAGAGCGAGAGACTGGGCAGCGGCCACAGGCAGGCTCATGCATGCAGCAGGGGTAGGTTTGTGTGTGTGCGCCCAGCGGTACTCAGCTCTGCAACCCCGGGGACTGTAGCTGCCAGGCTCCTCCGTCCATGGGATTCTCCAGGCAAGAATACTGTAGTGGGTTGCATTTCCTTCTCCAGGGGATCTTCCCAACCCAGGGATTGAACCCGTGTATCCTATGACTCCTGCACTGGCAGGCAAATTCTTTACCACTGTGCCACGTGGGAAGCCCAAACCCAGCTTCTTCATGTATAAAATGCAGCCCCCAGTGAGGGCAAACCTCGTGGATTTGGGAAGTTATCCAGCCCCGGCCCAGGAGCTAACAACTCCCTTCCGGGAGTGGATGGCACTCACTGGTCCTCACCCCACCAGCTGCCTGCTCCCATTGTTCAGCCTGGAGAAACAATCAAACCAAGGGAAGCCTGGGCCTTGAACCCTCCGGCTACGTACTGCCTTGCACTTGGCCCCACAGCCCAGAGGGTGCCACCGTGTGATGGATGCTGGCAGGCAAATTGTCCTGTTATTTTTGGTGCAAGGAATTTAATTCGCCTCACCTGTCACTGGTTACAAAAGCTGTTGTGAGCCTACTTACTGCTCAATTAGCCATAATTAAGGCAGTGGGACTGGGGGCACGGGGAGAGTGGAAGGGAGAACACGACAGGGACTGTGTGTGTGCATAGGGGCATGTGCATCAGTGTGCGCAGGGTGGAAAGAGGGGAGGGGCTGTGACAGAAGAGGGGCTGCACTGGGGAAGGTGGTGAACTGCCTTCTAACTGGCTCCCTCCAGGCATGGGGTTTGGCCATTGTCACAGTCTGGCTGGGGCTCAGGCCTGCTCCATCATCACCTCTCCCCCATCATCACCTCCAACCCCCCTCCCCCGCCACCCCAGCAAATCCTTCTTTGTTCCTTTCTTCCCTCAGCTGCACCCTCTGTCCCAGGAGCTTCTTCCCCACAAGTCAGCCTTCTGGAGTTTAGAGCTGGGGAGACAATGCTGGGGGGTGGTTGGGAGACAGTTGACCAAAGTAAAGTCAGTCGTTCTCCAAGGCAGGGAGCTTTGCTGGGGCTGCCGGAGCCTGGGCCACCACTGCAGTTTATCACAGCATGAAGCAGTGACATTATATTAACAAATAATAATAATTATGGTGGGCTTCCCAGATGGCGCCAGTAGTAAAGAACCCGCCTGCCAATCCAGGAGATGAGATGAGGGTTCAATCTCTGGGTTGGGTAGATCCCCTGGAGAAGGAAAAGACAATCCACTCCAATATTCTTGCCTGGAGAATCCCATGGACAGAGGGGCCTGGTGGGCTACAGTCCATAGGATTGCACAGAGTCAAATATGACTGAAACGACTTTGCATGCACCCACAAGCATGCAATACTTATGGTAACAATAAAATATGATAGCAATATAAAAATAATAGCAATGCTCAAGCTAACTTTTATTGGACATCATCTCACTGAATTGTCAAAACCACCCCCCAAAGCACAAGGAGGTTAAGCCACTTAGCCAACATCACACAGCTCAGCAGCATCAGGGGCTGGCGGTGAGCTCAGCTATCTCTGAGTCTGCGTTTGACCCTGGCCATGCTGCCTCCCATTGAGGCTCCTTGGCTGGGTCTCAGAGTGGAACCCAGGACTGGGCAGCAAAGTGTGTTTTATTTATTTACTTATTTATGACTGTGCTGTGTCTTTTGTTGCTGCATGGACTCTGTCTAGTTGCAGTGAGCAGGGCCAACTGTCTAATTGTGGTGCACAGGCTTCAAGTTGCAGTGGTTTCCTTGTTGGGGAACTCAGGCTCTAGGACACATGGGGCTCAGTAGTTGTGACATGTGGGCTTGCTGGTTGCCCTGAGGCACATGGGATATTAGTTCCCAGACCAGGCATCAAACCCATGTCCCTTGTGTTGGCAGGCAGATTCTCAACCACTGGACCACCAGGGAAGTCCCAGAGTGGGTTTTTTATTTTTCATAAAGATTGTGTCTGACAGGAAATGGCTTTGTGTTTGTTGAGCTTATGTTGGTGGTAGTTGTGATGTTTTAGGGTTCTGTGCTTTGACCTGTGGTTAGAGTCAGGTTTGCTGAGATAGATGTTGGAACCATAAAAGGCAGAGACTGAAAGCCAGCTAAGGGGACTCAACTTTATTCTGAGGTCTGAGGGGAGCCCCTGAAGGTTCTGAGCAAGTGGGGAACCTGGTGGGAGCAGCACTGGGGTATAAACCTGAGTGTTGTGTGTCAATGGATTTAATGGACCAGAGAGAGAGAAACCAGTGGGGATCTGAGAGTCATCAAGGTGACCAAGCTCTGTAATTCACTAGCTGTGTGACCTTGAGAAAGTCCTCTCCCCTGTCTGGCTGGCCTCTCTTTTGCACATTTGTAAAAGTGAGGTGGTTGGAACTAGAAGACGTCTAAGATGTCTTGGGCATTCTGTGATTATTTGGATGACCTCAGCTGGGTCAGTAGATGCTGGAAGAAAAGAGGACAGGAGGAAGGCTTTAAAGAGGAGGCTCTAGAGGATGTGGGATCTGACTGGATAGACAAGATGATGGAAAGGTGGTGGCGGGGGGGATCAATGATGGCTCCAACCTGCAAGGATATATTGATAGAATAGGGACATTGTGGGAAAGCAATTTGGACTATACAATAGGCTGATAAACTTCTGCTTGCACACCCAGTAAGGCAGACCCCTCCCAGCAAAATAAACAGACCAAAAAATACATAAATACCTAGAGAGAGAGATGGCTAAGTTAATCAAAATGGCTAAATTAGTTTAAATTGAACATTTCTCTGTCAAGTTACATGGAAAAGATGCTCTTTTAGCATTTATGTAAGGATTGTGCTATTTCACAAAATTTGGTTTTTAACTTTTACATGCGTTTAATGCTTCAGACTTCTCAAGGGTCTTCATGGGACATGCTGGGCGGAGTTGTTTTTGAGTGAGAGGAAAGGGAGGTTCGAGGTTCCTCAGGACAGGGGATGTTTTGGGCCAGTAACAAGTGAACGCTAAGGTTATGGGAGCATGGTTAGCCACCTACCAGGAAAAGGTCTGCTGAGACCCTGTGAGAAGGTAAAGTTGCCAAGGGAGAGAAATTGGGGTGAAGAGGAGTCCACGTTAGGAAAGGACAATGGTTGGCACAGTCTCCGCAAATGTTGAAATGAGGGGATAATTTGGTTTTCTGATCTTCTTTTCCTGAACCAAGTCCCCCCACCCTTCCAGACACAGTACCACCTGGCTCCCACTGGCTCAATCATCCTATTTACTTCCTTCATCTCATTTCTCAGGAAAATCACTTGATTTATTCGTTTAGTTCCAGAGGGTGAACTCCATCGGGAGAAAGAACCTTGACAAAGTTTGTCTGCGGCTGTATAATTCCTGGCCTTTAGAACAGGGCTGGGCATAGAGTTGGAGTTCGGTCAATATGTGTTGAATAGATCCAGGCATGCAGGCTCCCAGGTGGCGCTCGTGGTAAAGAACCCACCTGCCAATGCAGGAGCCATAAGGATGCGGGTTCGATCCCTGGGTCGGGAAGATCCCCCGGAGAAGGGCATGGCAACCCACTCCAGTGTTCTTGCCCAGAGAATCCTGTGGACAGAGGAGCCTAGCGGGCTACAGTCCATGGGGTCACAAAGAGCTGGACACGACAAGCAACTGAGAACCGCACAGCACAGCGGATACACACGTGCACACGTGGATAAACGCAACGCTGGTATTTCAGGCCTCAAGAAGCCTGGGCCGGGGAGAAATTTAGGGCAGCATGACCTTCCTCATATAGCTCAGAAAGCACCTGCTGCGGGGGCTGCCAAGACCATCGCTGGGCTGCCTCCCTCCTGATGGGCTCGGCACACAGTCTGTCTATGGCTCTGTGAGAAACTCCGAGAAGCTATATATATCGTTCCCCCTTTGTTCTATTTTTTCCCTAAAATAATAAGGAGGTTTGAGGTGTGTGGGGGGGGGGTGGTGGTGCTCAAGGAAGGCTTAGAGCCTTGACAGCACTCCAGAGCAAGTGGGGTGGGGGAAAGCCTTTGCCCTTGACTGCTCACTTGGCTGTGTTTCCTGCAGCTGAAGCGGTTTCCCACAGCCCCGTCCCTTTCCAGATACCCGGCTTTTCTGGTAGCCCTTTGGGCTTCCCAGATGGCTCAGTGCTAAAGAATCAGCCTGCAATATATATAGGAAATGCAGGAGATGCAGGTTCAGTTCCTGGGTCGGGAAGATCTCTTGTAGGAGAGTATGGCAACTCACTCCAGTATTCTTGCCTGGAAAATCCCATGGACAAAGGAGGCTGGCAGGCTACAGTCCAAAGGGTGGCAGTCTCAGACACGAGTGAGCGCGCACATAAGCCCTATGGATGGAAAGAGGTGTGTTGCGGTGGTAAGTAAGGGGATGGCCACAAGGTGTTTGGGTTACCCTTTTCTGTGAAGTGAAAGTGTTATTTTCTTAGTCGCGTCCTACTCTTTGCGACTCCATGGACTGTAGACCGCCAGGGTCCTCTCTCCATGGGATTTCCCAGGCAAGAATACTGGAGTGGGTAGCCACGCCCTCCTCCAGGGGGTCTTCCCAACCCAAGGATCGAAGCTACATCTCCTGTATTGCAGGTGAATTCTTTATCGTCTGAACCACTAGGGAAGCCCACCCTTTTCTGCACCACATGGTAAATCACCCCGGGTTTTACTAAGAGGCTTAAAAACAGCGCCATTCCATGTGCTCTGGTAAAGATTCTAGAAGGGCTGAATGGGGGAAATGAGCCTCAGCTTCATGGAGGTTAGCTGGATCCTGGTCACTCGCAGGACAACAGGACCTCTCTTGCTCCACGGGGTCTCCCAGCAGACTTGAAGGGTTTCTCATACGGCAGCTTGTGGGCCCCAAGAGTATACGTAAAAGTGGAAGCTGCCAAGCTACGCCGGAACTGGTGGAGCATCACTTCTGCTGACTTGGATTAACTTAAGTGAGTCCCAGGGTCTGCCTGGACTAGAGGGGAGAGGGCAGGGTCATCAGTGGGGGCATATTCCCATGGGCATCACCAATGCAGCGGCCTGCCAGCCTTGGGCCAGGTCCCGGAGAAGGGGAAGGGTCACCCAGGCCTGACATGACATCTTTGCCCCAATACTGGGGTTCTGGATTTAGATGTGGGCTCCTGTCCAGGCTTGGCCAGCTGCCTGATCTTCTTTGCACTTTGATAGCTCACCCCCCACAACCCACCCCTACACTGGTAGGAAGGGGCATCACCTTTCTTACTTCAAATGCAGGAGCTCCAGGGAGCTGCCATGACACAGACAGGGGAAGGAGGGTAGCTTGTTTGGGAGGGTACGACCGCTGCCCCCACCTGCCCTCTGCACATCCCCATCTGCCTCGCTGGCCTCACTGGCCTGTCACCTGTGCAGACAGGCAGGGAGACCACAGCTATGGGAAGGCCACCCTGGGCTGCATTGCTTGTCTTCCCTCTCCTCTCCACTCCTCTAATGTCCCACTCCTGCCCATCACCTTCCCGGAGACCCTGATCTTTCCCACCCAGAGGCACTGCCATCTACCCAACAGGTGCTCCACAGGCTGCCTCGTATTTTTAATTCCCTCTTTATAAGTCCCTTCTGTCTCCTGCCACCTGAGTAGAAAAGCCCTTTGAGTTTCAAATCTGGGCCCCAGAGCAGTAGGGATTGCTTGTCAGGGTGAACAAGGCAGGCTGGCACGGAGAAGGCTGGACAGATGGCCACGTGATGACTGCACCTTCCTAGCTGGGAGGCCCGGGGGTGGTGACGACAATAGCCACCCTGGTCTCCAGCCAATGAGGCCGTATGTAATAGGCCAAGGAGCTGGCTGGCGAGGTAAGCGGCTGGAGGGAAGAGGCAGGGAGGTCTGAGGCTGGGGCTGAGGGAAGGGGGCTCTCTTTTGGAAAACCCTCTGCCTTTGCAGGGGACCACAGCCCTTGGTTTCCTTTCCACCTCCTCAGGTTCTCCCCAAGACCTGGTCACACAGATAAGGTCACAGGGTTGGTGAGGGGCAGGGACCAGCTGAAGGTCTACCTGATGCCAAGGCCCCTGCTTTCCTACCAGCCAATACAGCCCCTATCAAAGCTGTCCCTAACCACCGCCCCCCACCCCCGCATCCCTCCCTCCCCCACTGGTGGGAAGGGAAATCCCCTTTCGCACTCCAAATGCGGGAGCTCCAGGGAGCTGCCATGCCACATCCAGGGGAAAGAGGGTAGCTTGGGAGGGCATGAGAAATGGCATTCTTTATTCATAAATAAAAACATAAAATTACCAGAAATAGTTTACATGGCCAAAAGGGGGCATCAAAAATAAAGCTGTCAAAAGCAGAGCAAACCAAACAAGACACAACCAAGAGAAAAATGACTCTGTACATAGTCTTCCAAATGCCAGTCCATCCATAGTGAGCCTGGGCCGGGGTTCGCGCTTTGCTGAAGAGGAAGCGCAAGGGGGACCACAGAGAGATGAGCAAGGCAGAGCATGGAAGCACACAGGCGCACACGTAGGCGCGTGCCCTCCTGGCAGGGGCAGCTGCGGCTCTGACCGCCCAGCCTGCCTTACCCCTAAGATCTCTCTCTCCTAAGAAGTGGCCCAGGCTAGGCCGGGAGGCGAGCAGGGGCAGAGGCTTGGCGGGTGCTTCTCAGGGGAGAGATGCCCCCCAACACCACCCCGACGCAGTCCCCATGGAACTCGGTGCTCATGGGGACCGATTGTGCCCAGCAAGGGTTAATCCGAACGCAGAGACCAGAGGATAAATCCAGGGTGGGCGCCGCATGAGAGTCTGGTCACTCCAAAGCCCAGAGGCAGAGCCCCCCTCGGCGTGGCTGACTCCTTGCTCCCGGCAGAGCGCTTCACCATCCTTCGGGTAGCAGAGCCGAGGCTCTGATCCAGCGAGCATGCGTGATAGCAGCCGCGCTCGGGGGAAGGGGCGGCGAGCTCCCGCTGGCCCCGGGCCAGGCCGCCTGTTCCGAGGCTTGCGTGGCCGACTTCTCCAGTTCTGCTCAGCCTCTGCTGCTCAGAGGCTCCTTCCGGAGAGAGGCTGGGTTTGGCAAGGTCCAGGAATAGCACGGAGGTTTTAGCACAGGGAAGGGAGGGGAAACCACACCGCGCGAGGTCGCCGTGTTACAGGACACTTGGATTCTGGGGCAACTGGGCTGCCCTGGAGCCTCGGGCTGGCGCAACCCAGGGAGGGCTCCACGGGTTGGCCTGGGGCAGAGATGGGGACGGGGTGCAGGGCGCTGTCACACTGAGGGGTAGCTGCTGTACCCCCGAGTTCCCTCCCCTGGGGCTTAGCCCCCACCTCTTTGCAGCTTAATCTTCAAGGCAGAGCAATGGGCTTTTGGCTGCCCTTTGGGAGGGGAGGTCTCCAGCCTGAGGAGGGGGCAGCAGCCTCTTTTTCTGTCTGGCAGGACAGTCTCTGGGAGGAAAGGACTCAGACAAGGCATAGGCTGGTGGAGATGGAGCAACAAGAGACAAGGGGAGGGAAGTCTTTGACCTAGGGAACGGGGGTGATCTGCCTGTGTGCTGTGGAGGGGACTGGCCTCCAGGCAGAGAGGGGGCTCTGGGCCTG
Source organism: Muntiacus reevesi (assembly GCF_963930625.1). Taxonomy (NCBI): domain Eukaryota; kingdom Metazoa; phylum Chordata; class Mammalia; order Artiodactyla; family Cervidae; genus Muntiacus; species Muntiacus reevesi. The sequence goes on from NC_089258.1 coordinate 233,965, forward strand.
TGGATTCCGGGCTTAAGTCTAGCCTATGACTAAGAGTAATGGCTTGAAATTCCAGAAAGGCTCCTCTGTCACATGAAGGCAGGACAAGCGCAGCCTAACTTGGGGAATGGAAGGCAGACCCAGCATCCAGGAAGGCGGCCCTGCTCTCAGTCTAGGCTCAAGGAGGGACTCTGGCAGGATGGGGGGCTGGAGGAGAAGCAGCTCCCCACTACCACCTGGGGCCTGGAGGGGTCTGCAGTCGGGGACAGAACTGGGGAGCAATGGCCTGGGACTGCTGCATACTCAGACGTTCAGTGAACCCCCCTCAGCATGCGGGCGTGAGCCCAGGAATCCAGCCGGGGCTGGCTGTCCCAGGAACAGCAGCTGCAGCTCGAGGCAAAAATAGAACATGGAACAGCCTGGCTGCCTGTGAGATCTGGCTTCTGTCTGAAAAGACAAGAAAGGAAAAAGAAGAAGAAAATTCCCTGAACCAAGCAACTGAGAAACAATCTTTTCTCCGCACATCTTTGAAAGGGAAGGCCAGCCTTCTGCAGGCTTCTGCAGGGGTCCTTGACTACAGGGCTCAGGTGGGGCTAATGCAAGTGGCAGGGGTGCAGCCGGGGGCCCCAGGGTCGTTCAGAGGCTGTGTTTGAGCCTCTTACTGTCTTTGGACACTGGCAGTTTGCCCCCCCACCCCGACCTGTAAAGGCTCTGCCTGCACTTGGCCCTGGAGGTGACAAGGGACATGACCGGCGGCAGGATGGAGCTGAAGGTGAAGGGGGAAGACCGAGCCCAGCTGACCCTGTGCCATCTCAATGGACACAGGTTAATCTGAGTTCAAGCAAAGACTTGGTTCTTAGGAATGAAAACCAATACAGGGTAACTGCTGAGCAACTTGAACAGGAGGAGAAATCCCTATCTCTGGTCTCATGATGAAAAGATCTGGGGGGTCCCCTGGGGACAGCTTGGAGTCACACACTCCCTGCATCACTAAGCCCTCAATCTTTCCTCCTCAGCACCCACCCCAGGGCCTTGGGGCTATGACTTTAAGAAGAGATCAAAGGCCACCAGTCACCCAGAGGCTGCTCACGTCGTCAGCAGGGCTAGAGGGTCTGGCTGTCACCACCTAGCTTCTCCTTCAGACCCCCTCTGGTCTGCTGAGCCTTGACACCCCCGGGGTGGCCCCAGCTTTCCCCCCCTTTCTGAGACCAACAGTGCCGGGAAGCTCTGATTGCTGTTCGGCCAGGTTCTCCACATCCCACTCTAACCCCTGTCCCTCCAGGGCTGGGGGAAATAGCTCAGGTATGACCAGGTCAGATTCCAAAGCTCCTGGTCATAAATGCTTGTGTTCTGTTCCCAAGGGGCATCCCAGTGTGTCGGGAGCGGGGATGGGGGGCAAGAAAAGTTGTAGGAAAAGAGGTGGAAGGGAGCTTCCGTCAATCACCACCCTTTCTGGGACAGCATTTAGGGAACCCTCTAAATGCTTAGAGGGTTCAAAAATCTCTAAGCATTTTGAACAAAGACCAAGTTTTAGGAAGCCCTTAACCAAATCTTGATGATCCCAGGACTCCTCTCTTGGCAAAGCTGGAGGTCTGGCCGGCTGCAGAGTTGCTAAGCGCTGGATCTTGGGAAAGGCCAGGAGAGACCCTGTAGCCGCAAGCGTACCCCACCCCCACCCCACAACCAATCTCCTCGCCCTGAGCAGGGGAGCAGGGCGCGGGAGCCCCCACTGATGACTCAGCACCTGCCTCCCAATGCCAGGTCCCGAGCCCTCTCCCAGGAGGCCCCTCAGATCTCGGTGGCGATGATGTCCTCGTAGGGGATGTCAGCCCCTTCAAGGTCGATCTCAAAGGGCTCCCCCGCCCCGTCCCCGCGGGCCAGCTGCTGCAGTGCCTTCTCCAGGCGCTGGTTTCGCTGGTACATGGCCAGGTAGCTCTGCTGCAGCTGCTTCTGGTACTGGATCACTTTCTCCTTCTCCTCCTTCCACACCAGCCGCTCGTGCTGGAAGCCGGAGGACATCTGGTCGTGCCCCTGCCGCTCCTCCTGGAGTTCTGCGCGCAGCCGCTCCAGCTCGCGCTGCAGGGCGGGCACGTCGTCCGCGGGGGCTGGACCCAGGGCGGCCGCGTCCCTGCTCCGCTGCAGCACGGCCTGGGCCCGCAGCTCCAGCAGCTCCTGCTCCAGCAGGTTCACCTTCTCCCGCAGCAGCTCCGCCTCGTTCTTCTTGCGCTGCAGCTCGTTTTCGCACACCTCCAGCTCCAGGCCCTTGGTGCGCAGCGCGCTCTCCAAGTCCTGCGTCTTCAGCTCCAAACTCTCCAGCCGGCCCCGCGTGTCCTTCAGCTGAGCCTTCAGGTTGAGGATCTCGCTGGCCTTGGCGTTGATCTCTGTTTGGGACTCCTTCAGTTGCTGCTTCAGGAGGGAGATCTCGCCGGACTTCTGGCACACCTGCCATGGGGCAGGGCAGGGCATGGACAAGAGAGAGCCAAGGGGTGAGAGTCCGCACGTAGTGGGCAGGGGTCACACCTCACTGCTTAAAAGCACTTAATCCTACGCGATCCAGTGATTGGGACTCCTGGTTTTCACTGCCGATGATGCGGTTTCCATCCCTGATCCGGGAACTAAGCTCCTGAAAGCCACCCAGCACGGCCCACCCAGTCCCTACAGGGTGCCTGGAAAGAGTCCCAGCATGGTGGTCTGGGTGACCCACGAAGGCCAAGCCCCTCTATGAGGCTCCTTTCATTCTGAATCTTGCTGGGTCTGTCCCCAAGCCTATCTCACCCCCAATTCAGAGTCTAAATCTCAGTCCATACCCAAACCCATGTCCCTGCTGTTTAGTCACTAAGTCATGGCTTTGAGACCTCATGAACTGTTTTTGTAGCCCACCAGGCTCCTCTGTCCATGGGATTCTCCAGGCAAGAATACTGGAGTGCCATTTCCTTCTCCAGGGGATCTTCCCCACCCAGGGATCGAATCTGTGTCTCTTATGTCTACTACTTTGGCAGGCAGATTTTTTTTTTTTTTTTAACCACTGGGGAAGTCCACCCAAACTTATAGTTCTGTATAAATTAAGGGCCAGTGGTTTAATCTGCCCACAGCTGGTAGCTCCACTATCTACATTAACATCAATGATGTCAATTTTGGGTCTGCCTAATTTCTATCATCTGTGTATACTCTCTCACCCTCTGGCCTCACCCCTGCACATACTCTCTTCTCCTTCCTCTTGGGATAAAGACAATATTCACACAATCATGACTGCACCCCAGCAACCAACTGGGCTCAGAAACAATGCCCAGCTGGCATCTGCCAAATGATGAGCCACTGTTCTCCCCAGGGCCCCCCCCCATTTCTACTCCGATCTCCATCAACAGTTGGTAAGAGCAGCAAAGAAAACTAATGATACCAGTGACACTGACTCAGACCCATGTGTCTGTGGAGTCCAGGCCACTGGGGTCATGTGTCCAGGGCCAGTCTGTCTGGCTGAGTTACAAGAGCATTTTCTGCTGGCCTGCAGGGAAGATGCCCAGAATGAAGGCCAGGGCCTGGGCCTCCACAGAACAGATTCTTTGAGCAAGACTGGAAGTTTTAATATTTCCTCTTTTTTTTCTTGAGGTAGAACCACCCCTTGCTCTCATGCCCCACCTCCGAAGTGTGCACAGCCCCACCACCAAGCTTGGCTGGGGCTGAAACAGCCTTCCGAGGGTGAGCCTGGACTTGTGCGTGGAGGGGGCAGCAGAGCCGTGGCTGAGGACGGGGCCTCGCTTTGAATCCTGGCTCTGCCAGAGTGACCCGGCCAATTCTGCATCCGTTAGCACAGTGCCGTTATGAACACAAAACTCTGAACTCTGGGGCCTAATTCAGGATCAGATCCTGGCTCTGATACCTGCTATGGTGACTTTGGCAAATCATCTAACGAGCTCTTTGCTATTATAATTGCTGTCTATGCCTCAGTGTACTTAACCCTAAATTGAGTTTCATAGGGCCATCGTAAAGGTTAAATGAGAGGACCTGGGGCCTGGCATTAATAAACACTCTATGAATTATTGTTATTACAAATATGTTTGTAATATATGTCTATGTTTTTGTGAAAATTTACTTCATTTATTGTTTTACTAATACTCTGGACACCCTGGGAGTGAGGTCACAGCCATGTCCAGCTCAGTTCTGGATTAGACAAGCAAGGATGGATGCAAAATGCTAGCGTTGGCTTATGTTCTGAGATGGGCCAAAGTGTTCCCAAGTCCTGGCTGAGAAACCATGGCTGGGAGAGGGTCTCCTGAACCAACAGTGATGAGAAGAAGAAAAGCACTGGTCCCATGGCTGAGGTCCCTCCCTCTTTGGGAGACCTGGCGGACAGAAAGTGACACTCCCTGCCCATCTCTCTAGTGCCTCTGTCCATCACTTCCTCAGAAAGGATCTCTCTCCTCTCCCCTTGATAACATCTGTCGCTCTAATTTCCAGAGTAAGTACAGGAGATCAGTTCAGACAGATGGCTGTGTGGCTGATGGTGTGTCACCCCCACCTAGGGGTGATGCTGGTCTAACCAGACCCAGTGAGCCCTCAGCCCCTTCCCAGGGCAGGAGTCTCTGGGGTGAATGCCATGCACGAGCCTCTTCTGGTCCCTGCAGCAACTTTAGAGGCCCATCAGGTGAGAACAGTGAGCAGGATGCGGGGCTTAGGCTGTTCTCCAATGAGACCAGGTGCAGCCACCGTATTTCCAGGTGTGCCTGAGGATGCGCATGTGTATGTGAGTCCTCTTTCTTCCTGCTCTGTTCTTCCATCTCAGCCCACCAGACAGAAGCTCCACTTGCACTTCTCTGAGGACTGGCCAACTCGGTCCCTGAGACCTGCACAGCTGTGACCACTCCCACCAGTGGGTGGGGTCCCTTTCCTCAAAAGTCACAGACGAGGGACTTCCCTGGTGGTCCACTGGTTGAGACTCCATGCTCCCAATGCAGGGAGCTTGGGTTCGATCCTTGGTCAGGGAACTAAGACCCCACATGCCATGTTGTAACCAAAAAGTTAAAAAAAAAAATCCTGCAGCTTTGGAACTGTGACGTTTTCAGAGTACAAACAGAGCCTTTCATAAAGAAAACAACAACCACAAAAAGATGAAGAAAAAACATCACAAATGGTGCTATGGTCTCTTGTGGCTTTGGGACCATCATGAACCAGGGATGGTTTGCGGTCCTGCAGAGCCTCTGTGAGCAGATGCACTGAGATGGCCCTCAGACAGTCTGGCTGGGACTTGGTTCTCTTGTTCGTTTCTCAGCCAATGACTCAATTAGTAAATTCAATTCTGGCCATGAGGCATGGGGTTGGGGAGATGAAGAAGCCCAGACAAAGAAAATCTCCAACATGGTTTCCTGGGGAGCCCTTTCTTTGGGTCAGGAAGCCAGCACTCCAGCCCAGTTTTCCAGGGCAATTGTGTTCCCACCCTTGGTGCTACGGTAGCTCAGCTGGTGAAGAATCTGCCTGCAATGCAGGAGACCCCGGTTCAATTCCTGGGTTGGGAAGATTCCCTGGAGAAAGGATAGGCTACCCACTCCAGTATTCTTGGGTTTCCCTGGTGGCTCAGATGGTAAAGAATCTGCCGGCAATGCAGGAGGCCTGGGTTCGATCCCTGGGTTGTGACGATCCCCTGGAGGAGGGCATGGCAACCTGCTCCAGTATTCTTGCCTGGAGAATCCCCACGGACAGAGAAGCCTGGCGGGCTACAGTCCATGGGAGTGCAAAGAGTCGGACATGACTGAGCGACTTCACACTTCTCCCTGTTGCCTAGAGCCTGGAGGAGACCTGGAGAAAGTGGTGGGGAATGCAGGCACTGAACCCCTGCCCACCCCCCTGCCCATGCCCTCATCCTCACCTCCCACTGCGTCTCCTCCAGTGCGGGGGCAAAGCTGGTCTTCTCCTTCTCGTAAGACCTGAGTTTGGTCTCCAGCAGATCCTGCTCCTTCATGAGGCTCTCGAGTTCCTGCCGGAGCTGCCGTTTCTCCTGCTGGAGCTGGAGCACCTGGAGATGCAGGACCTGCTGGGCGCGCTGGCTCTTCTGCGCGGCCATCTTCAGCTTGCCCTTGGCCTCCAGCCCCTCCAGCTCGTCCTTGCCACGCCGCGGCCGCTCCTCGTAAGGCTGGCTGGCGGCCAGCTCCTTCTCCTCGAAGCTGCGGTGCAGCCTCTGCAGCTCGCCCTCCCTCCCCAGCAGCTGCTTCTCCAGCTCCTGGATGGTGCACTGGTCCGTGGAGATAGGGGAGCGCACAGAGCCCTTGTCCTTGCTTGCGTGGGCCAGCTTGCTGCCCCCGTCAGAGAAAGACAGGGCCTTCAGGCTCATCATGTTGCTGTCCTGGAGGACAATGCCCTGTGTGATGTTGTGGGCTGAGCCCCCAAACCGGCTGGCGGGCCCCACCGGAGTGACCAGCGGGTCCAGCTGGTAGCTGCTGCTGGTACTGTGGGTGGGCAGGCTGGACATGGAGTTCCGGCCGGAGTCGGACAGTGCCCCAGAGCACAGGCTGGGCTTCAGCTCCTGCTCCTTGGGCTTGTCCAGAGGCACGGGATGCAGCTGGTGGCCAGTGCTCTCAGGGGATGAGTGGAGGATGGCGCCTGACCGTGGCAGCACTGGCTTGAAGGCCGTGGGTCTCACGGCACCCTTCTCGGAACCCTGGGGAGGAAAACAGCCATACTTACCCTGTGTCTCCCTGCATTGAGCCCTGAGTCAGGTATGCATGCCAGCTACATGGCACCTTCCTGGTCGCGGGCTGCAGGTGACCTCACCTGTTACTCTGAAGGGGCCAAAGGTGGTGAATCTCCCTCAAGGAGGAGGAATTTTCCATGCCTATCCTTAAAGATCATCAGGCCCTTTGTTTTGTGAACTGCCAACCAGTCTGTCACCAGTTTCTCCAAGACGACAGCCCTTTTAGGTTCACCGGCTGAGACCCCCATGCCAGGGTTCTGGGGCTCCGTGTGCTGCAGGTAAGGATGCTGGACACACAGTCCTCAGGGAAGTTCATCCCTGCTTCTTCCCCATTGCTTCCAGTTGACCAGCAGCTGGAACTGTGGCCGTGGCCTCCCCCAATGGTTGAGAGAACTGCTTGAAATAACAATCTTTTCCCTAAAGCCATCATTTTCATTATTAGAGGACTTCAAAGTTTACAAGCTCTTTACTTTGAAAAGCTTAAAACTCTATCCAACATGTAGGCCATGTCCTAGCATATCAATGCATAGATTCATCCTCCCAGGTGAGGCCAGGGTGCTGATAGGAACAATGCTTCTAGCCTCGACTGGCAGGACCCATGAGAACTTAAAAGTGGGACGAGGGCTGGATTTCTGAGCTCCTGGGACTCTCTGCCCTCATCCTTGCTAGATTGGTGATGATAACAAACCCAAAGGACTTCCCTGGTGGTCCAGTAGTTAAGACTCCTTTCATCCACTTCAGGGGGTGCGAGTTCCATTCCTGGTCAGGGAACTAAGATCCTGCAAGCCACACAGCATGGCGAAAAACTAACTAACAAACTCATAGCTCTTATCCCACCAAAGATGCTTTGGGGCTGGTTTGAGTGAGAGCTGCTGTCCCACCAGAGCAGCGGAGGAGGAGAAAGCCCACCTCCGTGAGTCCTAACAAGAGAGCCTGCCAGATCTCTGCAGGTGGGCTTTCCACCTGCTGGTAAGCGAGCCCCTCCCCATTCCCATGCACTTGAAAACACTGCTCTTGGTCCTGCCTTGGCTATCCTGAGTTACAGTCCAGCAGAGTTCAGAAAGGCTTGCATTCTCTGATTGCTCTGTGCTAAAAGCTCACCCAGGACTTTTGCATTATGAGGCTGATCAATATGTTTATTCCTTTGTCCAATCTTGCTCTCGGGTGTGGCTGAGTACTCCTGCCCTCTCTGCATCACGCAGTAATGTAAGCGTTCTCAGTGATGTAAGCATTTAAGACCTTCACCACCACCGCTCTCAGCCCCAGGCCTCTTTCCTGCCTTTCCAACCCAGCCACCCACACCAGAGACCTGTCCACTTACCATCTCCAGCTGATTGGAGAAGGGCATGAGCTTCGGTGGGGTGGACGGGTCGAAGTCCACCCCTGCCTGGCCCCCTAGGTCCCCACTGGACAGTGCTGTGTAATCAGGGCGGTGGGAGCCCCGGGCCTTCTGGCTGACCTTGATGTAGAAGAAGTCTTCGCTCTTGCCCATTTTGGAGCTGGACTTGCCATGCCCCGAGTCCTGGGAGAAGCCAAACCTCAGCAGCCCGTCCGAATAGCGGTTGAGTTTCTTGAGGTGGGAAGACTTGCGCAGCTTGTACTGCGAGGCCCGGCAGTGCTTGCTGTGGAAGCCGTGGCCGGAGATGAGGCTGCTGACGCTGCCCATGGTGACACAGGCGCCGGGGACAGCTGGCGCAGAGCAGGGACCTGGCGTGGCCGGGGCGGCGAGCGGCAGTCCTGGCTCCGAGAAGAGACTGCAGTCATAGCAGAAGCCTCACACAGCCTGGGGGAGCCAAGACCTGGAAGGAGACATAAGCAGAAGTCAGCCTGGATGGGGTGGTCATGGCACGTCCCCACTGGTGACCAACCTCGAGACCTGGGCAGCAGAGAAATGCGTGTTTCCCCTAACAGAGGCTCAGCCCTGTCTCTGTCTCAGTGGGCTCCCCTCTCATGCTTCCTTTGTCCTCTAATTCAGCAAACATCTGCTAGAAGCCTACTATGGGATGGCCCTCTTCTTTTTCTTTTTTTACATTTTTTTTCTTTAACACCGAAACCATTTTGTATTGGGGTATAGCTGATTAACAAGGCGGTGATAGTTTCAGGTGAACAACAAAGGGACTCAGCCATACACATGCATGTGTCCATTCTCCTTCAAACCCGCCTCCCAGGCAGGCTGGCACATAACCCTGAGCAGAGCTCCACGTGGTATACAAAGGTTTCTGTTGGTTATTGGTTTTAAATATAGCAGTGCATATGTGACCTTCCAAAAGTCCTTAACTATTCCTTCCCCCCAGCAACTGTGAGTTTGTTTTCTAAGTCTGTTAGTCTTTTTGTGTTTTTTAAGTCAGCTCGTTTGTATCATTCTAGATTCCACATAAAAGGGATGCCATGATATTTCTCCTTCCCTGTCTGACTTACTTCCCTCAGTGTGACACTCTCTACGTTCATCCATGTTGCTGCAAATGGCCTTATTTCATTCTTTTTAATGGCTGAGTAACATTCCATTGTATATATGCACCACCTCTTCTTTGAGATGGCTCTCTTCTCAGCACTGGGATGCAGGGGTGACTGGAACAGTTACAGTCCCTGCACTCATGGGGCTTGTGTGTAGTGTAGAGTGGACTGGCCATAAACAGATCAACGTGTGTGACCTCAAGCGATCTGTGTGCTACAGGGGAGATAAAGCCAAGGGAATGGGATGGAATTCTGTTCTTGTGCTAGCTGCTCAGTCAGACTCCTTGTGACCCCACGGACTACAGCCCACAAGTCTTCTCTGTCCATAGAATTTTCCAGGCAAGAATACTGGAATGGGTAGCCATTCCCTTCTCCAGGGGATCTTCCCGGCCCAGGAATCGAACCCAGGTCTACCGCACTGCAGACAGACGCTTTGCCGTCTGAGCCACCAGGAAGGGGAGGTGGCTGCTTTATGCAGGGAATGCGAAGGAAGCCTCTCTGTTTGGTGTCATTTGAAGAGACCCCAAGAAAATGAGGGAGAAAGCTATGTGGAGACCTGTGGGGAGAAAGAGGAAGCTCAGGGGTAGCCCCAAGTGCAAAGCCCTGAGTCCCTGAGTGGAATGTGTTGGGCATTTGTGAGACCAGCAAGGAGGCCAGTCTGGCTGGAGGGTAGTTAGCAGTGGAGGTTTGGAGGACGCAGACGTCAGAGAGCAGGTGGGGGCCAGGCAACTGAGAGCCCGATTGGCCATAAGGGTTTCGGCTACAGTCTGAGACAGGAAGCCCCCAGATGGCTTTAAGCAGCTGACAACTTGGTCTGACTTGCGTTGTGGAGGGCCACTCTGGCTGCTGTGTGGAAGAGCCACTGAAGAGCTTGGGTGGAAGTTGGGCCTGTTATAGCTGGTGAATGACTAACATGGCTAGGCTAGGGTGGTAGCTGTGGATTCAATTTTTTTTCAATTTTATTTATTTTTATTTATTTATTCTTGACTGTGCTGGGTCTTCACTACTTCGTGGGCTTTTCTCTAGTGGTGGAGAGAGGAGGCTATTCTCTAGTTGTGGTGCACGGGCTTCCCATTGCAGTGGCTCCTCTCGTTGCAGAGCGTGGGCTCTGGGGTGCACAGGCTTCAGTAGCTGCAGCTCCCGGGCTCCAGCGCACAGGCTCAATATTTGTGGCACATAGGCTCAGTTGCTCTGCTGCATGTGGGATCTTTCCAGACCAGGAACTGAACCCATGTCTCTTGCACTGGCAAGCAGATTCTTTACCACTGAGCAAGCAGGGAAGCCCTGGATTCAATTTTAGATGTAACTTTAAAGTCGAGCTGATGGTACTAGTTAAAAGATTGAAAGCAGGGAGGGAAAGAGTGGAATCTAGGATGACTTCAATGTTTTTTATCCAAGTATCCAGAAGAAGTAAGTTGCCATTTATTGAGATGCAAAAGACCACAAAAGGAACCAGTTTAGGATGAAGTGGGGGTGGAAACAGGACTTTGGTTTAAGACATTAAGATTGCAAAGCCCGTTAGACATCCAAGCAGTGATGGAGAGGAGGCAGCAGAATGGGTGTGGAGCAGGGCAAGCTGCAGATTTCCTTGTATGAGTTGTTCATAGTCTCAGAGCTAGTTCTGAGGCTAGATGAAAATGCAAGGGCAAGAAGGCAAGAGAAAGGTGACGACTGGTTCACAGAGGCCAGGAAGATGAGTGGGGATGAGGAAGAGACACTAAGAAGTCTCTGACAGACATGCAGGAGACCCGTGAAAGGTAAGGATGAAGATGGTGTCAAGTGACGCTGAACTAAGGTGGCAACTAAGAATTGGCCAGTGGATTTGGCTGTGTGGAGGCACAAGTGACCTTGACAAGAGTGGTTTTGGGTGGAATGGGGTGAAGAACGGCCTGACTGGAGAGGGCTCACAAGAAGAGGGGAGAGACAGCTGCACCCTTGAACAATGACTAGCAACTTGGCCAACTTGGTTTGGGTTCCCAGTTATGCTCCCTGCTAGCCATGATGTGGGAGGTTAAACTCTCTTACATCTTTACCTTCACTGTCACAAACCAATGCTAAGATACACTTAAATTTTTTTTTTTTTTTTTAAGTAATAGGACTGCATCTTATCATCAATGTTGAAAACAATAGCAACGGCCTTGCTGGTCATCAGACAGAGGAATGCACTAGAAGGCAATGCAGGCACCCTATAAGGTGAATTGCTCAAGCCTGGGTCACCTGATTTTCAGAGCTTGGAAATGCTGTGTGATTGTCATGCATTGAGAAGGAGTATTTCTCAGTCAGTCAAAAGACAGATGATTCAATTAAGAAGCTGTGGGAGGGGAGGGACATGGCAAGTTTAATAAAATAGGAAATGCAGAGGGAACCCTGCATTCTTTATTCTGCTCTAAATTACCCTGTCAACTGAAAGGGGCAGAAGACATCCCAGGTGGGTGATAAGGGTGTATTATGGGCACAGCTGAGGGAACCAGAAGACTCTTCAGACCCTGAAGATGAAGGCTCAGGTTCAAACATGCATTGTCATCTTGAAGAATAAAGTAGCTATGATATGAATAAATACATCCTACATTCCTGGGAGGAATTGGGGGCAGGAGGAGAAGCAGACGACAGAGGATGAGATGGTTGGATGGCATCACCGACTCGACGGACATGAGTTTGGGTAAACTCTGGGAGTTGGTGATGGACAGGGAGGCCTGGCGTGCTGCGATTCATGGGGTTGCAAAGAGTGGGACAGACTGAGCGACTGAACTGACTGACATTCCAATCATAAGAGCACCACACAACAAAACAGCGTTCCGTAAGTGTAATATATGCATTTCTATGAAAAGCTTTTATTAAATTGATGGTCTCTTAGAATCAGGGAAACGTGATGATACCTCGTGGGGCCATTATGAGCAGTTTATTGGATCTTACCAGAAGCTAATAGGTCTGATACATTTATTTAAAGCCTGGTATATAGTAGGCACTCAATGAACAGGAGGTATTTTCACTGGTATCTATGATATATCATCATTATTTTTCTCTCCAGGCATTCAGCAGCCCTGTGTTATCTCCACTGGCCACATCTCATCTTCCAGAACTAGTTCTCTCCTCTCCAAATGCAAGTTTCCTGCATCCCATTCCCTGACAGCACTACTTAGGCGCATGAAGTTCCTCTGCTAATTTAACAGTTGACAATGACAAAATGTGTTTCTCAAGCCCCGGGTTATCCGTCTCTTGCTTAGTTGAGGCCCCAGGGGCCTATGAGGCAATATTTTACTGCTGTCCATACATCGGGAAGCTATTTTTGGCCAAAAGACTCTTGTGCACTCTGCATGTGCTACCGGTTGGACAACTGGTGACTTACTTTTTGCTCATCCAGTTACACATTTGTGAACATCTGCATGGACAGTGTTGTAGAGGTAATACCATAGGCTATGGCATCAGAGAGACTGGGATTTGAAAATTAACCTCTCTGAGGTTTCTTTGCCACAAAATGGAAATAATCAGGATTTCACAGGCTCAGTACGGGGATGAAGCAAACTCACAGAAGTCAAGTGCAATGCCTCAGACATGGTAGGTGCTGTCCAGGGAGTCCGTGATCACCTGAAAGAGAGAATTAGGGTGCCTTCTAGAAGTGTGTAATAGCTGGAACAGAACTATAGTACCAGGAAGACATGTGAAATGAATCTGTTTGCAGCTCATGCAATTCAATAATAAAACGTGAACAAACTTAATTGAAGAATGGGCAGAAGATCTAAATAGACATTTTTCCAAAGAAGACATACAGATGGCTGACAGGCACACAAAATGATGCTCATCATTGCTAATAATCAGAGAAATGCAAATGAAAACTACAATGAGGTACCACCTCACACCGCTTAAAAGGACCATCATTAAAAAGTCTACAAATAACAAATGCTAGAGCAGGTGTGGAGAAAAGGGAACCTTATACTGCTGATGGGAACGTAAACTGGTGCAACTCTATGGAAAACAGCATGGAGGTTCCTCAAAAAATGAGAAATAGAGTTGCCATATGATCCAGCAATCCTGCTATAGGATGTCTATCTGAAGAAAGCCGTAATTCGAAAGGATACGTGCACCCCGGTGTTCACGGCGGCGCTATTTACAATAGCCAGGGCATGGAAGCAACCTAGATGTCCATCAGCAGATAGGAATGGATAAAGAGGGGGTACATATATACGATAGAATATTACTCAGCCCTAAAAAGGGATGAAATAATGCCATTTGCAGTAATGGATGAACCTAGAGATGATCATACTAAATGAAGTAAGCCAGACAGAGAAAGACAAATGCCATATGAATACCACTTATGTGTGGAATCTAAAATATGACACAAATGAACGTATCTACAAACAGAAACAGATTCACAGACATACAGAACAGACTTGCAGTTGCCAAGACAGAGTGAGGGAAGGATAGATTGGGAGTTCGGGATTAGCAGATTCAAACTTGTGCGTATAGGATGGATAAACAACAAGTTCCACTGGATAGCACAGGGAGCTATATTCAATAACCTGTGATAAACCATAACGGAAAAGAAAATGAAGAAGAAAATAAATACAGATAACCGAATCATTTTGCTCTACAGCAGAAATTAACATTGTAAATCAACTATACTTCAATAAAGCTTAAAAAAAAAAAGAATCTGTTTGCAGCTCTCCTGCTGCACTGCCATCTCCTTTCACTTGGACCCTGAGACAGCCTCCAAATTTATCTTTTCCCCATCTGCTCATCGTAAGCATCTGGAGTGTCACAGTCCTCCCGTTCACAGGTGAAATCCTTGCAAGGCTTCCCATTGCTTGCAGAGTGAAGCAGGTTCCTCACGAGTTCAGCGGGCTTGGCAGTTCCTGATTTGTCCACCACTCCAGTCTCCTCACCTCAATGATGGCCACACTGTTTTCTTCTGCTGGTAGAACACGCCAAACCTCTTCTTATCGAGGAGCTTTAATGCCTGCTGTTGCCTCTGCTAACAACCCTCTGCCTCAGCTCTTCCTCCTCACACACATTTCCCTTTCTCACACTTTAGTTTTCAATTCAAATATCACCTCCACGGCTTTCCTAGTTACTCATGGAAAAATATATTTCCCCCATTCCTCTCTGTTAGAACCAATCTGTTTATTTACTCCACAACACTTGATTTAATCAGTCAATTCTAAAGAAACCAACCTTGAGTATTCACTGGAAGGACTGATGCTGAAGCCGAAGCTCCAGCATTTTTGCCACCTGATGCAAAGAGCTGACTCATTGGAAAAGACCCTGATGCTTGGAAAGATTGAAGTTAGGAGGAGAAGGGGGTGGCACAGGATTAGATGGTTGGATGGCATCACTGACTCAATGGACATGAGTTTGAGTAAGCTCTGGGAGATGGTGAAACACAGAGAAGCCTGGCATGCTGAAGTCCGTGGGATCTCAAAGAATTGGACACTGAACAACAAAATCTTTTAAAACAAAGCTTTGTATTATATATTGGAGTATAACTGATTAACAATATTGTGTTAGTTTCAAGTGTATAGTAAAGTGATTCAGTTATACATATACATGCATCTATTCTTTTTCAAATTCTTTCCCCATTTAGGTTGTTATATAATATTGAGTTGGGTTCCCTGTGTAAGTCAGTCATTGCTGCTAACCTATAAAAATCTGCTGATAACTTAAAATAATAACCACCAGAATTTCAGCTCTATGAGAGCAGAGACTTTGTCTCTAGACTCCTAGGGTGAAAATGAAGCAAAACTCAGAGGGGCTAGATGTCATTCAACTGGCCAGTGACCAAGGTGGGGTTTGGACCCAGACTCAAATTATATGATCTTCACGAGACAGCACATTGCTGAGGACGATAGGTAGAGGCTCAGAGATAGGGTGCCTAGTCGCTCAGTCATGGCTGACTCTCTGTGACCCCGTGGACTATAAACTGCCAGGCTCCTCTGTTCATGGGATTTTCTAGGCAAGAATACTGGAGTGGGTTGCCATTTCCTATTCCAGAGATCTTCCCAACCAAGGGATCGAACCTGCATCTCCAGCAGCTCCTGTGTTGCAGGTGGATTCTTTAGCACTGCGCCACCTGGAAAGCCCCCAGAGATTATTAGGGGGTCCTATCCTGAAAGGCAGGTCAGTTTCAAGGGTTGACAGAAAGGAAGTCAGGAGGGGAAATTAAGCTCGTGGCCTCCAGCCATAGCTTCATTTCCCAACTGGGCAGAAGACAAGGTTTTAGGTATAGGTGAGCTCCTTCACTGATGGGAACGGCGGCCTGGAGGATGTGCGAAGGGCAAGCAGTGTGCTGGGCCCCAGGGAACTGAGAGGGAGACGACAAATGGTGCTGGGAGCAAAGGTGTGGAGTGGGGGAAGGATGCTGGCTCTGATCCTGAGAGCATTTCTGTCCCTTAGCCCTGGAGCCTCTGCTCACCATTCCCCAGGTCTTAACACACAGAAGAGCTTTGAAGTTTGAGATTCCTCCCCAGATATATTTGAAGCTAACCTAATTACCTTTAAATGTCTAGACTTGTTCGGTTTTCAACTTGGAGAGAGCATCACAGAAAACCTGGCCGTGGTCCATCCTAGTTCCCAAATCTTGGGTCTTCCCACCCACCCCCTACCAGACTCCTTGTCTCTGCCCTCAGGCAGGCAAGGGGAAGGGCACACTTTTCTTCCTGGGAAAGAAATCCCCACTGGCCGAGAGTGTGGGATGTGAGATGAAAGTGAGCAACCACAGAGATCTTGGAGACTGCAGAGGGGAAAGGAAGAGGCAAGAAGGACTGGAGAGGAAAAGATGAAAGAGCCACAGCTCCTCAGCCTGGGCTCAGTTATGTGAGCTCTGAGATCTCCATGGATGTTACAAAAGAGATCCAGCAAGCATTAGACTTTAAGAGAGGAAAGAGAAAGGAGCCCCTAGGATACACTTCTCCGAATCTGGCCCCAGCGAACTGAGGGGACCTGCCTCTAGGAGTGCCAGTGCCTCCCCACCCTGCCACGTGACCTTCCCCACCGAGGATGGTTGCTGCCCAACGGGAGGACCACGGAGGCCTGGAAGCCCTGGACTTTGAGCTGCTGCTACTCCCACGGCAGCTGCTCCCTCCCCATCCGTCTTGTGTTCTTTCAACCAGGGCTCTCGCCAGGGTGACACATTCCTCCCTTTCTGGAATATGGAGCTGGAGACACAAACATGAAAAGGGGTCTGTCAGGACTCAGGAAGGTGAGGCATATTACCACCTCCCCCTCATCTCACACCAAGGGGAGAAGCAGCTATGGCCTTTGTGGTTGTTCAGTCACTGTGTCGTGTGGACTCTTTGCGACCCCATGGACTACAGCACGCCAGACTTCCCTGTCCTTCACTGTGTCCCAGACTTTGCTCAAACTCATGTCCATTGAGTCAGTGATGCCCTCCAACCATCTCATTCTGTCACCCCTTCTCCTCCTGCCTTCAGTCTTTCTCAGCATCAGGGTTTTTTCCCAAAGAGTCTATTCTTCACATCAGGTGGCCAAAGTATTGGAGCTTCAGTCCTTCTAATAAATATTCAGGATTGATTTCCTTTAGGATTGACTGGTTTGATCTCCCTGCTATCCAAGGAACTCTCAAGCCTTCTCCAGGACCATAGTTCAAAAGCATCGACTCTTCGGCTATCAACCTTCTTTATGCTCCAACTCTCACATCTGTAAATGACTCAGGAAAAACCATAGCCTTGACTATGTAGATTTTTGTCCACACCAAACCCAGACTTCCTGCCTGGGTAAAGTGAGGATACACAGCTGCCCTCCTGTCTGCCCTCTTTGTCTGGAGAGGCCACCTACAAGATCAGGATGCTAGCCTCCAGCCACCCTGCTCCTTCTCATGCCTCCCTCTTTCTCAGTCCAGGTCATTCCCTGACTTCTTCCTTTATCCTCTCCCCATCAGCACCCAGGCAAGGCTACGGGGCATCTCTGTGTCCTTCTCAGCACTCTCCCACCAGCTGCCTCCGCCCAGGCACCCACGGGGCTGTGCTGCTGCTGCTGGACCAGGGGGAGCCCTCGCTGAACCCTGAGGAATTCTCCTCCAGCATCAATGGAGAGGGGGCGGGTGCCCACCCCAGAGCACACTCCATGGGGTATGTCCTCAGTGAGCAAGTAATCTCACCTGTGGGCTGAGCTGATGGGGTTGCTGGGTAGAGGTTCGCTGGGTCACTAATTCAACAAATATTTCTTCCTCATCTGACAAGGGTCAAGTACTACGCAAAGTGCAGGTGAAAGAGGGTGAGGAAGGAAGGAGAGGAGAAAATGCATAGAAGGAAAAAAAGAAAAGCCAGAGATGAAAGTGTCAGTTGTGTGTGTGTGTTTTCTACTTTAGTTGCAGAGTCCGGGGAAGATCTTGGAGAAGATGGTCTTTAGGAAGAGCCAGGCTGATGAAGGTTTTGGTAGAATGGTCCCTAGGCTCTGATGCAGGAATGGGCTTAGGGGTTTAGAGCAGAGGGGTCTCCAGGGTGGTGACCTGGCAATATCTGAAGACAAGACTTCTTTGACTGTCACGACCAAGGGTGCCAAGGGCATCTGGCAACTCCCGGGACAAAGAATTATCTGACCTGAACCCTCAGTAGTACCGAGGTTGAGAAACCTGGATTTAGAGGAACAGAAAGAAAACGAGATTTAGAGCCTCAGGTCTGCCGCTTTTGCGGTGTGACTTTGAGTAAGTGGTTTAAGCTCTGTGCCTCTGTTTTCTCACTTGTAAAATGGAAGTAACCACATTTTCTCTGTCACAGGGCTTTATCATGAAAGGAAGTGAGAGCTTAGCATATACCAGAAAAATCACCAACGCTGGTTACTGTGTGATTTCTCACTGTGATCCAGGACAGTTCTCTGAGAGATTCTATTGCACCGTAGGGTTTATCTGAGAAGCACCATGGGGCTGCACCCCAGTCCAGACCCTGGTCTGGACGCAGAAGTCTCAGCATGAGGGCTGGCCTCCCACAGCACCCATGAACTGGGGTGTAGACAGAGACTGGGCTGCAAGATGTAACAGTCCTCCCCTCAGCTGGTGCAAAGCTGGGCTCAGTTTCCAAACAGAACACGAGGGGCTGGGTTCAGCTCAGCTCTTCTCTGAGACCTGAGAATTTAATCTCCTAAGATCTCCTGAGAGCTATCCACACCCTCCTCACAAAAATGTCACCTCCCACCCCCCCCCACCCCACTCCAACATTTTGACTATCATGTCTTAGAATTCCTTGACCCCAAACACCCCTCGATGCATCCTGCTCTGGGGGATCAAACATGAGCTTTGGAGTCCCAGGTAAAGGGGCAGTCGCTAAGTGGTGTCCGACTCTTTGCGACCCCGTGGACTATAGCTCTCCAAACTCCTCTGTCCATGGAATTCTCTAGGAAAAAATACGGGAGTGGATTGCCATGCCCTTCTCCAGGGGATCTTCCTGACCCAGGGATTGAACTCAGGTTTCCTGCATTGCAGGCAGATTCTTTACCACCTGAGCCACCAGAATGAATAACTTGCCTTAGATCACTGACTTAACTAATGACTCCCTGCTTCTCTTCAGAAGCAGGGGAGGAAGTGAACTAAAAGAATTGTGTGCCGCCTCAGTGCCGCCCTCCACCTCCTACACTCAGGATCCCATGACTTGGACATATCTCAGACCTACTTCAAAGGGAGTCGTAAGGTAAAAGGCTAGTTGGAGTGGGCAGCTACCTATCTACCTACCAGGGGGTGAATAAAGCTCCCTTGGGCAAGATTTTCACCAAAGCTTACCCCAGTTCCTGATGGGGCCATTATTAAAGCTTTCTTCTATTCAATTCTAATTTTAATTGATTTTTAAAATATCAAAATCCTATAAAAATCACCTAAGTAACTCATGCAGAGGTGACAACTGTTAAAGTGTTGTCATATCTGTTTCGGAAATAAAGCATCTGCAAGTGGAAATCCCCCTTCCCTGCTCCTTTTTCCTGCCCCATCTCTCCCGCCCCAGGGGAAATCCTTATCATGACTTCTGTGGGTACATTTGTTTATCATTAAATGCATTCTTCACATATGAGAATAGTCTATGTACTGCTTTGATTTTTACTTTATAGAAATGGTATCCTGGGACTCAGCTGGTGGTCCAGTGGTTAAGAGTCTGCCTTCCAATGCGGGGAGTGAGAGTTCAATCCCTGGTGGCGGAACTAAGACCCCACACGTCACGGAGCAATTAAATTGGTGCTCTACAATTACTGAAGCCCAAGTGCCTAGCGAAGCCAAAAGAAATCATATCCTGTTGTGTGTATCACTCTGCAACTTTGCTTGCTTTATTCAATGCTTTATACTCGGGATCCATTTGCATGTTTCCTTTGGGTTTCTAGGTGGCTCAGACAGTAAAGAATCTGCCTGCAATGCAGGAGAGCCGGGTTCGATCTCTGGGTCAGGAAGATCCCCTGGAGAAGGGCATGGCAACCTGCTCTAACCTTGCCTGTGGGGGCAGTGATCCTCACATGTCCTTCACCAGTCCCTGCTCAGATGTTCGCATTTCATTACAAGAACCCTCTGTTAGGTGATTACTTCTCCACATGTGTGGGAATGTTTCTAAGGTTCATTTTTCTCTGAGTCTTGGAAGCTGTTTAGTTTTTAAAGCCACTCCCCACCCCCTTAAGTTGAAATCCTGGAGGAGAGGAAGCATCTGAGACCCTTAAGGGCCAAAACATCAGAGAGTGGGAGGAGCTGGGAGGAGGCCTCCAAATCACACGTGGAGTATTACCCTGGGGTTGGGGAGGGCACAGCCGCTGTTACTAACAAGAGAGTGTCACCAGCACAGCAGAGGCGGGAAGGAGGCGCCGGAGGAGCCTTGGCCAGACAGACAGGTCCTCCGCTGCAGGTGACGAGGCTGCTCTTCCTCACTCCGAGGCAGCCTGGAGGCCAAGGGTGGCATCTTCCCTAGTCAAATCCCAGACTCTGGAGCCACGTGGGACCTTTACTCCAATTCCTTCACCGCCCAGAGGTGACATGGAAGTCCCAGAGCAGAGAAGGTCACGTCACAACTTCCGGACCTGAGACTAACATCCTTTCCATTCTATCCAGAGCACAGGACCAACTGGAATCCATTTTCCAGATGAGGGGTGGGCAGTTCCTGCTTCATGCGGGCCACGTGTGTAAGGAGGAGGTATGGAGTGAGTGTGTGTGTGTCTGTGTGTGTGTGTGTGTGTGTGTGTGTGTGTGTAAGGCTGCCTGATACAAATGAGATTCTGTCCTGTGGGCGGGCGGCATGCTCCATTCAGAGATGCTCAGCCTGTGGGTTTGGTGCCGGAGAAGGCAGAGGAAGCTGCTGCAGGCTCTGCGTGGGCCCCAGCCCTGGGTGGTAGGGCTGGCTGGCCTCCAGGAATAGCTGGAATAGCTGGTGGCTGCTGGGCTGGGACTGGAGCTCTGCCTGCATCACCAGCCTAGGACAATTGCTAATCTTGGGAACCACACCTTTGCGTTCTTATGTTCAGTTCCATCTGTGGGACTTAGCAAACTTCACACTCACTATTATTCATCCACATGGTCCTCAGGGTAAACCATGTGCAAGCCTGGGTGTTGAGAAGGAGGGAACAAGTCTTCTCACAAAGAACTTGAATGTGGTTGTGAAACCTTAGCTTCCTTTTCTTTTTTATTTATTTAATTTTTTTAAGGCTGCAACATGCAGCATGTGGGATCTTAGTTCCCCAACCAGGGATCGAACACATGTACTCTGCATTAGGAGCATGGAGGCTTCACCCCTGGACCACCAGGGAAGTCCCAACCTCAGCTTCCTTTGAAAGGAAGACTTGGTTTCCAGACCTGGCTCTTTTCTCTCTACTGTGAGAAGCCCCACTGACCATAGGAAGCCCCCCACTCTGGGCTCAGAGCTGCATCTCAGCTCACTTGGCACTCAGCCTGCACAGCCTGCAGACAGCTCTTGCATTACTGAGTTTTTCAGAAGCAAAGGGTCCTTAAACTTTTTTAAGGCTGGGATGGCACCCCAAAGCTTCCTTGTATCTCACATGGTATGGTGAACAGTGCTGAGAACACAATACATATTTTTTAATGAAATCAGCTCACAGAGAGCTCAGGCTTTACTGACCAAGCTCAGCGGGGAGGATAGGTGACTTCAGCTGGGGTCCCATACATGCAGACTGTATGTATGCCAAGTCTACAAAACTAGAAGACTAGGAAGCCAAGCCTACAAAACTAGAATCCAACCCTGGTTTCAACCCAAACTTCCATCTCTTGGATTTCATTGGAGTCAACAGTTCACCTTGGGAAGAAGGAAATTTACCCTCTCCTTGACCTCCCAGTTCTATTCAAACCTGGGGCCAAAACAGAAATACTGGGTTGCCCAAAAGTTCATTCAGGTTCTTTTGCAGTATGAACTTTTTGGCCAACCCAAGAAAAAGCAGAGTATTTGTTTTCAACGGCTGAGTTGAAAGATAAGACAGAGACACTTCAAGAGAGTTTGAAAGGTAGCACCAGTTTAACTAAAGATGCAAGACAAACTAGCAGGAGTTTGCTGGATTAAAGCCAGCTCTCTGACTCCAGCATATGATAAATTTTTAATTTTTTCTCTTATATAGGAGTGAGATAATTGTCTGCTGTGAATGCTTGTGTGCATGCATGCTAAGTCGCTTCAGTTATGTCCAATTCTTTGTGACTCCATGGACTGCTGCCCACCAGGCTCCTCTGTCCATGGGATTTTCCAAGCAAGAATACAGGAGTGGGTTGCCATTTCCTTCTCCAGGGGATCTTCCTGACCCAGGGATCAAACCTGGGTCTCTTGCATCTCTTGCATTGGCAGGTGGGTTCTTTACCACTAATGCCACCTGGGAAGCCCTTATGAATGTCTGTGTCCCACGAAGCCAAAAGTGACGGTGTTGGGAGGTAATTAGTTTTAGATGAACATGTGGGTGGGGTCCTTATGATGGGATTAGTGCCCTTATAAGAAAAGATCAGAGTGTACCTGTTTTTTGTCTCTTTCCTACTCCCTTGTCCCCAACCACACCCAATGTGAGGACACAGTAAAAAGTCAACCATCTAAAGAAAAAAAAAAAGCCATCTATAAGCTAAGCAGAGAGGTCTCACCAGAGACAGAATCTGCCAATGCCTTAATCTGGGACGTTCCAGCGTCCAGAACTACAGAAGTAAATGTCTATTGTTTCACTCCCCCAGGCTGTAGGTACTGAGCTATATGGGCTTCCCAGCTGGCGCTAGTGGTAAAGAACCCACTTATCAATGCAGGAGGCATAAGAGATGTGGGTTCCATCCCTTGGTGGGAAAGATCCCCTGAAGAGGACAAGGCAATCCACTCCAGTAGTTTTGCCTGGAGAATCCCATAGACAGAGGAGCCTGGAGGACTACAGTCTATAGCATTACAAAGAGTCAGACATAATTGAAGTGACTTAGCACCTTTGCACCAGAGAAGGCAATGGCAGCCCACTCCAGTATTCTCACCTGGAAAATCCCGTGGACGGAGGAGCCTGGTGGGCTGCAGTCCATGGGGTCGCTAAGAGTTGGACACGACTGAGCGACTTCCCTTTCGCTTTTCACTTTCATGCATTGGAGAAGGAAATGGTAACCCACTCCATTGTTCTTGCCTGGAGAATCCCAGGGACGGGGGAGCCTGGTGGGCTGCCGTCTATGGGGTCGCACAGAGTCGGACACGACTGACGTGACTTAGCAGCAGCAGCAACAGCACCTATGCACAAGCTAAGATGCTGTCCCCCTCCCTACCCTCCAGACCCCCTGGCAGAAGATGCTGTCTGGGCTGTCAGGTCACCCCGTTTCTGGCATTGTCCTTTCCTTATATTCTTCCTTCCTGCTCCTCGGTTCACGTGGTGAAGGCAGCCTCACAGCCTGCAGACATGCCACGCGTTGTGGGGGGCTCCATAATGGACAGACGCTTGCTGAGAAATCAGGTACTCGGAGCTCTAGTCCTGGTTCTGCACTCCACACCCCCCACCCCTTCCCTAGCTCTTGGACACCAGCAACCAGGGCACTGCCTGGCCTCATCTGCTATGACTTGCCTGCCCCTCTCACAGGAGAGAACCCCACACATGATAATATATGATAAATATACATTTATCAGATCCCATCCCTGGAGCCTGTTCTACTTGCATTATTGTGTAAGGCCCTCAACAGAGAATCACAGAGTGATGGGTCTGTTTTGTCACCTGGCAGAAGAGTGAACATTTCAGCATCTCTATTTCCTTCTGTTAGATGAGCACAGCTGATTCCCACACCTCACAGAGCAACCGTCAGGATTAAATGAAACCACATTTATGAAAATGCTTGACCACAGTAAAAACAGTACACACAGGATGAATTTAAACCAAGTGCTTGTGGAATTATAAAGCAGTATGGAAAGATGCTAGAACTAGATCCTCCTGTATCTTTAAGTTAAAAGGGCGAATCAAGGGAAGGACTACAGCACCCCCTCCACTTCCACCTCCCACCCCCCTCCATCTCCTGCTATCTCCCTTTGGCGACAGGCTGGTGTCCTGGGGACCTGGCAGCCGCCAGATCTGCCTCTCAGCCTCCAGAAGGGCAGCTGGGGCTTGCAAGGATGTGAGAGCAGTCTCTGGCATCTGCCAGCTGGGGCTGGGAGGTGGCGGGGGGAGGGGCGGTGGGGAGGGGGTTGTTGCTGGCTGCACCAGGCTGGTGGGAGGGCCCCCAGCCAGCTCCCCAGCAGAGGTCTCTCGGGGCTAAATGGGGCACGTGCCCAGGATTAATTGACTCCCCTTTTAAGATGCGTCTCCCCCTGGCCCCTCTGCCCCTCCCCACAGCATGTTGCCTGATTCAGCTTTCCTTATCTGGAATTCCAGTGCTAGTATTCCTGTCCTTGACCTCTCCTCCCATTTGTCACTCTAAAGGAAGGTCAGGCAGGGGCTGGGGCCAGGGCTGGGGCAGGGGTGAGCCAGGGAGCTGGTTAATCATCTCAGCCCAGTCTGCAAACCTCCCAGCACTCACTTGGTTTCTTGCCTGGAGGGCTCCACGTGCAAAGCACAGTACATCTTTATTTTATTTTATTTTTTTTGAGTGAATGGATGAATGAAAGAGAGGTGAGGATGAAGGCGGGAGGGGGTGGCGAGCGTGGGCAGCGAGAGGAGAGGATGAGGGGGAGCAGGGGCCCACGCAGCTCTCAATTAAGTGTACTTGGGTTCCGTGGAAAGGCAGAGAGTGAAAGAAAAATCGCTGGCTGGCTGAATCACACCATCGGGGTGAACAATCGGAAGCAATTCTCCTTCCCACTGCCGGGGAGGAATCAAAAGCCACTCTGCCGCCGCCTTTTGTGTGCAGGCTGGGGCACTGCAGCTGAGCCTTCCTCGCCCCGGTGGGCAGCTCGTGTCTTAGCGGTGCTGACTGACGGTTCTCCCCAGGAACCAGATTACCCACCAATCCCAACCTGCCCTTCTCCCTTCCAAAAATAAAGCCACAGTTACATGCAAAAGCTCATGCAAATTTAACCCCACAGCTGCTAGTGCAGTGGCTGCTCCCACGTGAGGGAGCAGAAGGCGAGCCTCATGCACATTCATGACTCGGGTACCACTGAGCCCCTGGGCCCGTGAGCTGGGCTGTGCGGGTGAGGGAAGCCACTTCTCCTCTTGGTCAAGGGGGAGGCATATAAAGAACCAGATCTTAAGTAGGGGAGACATGAAACATCCAGGAGGCTGGGAATCTGGCTAGATTTCTTCTTGTCCTCTCTGGTCAGAGATTAAAAACCCAGGAGCAGTTGGGCTTTGGAGGCCTGAATGCAAGGGACAGATGAGTCCCCCTTGTCTGCCAAACCCTTGCCAGCCTAGAGTACAGACCAAATGGGTACTTCCTAGAAGGGTCTGTGTTAGAACCAACAGGATCTTGGACAGGCATTCAAACTTAGGTTTGACCTATTTACCATCTACAAAGTGTTAGTCAGTTGTGTCCAACTCTTTGGGACCCCATGGACTGTAGCAAGGCTCCCCTGTCCATGGGATTCTCCAGGCAAAAATATTGGAGTGAGTCGCCATCCCCTCCTCCAGGGGATGTTCCTGACCCAGGGATCAAAACCGGGTCTCTTACATCTCCTGCATTTCAGGCAGATTCTTTACCATCTGAGCCACCAGGGAAACCCTATCTCCCATCCTGGTGGCTGTCTAAAGAATACTGAGGTCAGATTCAGGTTCGGTATGGACAAATCTGTGTTAAATTAGCCACTTGGGTCATGGGCTTGGGAAAGGGCAGTGGTGACACATGGTTAACTACGTGACATCCCTGGTCCATGTTGTTCTTTACTTGCTAAATTGTGTCCAATGGTTTTGCAACCCCACAGATTGTAGCCCGCCAGGCTCCTTTTTCCATGGGACTTCCCATGCAAGAATACTGGAGTAGGTTGCCATTTCCTTCTCCTGGGAATCTTCCCGACTCAGGGATCAAAACTGAGTCTTCTTCATTGCAGGTAGTCTCCTGCATTACAGGTGAATTCTTTACCACTGGGAAGCCCTGGAATCTGGTTAGTCTTTGGCAAATCAGATGACTCAGCATCTTAAGCTGAGTGGGATTTGTCTCGAGTTCTCTCAGGATCTGACACTGTGGAACGCTTCTGTGGCTCCACCTCTGCAGAATCATGACCCTTCCCCTGGCCCAGCTCCACACTGGGGTCCTCCTTCACTCTCCAGACCAGGTTCCTGGGCTCTGAGGAAATCAGCAGGGGAGTGACCTCACATTCCATTTCATCCTAGGAGTCAGGGAGAGGGAAATGCAGGGAGCATCATTTGAGGCTAGAGTCACCATTTGATCAGGAAAAGGGCTTGAGGCTCCTTCCGGGGCATCACAGATATACCTACCTAATCACGCCACCTGTGCGTGAGGTCCATCCTAAGACAGTGGGAGCCCCCAGGGAAATTGGTAGGATAAGAAACAAGTTGGTACCAGATCACAGAATGCAGAAAAGCTTTTAGAGACTAGAGGTGCTGCTTCAATGCTTCACAATAAGAGGCCAGAGAGGTGAGGTGACTTGTCCAAGGACACACAGCAAGGCAAGTGCAGAGCTGGGGCTAGAGGCCTGTCTCCTAACTCCCCAGATGGCTTACTTCCCACTTACAGCTTTCTCTAACAAGAGAGAAGGAAGGGCAGGAGTGAAAATGTCATTCTTTGTTGAGAGATGCTGATTTTAAAAGTCTCAGATTAGGGACTTCCCTGGTGGCCCAATGGTTAAGAAGCCACCTTCCAATGCAAGGGATGCAGGTTCAATCCCTGGTCGGGGAACTAGAATCCCACATGCTGCAGAGCAACTAAGCCTGCCTCCCGCAACTAGAGAAAGGCTGTGGTGTCACAGTGATGACCCAGAACAAAACAAAAGACAAAAAACTCAGATCAAAGGATCCAAACTAAAGATGAGATGAAGTCCCCACCCCACATCACAGCAACCTGCTCTGTGTCACCATCAGCCATACACAGGGGCTGAGGGCAGGCAATAAGTGGTGACCTCTCCATGAAAAACCAATGGCAAACTGGAACTTGTAAGTTTGGCTGGTGCAGGGCTGTGACAAGGACTTCCCCAGGGGCTCAGGGGTAAAGAATCTGCCCTGCCAGTGCAGGAGACACAGGCGATGTGGGTTCAGTCCCTGGGTTGGGAAGATCCCCTGGGGGAGGAAAAGGCAATATTCCTGCTGGGAAAATCCATAGACAGAGGAGCCTGGTGGGCTACAGTCCATGGAACTGCAAAAGAGTCAGACACAACTGACACGCACATATAGGGTAGAAAGCTCTTGACCACCTACAACACTCTAGGGAGAGCTCTGCCTCAGGAATAAAAGAGAGAGATCTTACAACAAAAGGCTCTGTGTCTTCCAGAAGGTTGTAGGTGTGAGAGAAGGATGGAGGGTCAGTGCAGGAGGGCAGTGTTTGTTCTAAAGAAGCTCCCCGTCCCTCCTCACCCCTCCCCTCATCCCCACCACTGACTGGCGTTTATACCCACTGAGTGTATTCAGCACACAGGCTTCCCCAGGTGCCACTACTGGTAAAGAACCCACTTGTCAATGCAGGAGACGTAAGAGTCGCAGGTTCGATCCCTGGGTTGGGAAAATCCCCTGGAGGAGGCATGGCCTCACTCTAGTATTCTTGCCTGGAGAATCCCATGGACAGAGGAGCCTGGTGGGTTACAGTCCATGGGGTTGCAAATAGTCGGATGTGACTGAAGTGACTTAGCACACACAGCACTGAGCGTATTCAGTATGTGTGAGTTTATGCGTGGGGTGGGAGTGGGGGTGGGCATCTGGTGAGTTTCAGAACTCAGAAAGGAAGTGGGAATTGAGGAAGTCCTTGTTCTGGATGCTGGAAGTGACCTAGAGCAGCTTGAAGAGTTTAACCTGGTCCCTTAGGGAACGTATCCCTCAGTGTCTGGGGTTGTCTGTGGGCACCTGAGCGTTCTTTGTGGGCTCAAAGGAATGGCTTGTCTGTTGAGATCTCTGTGCATAGCAGGGGAACCTCCCCAAACCCCGATCATTTCTGACGAGTCTCTACAGGTCCTGAGTTAATCCTTTCTTCAGAGTATCTGATGTGTCTGGCCGGGGAGTTTTGACTTCTGCGTCAGCTCTGCCCTGATCCCTCAACCTTCTGCTTCTTCCTCCTCCAGGGCACGTTCCTGGCAGTGAACTAGGAGCCAGAACAGGAGCCTCTGGTGAGCATCAGGCACCCCGCTACCTTCTTGGAGCCCCTGGCCCACACTGGCCCTGACAGTGGGATAGTTAACCTCTCCTCAAAGCCCAGGGATCCCACAGGGCTGGCCCATGGCGCCCCCTAAGTCCTCATTGCTGTCCCCCACCACTGTGACTCTGCACCTGGTAGATGTTACCATCTGACAGAGCCACAGGTGTGCAGGGCTCCAAAGGACCACGTGGCGATGCTGAGCCCTGGGGGTCTCTTCCGCTGCGCTTACATCCCTCTTTGCCCTGTTGCCCAGAGATGCTGCAGGGCTCCTGGCTGTCCAACTGGCCCCTCGGGGCTTTCTAGCATGCTCCTCCCTCTGCCAGGAGGACCCCCCACCCCCACCACCCAAACTTGGCTGCTTCTAGGGGAAAGAGGGACAAGCACCTTTCCTTTCCCACCTTCTTCCTCAAACTGTCTGAAGGGAGCAAGGCCAGTTCTGTACCCTGCTAGGACATCACATTCAAGGACACAAATACACACCCCCTGCACTCTGGGGAGGAGAAGGGCTAGGCACCTGATTGCTGCTGGGGATGTCCTAGCAGATGCTGAGATCTGAGCTGGGGAAGGGGTTTAGACCAGGACTTTAAGATTATTGCCCCTGCCCCAGGACTGTCATGAAGACTTCTCAGGCTGAGCTTTCCTCTCAAAATGCAAAGCTGGGGCACAGGGTTCTGAGTCCCATGTCCCCAGCCCACAGATTCCTTCCAGGGGACCCCTGAGTAGCCTGTGTGTTGTAACCCACTGCTCGGTACCCAGGTGGAAGAAAGCAGAGGGTATCGGGGCTCCCCAGTCCCCACTGGGGCTTTGGCGCCCCTTCCCTGGGGCCTGCGGGCAGTGTCACTGTGAGATCGGGCTGACTGCAGCCAAGGAGACTTGCATGCAGCATCAACATGCCAGCCAGACTTGGTTCTCTCTGTGTCCAACTAAAGCCACTGACCTGCAAACATAAGCTTTCCCAGGGACACACAAACTCTGAACAGAGCACAGGCTCTAGAGAGCATGGCCATATAACCTGGACACTGTCATAGTTAATGGTAGGGTGGTTGGGAGGGAGGCTGAAGAGGGAGGGGATGTATCTGTACTTATAACTGATTCACTGTTGTACAGGGGAAACCAACACAACATTCTAAAGCAATCATCCCCCAATTAAAAATTAAAAAAATAAACAAATAAAACAGGTAACAACAACAACAAAAGTTAATGGGATCACTAGTATTAAATACACTGGGACAACAGACATAAACTAGGATGTGTTTATGTATCAACCATATTTCTTCTCATGAGGGCCAGATCAGGGGTAAGGATGTCAAGCAGGAAGTCTGACATCTCTTGACCTCCTGTCCCCTTCCCTTAGTCACTTGAAATTTTGTTGACTACATAAGGGACAAGGAAAGGGAAGCAACTAGGAAGCAGAGTCCCAGCTAAATGGACCACTTACTAGGAGCTTTGCATACAGTGGTCTGTAGGGAGCTATGGCCCCTGATACTGCAAGCTCCTTTGAATTGGTTCCTGATCTCATCTGTCCTTACAACAACCGTGGTGACTCAGATGGCAAAGAATCTGCCCACAGTGTGGGAGACCTGGGTTCGATCCCTGGGTTGGGAAGATTCCCTGGAGAAGGGAATGGCAATCCACTCCAGTATTCTTGCCTGGAGAATCCCATGGACAGGGGATCTTGGTGGGCTACAGTTCACGGGGTCTCAAAGACTCGGACATAACTGAGTGACTAACACACTCTGGGGTTCTCAGCTAAAAGAACTGATTCTAGAAGCCAGGACTGCTGGTCCTGGGCCAGAGCTCATCGACTGCCTCGGACAGCCTTGTCATGGAGCAGGCAAGGTGAAGGCAGGATGGATACAGCCGGTGGGTGCACGACATCTCCCAGTACTGTGTCAGCAGATGCTGCAACAGGGGGGAGCTGCTGGGAGCACCGTGTCTTTGTTCCACATTCCCAAGTGTTTGGTGAGCACTATGTGCAGTCATCATCAGGACCCTGTAGATACAGCGATGAGCAGACAGAGTCTGCCCTTACTGACATGTAGCATTGTGTCAGGAGGGGACAAACGTAGCTTGCTTCAAGGCCCTGTACAATCTCCCTTCTCTTTACCTCCTGTTATGTATGGTGCTTCCCAGAGGGTAAGGGCACAGGGTCAAACACACAGGGGTGCATCTGACATTGAGAGTGACCTCCTCGCCAGCATCCCTGACGCCCTCGAAATTTTCCTGTCTCCATGCCTTTGTTCATGGGGTTTCTTCCTATCTGAGGTTCAGACACACACACACACACTCTCTCTCTCAGGTCCAGCCCTCCCTGGCTTCTCCTGCTCAGTAGACTTTGTACTTTTGTTACCAGATAGTAAATACCTTTTGAGCCCAGATTCTCAGGGACACACCAAAGAATCAAGATCTCCTAGCAAGCTTGGACTGTGACTGATGCCTTTTGAGCTCCTCAAGTTACATCTATTAAAGCGTCTCGTCTCTAAGCCCTGTACCCACTTCTGCATCTTACTCCCTGTAGGCAGGCTCATCTCTACAAGCACTGGGCGGAAACTCCATCAAGCTCTTCAACTCCTGAACTTACATGCAGTTGACATGCTTCTTGCCTGTCTGTACCTGTCACAGTGAACTTATATCAGGCTAATCCTTCCAGCCCAGCTATGATTCTACCAACTCCAACCATCTCAGAGGTCTCCTCTAAGAATCATGTGCTTTTCTTCTATTTCTTCACATTCTTGCTTTCTGTTATTCTTAACAAAGAGCACTTAAACATGCAGAAGTCTGCCAACTCCAAAGAAACATCTGAACTCCATTTTCCCTCCTCAAATCATCATCTTTCCACAGGTGCACAGCCAGCTGCTGCTGCTTCTTTTATGAAAACATTTATTTCTTTGGTTGCACCAGGCCTTATTTGTAGCACACAGCATCTTCCATCCTTGATGCAATATGTGAGATCTTTTAGCTGCGGCATGTGGATTCTTAGCTGCGGCCTGTGGGATCTAGTTCCCTGACCAGGGACTGAACCCAGGCCCCTTGCATTGGGAGTGTTGAGTCTTAGCCACTGGACCACCAAGGAGGCCCCCAGCCAAGCTTATTGAGAAAGAAGGTTATCCTTACCTTTTCCACTTGCTCCTTCCCACTTGGCCTTAGTCCACAAAAGCTTGGCTTCTGTCCCTCCCAATCCACTAGAGTTTCTCTCCAGGGATGTTGCTCATCCAGGTGATACTTTTCAGTAGCTATCAAACTCGACCTCCCAGTCACTCCAAGTTGATTTTCAACTCCATCCTTTCGGGAACACTCTTTCCTTGACTTGCTGTTCTCAGTCACTCACGTGATATTGTATCTCTTGTCTTTTCTCCTATCACCTTCGGCTACTCCGTCTGTCACTTTTATTTCTTTCTTCCTGGAAAGCTGGTGGCTCTTCAGGGGTCCACGGTGGACCCTATTCTCTGCTCCTGGTTGGCCTCTTTTCCCATGGTTTCAGCTGAACCTACACCATGATTTTTGGCTTCAGGTCTGCAGCCCAAACCTCTCTCCCAAGCTCCTGACTTGGAACATCCAGATGCTCACCTTCACTGGGATGGGCCAAGGCATCTGAAACTAGCGTGTCCAAAATGGAACTCATCATTCTCTCCTCCCTGCTGGTACCCGCCTCCCTGCTGGTACCCGCCTCCCTGCAACAGGTCCCTCCTTCTGAGCTGCTAGGCTTGAAGAATGGTACAACCCAGCCAGAACTCTGATTCTGAGAAATCTGACCAAGACAGGAACCCTTGATCCCTTCTCCTTTCGTCTTATATCTGAGCAGTCACTATGTCTTATCTTATTTTTTTAAAACTTAAAAAAATCCATTGCACATCCAGGTGGAATCTTTAGCTGCGGCATGCAAACTTTTAGTTGCGGCATGTTGGATCTAGCTCCCTGACCAGGGATTGAACCCAGGCCCCCTGAATTGGGAGCTCAGGGTCTTAGCCACTGGACCACCAGCAAAGTCCCAATCCTATTTTTATTATTGATTTTTCTAAAAACCATCATTTCCCTCCAAATCCACAGCATTGTCTTAGTCTAGTTCCATCCTATTTCCCTTGGGATATTGGTAAGCCTGTATTTTGCACTTTTCCAAGCTTTCCCAAAAATTCCGTATTGCCCAAAGTTTAAATAAAGTCCAAATTTCCTAACGTAGCAGAGAAGACCTTTGTGATCAGAACTATTTATCTTGTATCTTCATATTATATAGCACCATGCCCTTCCTTCCCTCACCTCCATCCATTTTCTGTGGATTTGAGTTTGAGAAACATATAGTATTGTCCAATGACCTTCTTCCAAGTTTTCCCACACTGCTCCCTATACCCACGTACCCAGGACTTTGCTGAGATAGGACTTCCAGTCTGAGGCCTCCCTCCATGTCTTCATTGTGTCCATATTCCTATCACGGCTTCAATCACCCCACAATGCAAGTCCTCTTCATTCATGTCTCTTTCCCAACAGACTTTAAGACTATGTTTCATTCAGTGCTGTATTCTTAACTCCTAGCATTGTGCCTGATCCAGAGCTTTATAAACATTTTCTGAATGGAGAAGCATATGTTTGACAATCATATTCTAGTGACTTCCCTGGTGGTCCAGTGGCTAAGACTCTGTGCTCCCAAACCGGGGGCCAGGGTACGATCCCTGGTCATGGAACTAGATTCTGCATGCCTCAGTTAGGAGCCTTCATGCCACAATTAAGACGTGGTGCAGACAAATAAATAAATAAAATAAAAACCATATTCTATTTCAGTGCACGGATTCTGTGAGCTGCAACACCACAAAACATTTCACAGTGGTGTTTATAGTTCTCATCCTAAGCCCGATCCTGGGGGGCTCCCTGGAACACAGCTGTGACCATCCCCACTTGGCCACACTCCAGAGAAGGCTCCTTTGGGTAGTACTAGTGTCTCAGTAGCACCACATCTTGAGTGTCTGGTGGGTACATCGGAGTGCCTTGACCTGCTGGGCTTCAGGGTGTGTGCTATGTTCAATGCTCCTATTGGCATCAGGTTTTTTGGGTCATCTGCACTCTGAACTCCATCTGTGAAGACTGTGGGACTCACAGAGCGACCACCCATCCTGCTGTGCCTGGAACTTCCCTAGGAGGCAAGACTTCAGCACTAAAACCCGGAAAGTCCCAGTAAAACTGAGACGAGCTGGTGGTCTCGGCGAGTCTGGAGGGTGGGATTAGTACAGGAGAAGACTGAATTAGCCCTGGCGACACCCTGACCTGCCGCTTGGCCTCTCACTGAGTGGCTGCTGACCGCGGTGATGTGACAGGAAACCAAGGCAGGAGAGCTGCCTCAGTACCTCTCAGGGCTGTGACCTTGTGCTCCTGGAGGGATGTGTCTGTAGGGATGGCTGTGTCATCAGTTGGCGTGGGGATTGGCAAAGAAGAGTGTATGTGGACGGGATAGGTGAATCGTTAAGTTTGAGGGAGAAAGAAAGGGGAGAATTGAGCATATGGGTTAGGCCTCATGCCCAACATTCCAACAGGCCTCAGAGAGACAGGGAAGCAGCAAGTGGAGGAAGGACCTGAGGGAGGAAGAAAGGGTGATGAGGAGGAGGTCCAGGAGGATCTGAGAGGGGGAGGGTCCAAAAGGCTGAGGGGAGCGCTCAGAAGGGGGGAGGAGGATGGGAAGGAGAAGATGGAGACAGTGGGAGGAAGACGGACAGTGCCAGTTGGTCCAGTGCGCCACAGCAGAAGGAAGGACCAGACAAAGAGCTGGGGTAAGGGTGGGGCCTCATTGTGATATAAATGCAGTGATGGGGAAGGGGGGGAGGCTGACAGAGAAAGGGTGAGGGTTCAGTGCAGAAACAGCCGTGGAGATGAATGCAGAGATTATATCAGAGCTGCTGCTCAGGGAGATCTGATTTCTTTTGTTCAGCTGTCACAGGCCGGGTGAGCTGTTATTAACTAAAAGAAGTCAGGGCTTAGCAGAAAGGAGGTGTGTGGTTGAGTGTATCTTAGCATGGCAGAAGAAACCATGTGGCCTGCAGAAACGAAGCTTTCAGGGACAGAGCAGATTTTAACAGCAAGAGATATCTGTGAAGCTAGTACCTACTATTCTGTCCCCCACTACCAAAACCCAAAACATTTAATAGTAAGAAATAAAGTCAAAATGAATCTTCAAAACCTCCCAAATTAAAACAATTTTAAAAGATAAAATAAATTATAGAATCCTTGAAGATATTTGTTTTATTTGCTTTAAAACACAAAATGACTTGGACTTCCCTGGCAGTCCAGCGGTTAAGACTTCATGCTTCCAGTGCAGGGGGTGCAGGTTTGATCTTTGGTCGGGGAAGCAAGATCCCACATGCCTCAAGTGGTGTGACCAAAAAGAAAAAAAAAAAGACACCATCCAGTGTAGAGTTAGGGTTAGGGTTAGCGTTAGGGTTAGTGATCTGAAGAGTGGATAACTATTAAAGGTATTTTCAGTACTGGACATCAGAAGTGAAGGTAAGTATACAAAAGTGGTGTTTTAACAGGACGAAACCAAGAAAAGAATGGTCTAAGAACAAGGCTTTTAACTGGGCATTTTCACTCTTGAAAGTCATTGAGTCAAAGAGAAGAGGGAAGAACACTAGAAAAATCCCAGGAGCCTTGGGATGGCAAACTCCTAAAAGCACCATTTTCTTCTGTTTCTCCCCACTGAAGAGCAGGATGTGTCAGGGCCATCTGTGTCTATTGCTAATCCTGGTTTAGCACAGAGTGTGGGGGTACTGGGGCTGGAGGGAAGAGAGCAGTAAGAGATTATGTGTGAGAGCCCCTCCATCACCCAGGAGGGTCCTGGCGCCTCAGCAAAGAAGGGGAGAAACAGCCCCCCTGATTGTGAGCCCTTGGAATGTGTCACCACTATATCACTGAGCACAGTGCCGGGCACACAGTTGGAGCTCAATAAATGTTCAGTGAACATATACATAAAACAGAGAACCAACGAGGACCTACTGCATAGCACAGGGAACTATACTCAGTACTTTGTAATAACCTATAAGGGAAAATAGTCTGAAAAAAGAATATTTATACATATGACATGACTGAATCACTTTATTGTATACCTGAAACTGACACAACCTTATAAATCAAATATACTTCAATAAATTAAAAAAAAAAAAAAGCTTAAAATAACATGTTTTCAAAAAGCTCAATGAATGAATGAGTGAACTTCCTACCTTAGAACTCTCCTGGTGCAAATGGATCTTCCCTATTCTAGCAGCTTAAGTTTCATTTCTAAAACACAGACCTGATTGCTTCAGGCTGAGATTCTTTACAGCCTCTCCCCCATGGCAACAACTGTCCTAATTTCCTTCCTCAGAGACTTGCACTCCCAGGGAACTGTTCCCAGCCCGCCTTTTCCAGCTCTGTTCCACCCTTCACCCTCGACTGACTGCTCACACTTCCTCCAGAGACCTGTCAGAACATCCTACACCCAGGCCTTTGCTCAGGCTGTTGGCTCAATCTAGAATCTCTTTCGCCACTTGCCCCTGTGACCCCAGCCTTCAGCCTGTGATAACCCCCTCTCCAAGGTCCCACTCAAATACCACTTCCTCTGGGAAGTGCTCCTGTGTCTGTCTTGCTACTTTGCAACAGGGGGCCGGAGGTAGGTTTCCTCCTTTCCCTTTAAGTCCTTTATTCTTTACTTATATTCTGCCCTAATCTTTGGGCTTCTTGAAGACTAACACTGTTGTCTTTGTCTCCATAGACTCAGCTACATGACTCTTAAAGAAAGCAGTGAAAGTGAAGGTGGCAGTTGCTCAGCCAGGTCCGACTATCCGTTACCCCATAGACTGTAGCCCACCAGGCTCCTCTGTCCATGGAATTCTCCCAGCAAGGATACTGGAGTTGAGTTGCCATTCCCTTCTCCAGGGGATCTTCCAGACCCAGGGATCAAACCTGGGTCTCCTGCATTGTAGGCAGATTCTTTACCATCTGAGCCAACAGGGAAGGAGGGACGTAGCCAAAGAGGCTCAAAGAGGTTGGAAGAAGAAATGTTAATGGGTTAGTGTATAAAATGGCAGATTTCCCAGACTTCCCTGGCGGTCCAAAGAATGCTAAGGCTCCACATTCCCAATGTAGGCCCTGGGTTTGATCCTTGGTCAGGGAACTAGATCCCACATGCCGAAACTAAAGATTCCACATGGCGTAACAAAGATCAAAGATGCCACATGCCAGTAAGACCTGGTGCAGCCAAATAAGTAAATAAACATTTTGTTTTAGGGACTTCCCAGGTGGTCCAGTAGCTAAGATTCTGCCTTTCCAATGCAGGGGGCTGGGTTTGATCCCTGGTTAGGAAACTAGAAATCACGTGCAGCAACTAAGAGTTGACATGCCACAACCTAAAGATCCTGCATGCTGCAAAAAAAAAAAAAAAAAACAAATTGTGTACTTATTCACCTTTAAAACATATAAATATTTTAAAAATGGCTAATTCCCTGGCTTTGTGCCTCAGAAATTGCTGTCATCAGCACTGAACTTCCTTCTGACACAGCTTCCATCCCAAGATGTACAATTACTACTGAGGGGAGCTGGAGGAGCCCTGGACCACCCTCCTATCAGAGCAAGAGTAAAGATGCTCTCATTCCCTTAGGCACCCCACCTCCATTGTGAGTTTCATCAGAGATAAGATGAGGGGGGATTTCCCTCCTTTTCTCAGTTCTTTCTTTCAAAGAATTGGCTGTGATCTTCTCAGAGCATCCCACAGTCAGCCTGCGCCCTTCTTCTTGTTTTAATCTGCCCAGTAATAGCGCTAATTGGCAGGACTTGGGCTTTTTCTCCAGTCCTGTTTTGTCAGGCGTAAAAGTCCTCTCTAATTTTCTGTTTGTGGACACTGTTCCTGCCGGCACTCTTCCTTGGGAGTTCCATTGTCACTCGGGCCTCATGAAAGGCCCCTTCCAGCTCGCTCACTTACTGTCCCTCATTGTCCACATCCATTCACTGACATTCATTGGGATAATTCCTCCTCCCTGCTGCCACAGGCATGCAGGCACGTGCACATGTGTTCAGATCCCTGGTCCCATTAGCAGTAGGGACACTTGAAGCAAAGGACAGTGCTGCCTGAATGGGGAACCAACCTCCCCGTCTAATAGCTGAGGAGTCCATTGTGTTCATGTGATTTCAAGAAGTATCAGGAGGATTGGTATCCTCTGCAGAGCAGGCTGGGAGGAAGGGGCAGTTGGGGGGCGGGGGGTGTTCCTAATCTCAAACACTGTCAGCTACATCACTGTAGACAGATAGCTTTACCACCCATTCCTCCCAGCAGCAGCTAGTTCTGTTAGGGGAAACATTGAAACCATCCACCCCGGCCAGACACCATAGTAACTTCTCGCACGAGTTATCTTACAACAGGAGGTTTGGATAAGGAACCGGAACTAAAAGCTACCACCAACTGGAAGAATTCGGCAAAAGTCAAAAGGAGAGAGGAGATGCCAGTCCATATGTCCTACCAACCTCCCAGAATCCTCCTTGCTGGAATCTATCTTGCCTAAGAGATGCACGCAACACCAGGAAGGACCCTGAGTCAGAGTGATTGACCAGAGATGACCTGGAAACTAACCCGCCACCATAAAACCTGAGTCTGTGAGCCGCGTGGCAGAGCACTTCTGGATTCGCTTACTCTGCTGCTCTCTGCCCGGGCGCCCTTTCCCAATAAAATCTCTCGCTTTGTCAGCACGTGTGTCTCCCGGGATAATTCATTTCTGAGTGTTAGACAAGAGCCCACTCTCGGGCCTTGGAAGGAGTCCCCCTTCCTGCAACAGTTCCAGAGACTCAATCTTCACCTCCCTCTTGGCGGTCAGCCTGGCATTCAAGGCTCCAGAGGACAGCTCTCAAGTGCCTTTCAGGCTTTTCTTCTATTTCCTCCCTACAGTGAATTCCATTCCAACCAGCCAAGTCTGCTTCTAGGATCTGTGGCTCATATTTGGCTTATGCATTCTCTCCAATCACTGCTTAGGGACTGGGTGGTCGTGATGGCAGAATGGCTGTTCTATCTGAACAACTCAGAAAAAATAGTTTTCAACATTTTTTAAGGTAATAGTTAACAAGATGGTTGTTAGGACTGTGGAGAAAGTCATTAGAGGAAGCAGAGCAAAAGTAAGTCTCTTACATGGGAGATATAAGAGAAAATAATCAGTGGACTAGATGGGCTTTCATTATGATCTAACTCTATCACCTGCCCATCAAACTGCAGGCCCAGCCCCTCCTGACCTGAACCCCAAATCAGGCTTGTTTCTCCCTAATTAGGACAGCAATACTCCCCTGAGGACTGAAATCCCACCACCAGGCCTTCCAGGACCTACTCTAGGCCTGCCCTTCCATGAGAGAGACACGCTCTGCTCCCCACCAGGACCTGCGGTCCTTCTGATGACTGTGGGCTTCATCGCAGTGCCCTCACGCAGCACTCAGAAGGGTCCTGCTTGGGCCAACTGCGTAGGATGCTCCGGGGTCTGCCCCAGACAGACCCTCCCCCTTATCCTCGGCTTTAGCTCCTCTGGGAAATATCTAGATAACACAGTATTTGATGCACATTTCCTGAGTTGTTTTGCAGAAGTGACCTGCTCCTCTCCCCCCAAATGGAGGAGCTGATTGAAGACCGTGAGCACATAGCCCCAGGCTTCCTGGAGCCCAAGGACAGAAAACGCTAAGCCCCATGACATCACCCTGCGATCAGCCAGTCAGACAACTATGCACAAGCTGACAACTACTGAGAGACTTTCGCCCCACCCCGGCTTTTAAAAATGCTTTGCTGAAACCTTCTGAAAGCTCAAGGCTTTTTAGGGCATGAGCCATTCGTCTCCTTGCATGCATGCATGCGAGCATATCCGTGCTTCAGTCATGTCCAACTCTTTGCCACCCCATGGACTGTGGCCCACCCAGCCCAGAGGTCCATGGGTTTCTCCAGGCAAGATTACTGGAGTGGGCTGCCATTTCCTTCTCCAGGGGATCTTCCCAACTCAGGAATCAGACCCGTATCTCGTGCATTGCGCTCAGATTCTTTAATGCTGCACCACCAGGGAAGCCTGCCTCCTTGCATGGCCTTGCAATAAACCTTATTCTGCTCCAGACTCCATTGTTTCAGGTTGTTTGGCTTCTCTGTGCATCGGGTACACGAACTTGTGTTAACACATGTGCACACGTAGCTATTCAGATGACAGCCCCGATGTCTGGAGGGAAGAGGCAGGGGTTCATAACTCTGATTCCCTAGAGCACCCTGTGGGAAAAGTCTGCACCACAGCAGCTGCTCCCAGGCTCCCTGACTGGCGGTGCAGATCAGCGTTTGCTTGCCTAGTGAGAAATGATGACGTTTGTTCTGCCAGGAGATAGGACCTGGGTGGGTCACTGCTTTTGAATAGGGGCATTTTGTAGTCAAAAGATCACAGGCTTTCAGATCACACTGATGTGAACTGTACTGTCCCTGGCCATGGACTACTAGCTGTAAGGCCTTGGGGAAGCTACTTAACTGCTTTGAACCCCCAGTCTTTCTTTTTGTTCTTGAAAATTGCAGATGAATTTCTTGGGCTAGAGAATTCTTTATTATAAGCTGTAGTCCCATGTATTGCAGGAAGTTTAGCACCATCCCTGGCCTCTATTTACTAGATGCCAGTTGTGCTCACTCTCTGCCCCACTTCCCCTGCCTAGGCATGACATTGAAAAATGTCTTAGGGACTTTCCTGGTGATCCAGTGGTTGAGAATCCACCTTCCAATACAGGGGATTAGGGTTTGACCCCTAGCTGGGGAACTTAGATCCCACAAGCTTCGGGGTAACTAAACCTTCGTGCTACAATTAGAAAAGACTTCGTGCCATAACAAAGATCTAGTACAGCAAAAAAAGAGAAAGGCTTAGATATTGCTAAATATTTCCATGGGAGAAAAATGGATCCCAGTAGAAAAGCAGTGATATATACAGCCCAGGGTTGTTCTTAAGTTTGTGCTTAGTTGCTCAGTCTTGCCCAACTCCTTGCGGCCCCATGGACTGTAGCCCACCAGGCTGCTCTGTCAATGGGACTCTCCGGGCAAGAATATTGGAGTGTGCTGTCATTCCCTTCCCTAGGGCATCTTCCTGGTTCTGAAGATTAGATGATGTGATAGTGAATGCAAAATAAAGTATCTGCATAGAATAGGTGCTCAAAAAACTTTAGTTCCATTGCCATTTTAAGTAGAATTTGACATTTCCATTCCATCCTCTGGGGCTTCAGAAGTGGGTGAAGTGGGGATGGCTCAGCTTGGTAGAGGATGGCTGAGCCCAGGGACTTCCCCCAGAAGCTTCCTTGGTCTCAGAGGAGACTTTCATTCATGCTCAGGTGAGTCTAGAAGTACCTGATGGGAAAGGGGCGGTGGACCCGGAGGTCCAGAGATGGATGTGGGTTCAACAGTTTCCTCTAGAAGACTTTTCCAAGGAGACAGCCTGTTTTGGCTTCAATTTCTCCTCCCCACCTGGTTGTTCCGGGAAGACACATGGTCAATTCTAGACAAAGGACCACAGCTCACAAAGAGAAGCAGTTCACAGCAGGAAGGACTGTGGAAGTACTGCTGAGATGCTACATAGGGTGGGGCGCAGGAAGGAAGGACTCGGAGCATCCTGGCTGTACTGCAGACCCCAGAGAACAGACTGCCAGCCCGCCTCGGCCTCAGCATATCTGGCCAGTGCAGCTACCAAGTTCTGCCTGCCCGGCTCCAGGCCTTTCCATGGAGGCAGGAAGACAGAGGAAGGAGAGAACTCTCTAGAGGCTTCACTTCCTACTGGGCCAGAACCCATGGAAATCTTTCAAGTTCACAGTTGGGTTCCCATGGCAGGCAACAGTGACCCAATATAGGGAATCTCAGAGACGCTCGTTATCCACACCCCTACCACCCGCCTCCCCCTAACTCCTGTGTGAGTTTTTTGGATCTTTTGTTGATGTTGTTTAATGGTGGAGTAGCAAATATTTATCAGAAGGACTGAAGCTGAGGCTCCAATACTTTGGCCATCTGATGCAAAGAGTGCCTCATTGAAAAAGACCCTGATGCTGGGAAAGATTGAGGGTAGGAGAAGCAGGCGGCAACAGAGGATGAGATGGTTGGATGGCATCATTGACTCAATAGACATGAGTTTGAGCAAATTCCGGAAGATGGTGAAGCCAGGGAAGCCTGGTATGCTGCAGTCCATGGGGTTGCAAAGAGTCAGACATGACTTAGCAACTGGACAACAACAACAGCAAGTAATGACAATGGCCTAGAGGTTTAAACTTGCTCCCCTGGGCTGTTGACTAGGGCGGTCTTGAGTGGCTCTGAGTGAGTAATTCTCTCCGAGGCTCCTCTCCATCCTCTGCTCTTG
Organism: Muntiacus reevesi; assembly: GCF_963930625.1. Taxonomy (NCBI): domain Eukaryota; kingdom Metazoa; phylum Chordata; class Mammalia; order Artiodactyla; family Cervidae; genus Muntiacus; species Muntiacus reevesi. Next base: position 275,054 of record NC_089258.1, read on the forward strand.
GACATCGAGGTCAATAGTCTCTCTGATACAGACACTTTAAGAAAAACTGATGAGATCAGAAACCAAAGAGGCCTTGAATGGAAAGACAGGATTGTTGGTGTATACCCACTGCCAAGTTCAGCCCCGTGCTGAGAGAGAGCAGCCTGCAGCAGAGCTATTTAAAGAGAGTCCTGGGATGAAAGAGCCAAGTTAAAAGAGTGAGCACAAACCACAGCTGGCCATCTCCGAGAGACCAGAGCAGACTATCCTCGGAAGATTAAGGAGGTCAGTGTGTTCAGAGCTGGGAGCCTGCAGCCTTCTGCTGGGGAAAGGGGTCCAGCAGAGCCATGGGCAAGGTGGGGAGAATTTATTGTGTTTGGTTTGGCTTTAGTCATGAGAAGGGCTTTCCAGCTGGTGCTGTGGTAAAGAATCTGCCTGCCAGTGCAGGAGATACATGAGATGTGGGTTTGATCCCTGGGTCAGGAAGATCCCTTGGAGAAGAAAATGACAACCCACTCCAGCACTGTTGCCTGGAGAATCCCATGGACAGAGGAGCCTGGTGGGTTCCATGGGTCCATGGGGCCGCAAAGAGTCAGACATGACTGAGCATAAAACCCAGCAACAACATGAGAAAGGGTAAAAGAAATGGACATTTCACAGGTTTTTAAAATGGGAAACTGAGCTTCAGAAGCCCCAGAGGTACTTTCCTCAGTGGATCTGTCCCACTCGGAGGAAGCCGTGTACCTGACTGGGGGGGTGACTGACCCATCCTCTCTCTGGTCCCACTCCGCCCTCCCTGAGCATCTGTGGCATCTCTCCCTGGCACGCGGCATGACCTTTAAGAGGCCCTGCTCAGGGTTTTCCCTGGTGGCCCAGTGGTTAAGATCTCATGCTTCCAGTCAAGGGGCTCAGGTTCGATCTCGGGTTGGGAAACTAAGATCCCACATGCCACATGGAAAGGCCAAAAAAAAGGGAAACAAATAATTGTTAAAAGGACTTCCCTGGTGGCACAGTAGTTAAGACTCCACACCTCCTCTGCAGACGGTGTTGGTTCAGTCACTGGTTGGACATGTTCTGTATGCCATGTGGTGTGGCCATAAAGAAAAGGTGGGGGGGAACCTGTGTCTCTTTCCATTAACCCTTCTGAACAAAGGTCTTCTAAACACAGATTTCAACACTCACATCACTTATCTTCCTGATAACCTTTTCCTGCTCCAAGGGCTTATCTCATCAAGACCCAGAGCACCATCTGATAGTATCAGCAAACTTCTGCCTAAGAGGGGAAATCAAGACTTGTGCTTGATGCCTGTCTTCCCACTGACTTCCTCATGGACAGAGCTCGGCCAAGATGCTTAATTCTCTGAGTCCCTTTCTTATCTCTGAGAAGGACAGAAAGACCTTACATCCATGAAATTAAAAGACACTTGCTCCTTGGAAGAAAAGCTTTGACAAACCTAGACAGCATATTAAGAAGCAGAGATATCACTTTGCCGACAGAGGTCCATATAATCAAATCTATAGTTTTACCAGTAGACACGTATGGATGTGAGAGTTGGACCATAAAGAAGGTTGAGCATCGAAGAATTGATGCTTTTGAACTGTGGTGTTGGAGAAGACTCTTGAGAGTCCCTTGGACTGCAAGCAGATCAAACCAGTCAATCCTAAGGGAAATCAATCTTGAATGTTCTTTGGAAGGACTGGTGCTGAAGCTGAAGCTCCAATACTTTGGCTACCTGATCCGAAGAGCTATCTCACTGGAAAAGACCCTGATGCTGGGAAAGATTGAAGGCATGAGAAGGGGGGACAAAGGATGAAATTGTTGGATGACTCAATGGACATGAGTTTGAGCAAATTCCAGGAGATTGTGAAGGACTGGGAAGTCTAGCATGCTGCAGTCTGTGGGGTCACAAAGAGCTGGACACAGCTTAGCAACTGAACAACAACATAGCTATGCAGTGAGGATCAATTACACAGTGGAGAAAAACTGTGGGTGCAGTACCAACATTACATCCTATTCAGGTCTCTGGGACTTCTCTCAAGGTTGATTCAAGGGCTTTCCTTGTGTCTCAGTGGCAATGAATCCACCTAACAATGCAGGGGACTCAGGTTTGATCCCCAATCCGAGAAGACCCCATATGCTGCAGAGCAACCAAGTCCGTGCAGCACAACTGGAGCCTGAGACCGGGAGCTGCAGCTCCTGAACCCACACGCCACAGCCACAGGAGCCCGGACGCCCTGAAACCCATGCTCTGCAACAAGAAAAGCCATCGCAGTGAGAGGCCTGAGCGCCTTCACTAGAGAAGAGCCTCACTTGACCACAACTAGAGAAAAGCGTGCGTGCAGTAACGAAGACCCAGCATAGCCAATAAATAAATCAATACAATTACAAGGCAGTTTTCTTATGGTTCTTGTGTTGTTTCTCTCCATGGGATTCACCTTCCTTCAGCTGGCCCAGCAAATCCTGCTCTCGAGAGCTCACTGACTTTCCCAACCTGATGGCCTCATCCCCTTACTAAATGTACCCTTAGTAGCGAGTCCCTTACCCACCTCATCTTTGGCACACAGATAGGAGTTGGCAAGCTCCAACAACGTGCTGGGGGTTTACCTGTTATCTCATTTAACCCTTGCAATAAGTTTAGAAAAGTCTCTGGATACAAGGTCAGTATATAAAAAACAGTTGACTTCTGTATACTAACAATAAAGAAAGAAAAATTTTAAACATTAAAAAAAAATGTGTATGCCTGAAAACAACAGAAGGTATACATGACTCCACACCATAAACTGTAAAGTATTATTGTGATAAATTAAAGAAAATCTGAATGAGTGCAGACATATGTTAAATTCATGGATTAGAAGAGTCAATGTCCCAAAGATCCGAATTCTTTCCAAACTGACTGATATGATCCCAGTCTAAACCCAGCAGTTATATATCAGAATGCAAAAGACCAAAAATAACCAAGATTATCCTGAAAAAGAACAAAGCTGGAGGGTGCATGCAGCCAGATTTCAAGATTTACGAAATAACAGTAATTAAGACAATGTAATCGACACAAAGGCAGGTAAATCAACAAATAGAATAGAGCAGAAACATTCTTGCACATGTATGATTGCTTGATTTATGACAAAGAGGACAGTGCAGAGCAACTGAAAAATAAAGATCACTTTTTAAATTGCTGCTGGATCAGCTTGTATCCATCTATTTAAAAAGTGAAACTTGATTCCTACCTTATACTGCACACAAATAATTTCAGATGAACTGTAGATATAAATGCAAAACATCACATACTAAAGCATCTAGAAGGAAGCAGAAGAACAATTTCTTGGCTTTGGATAGGCAAACATTTCTTTACCAGGACAGAAAAAACAATAACCATAAAGGAAAATTACTGAAAAATGAAGAATCCATCTTCATCAAAGGTCTCCATTGACAGTGAAATGGCCAACCAGAGAGTGGAAGAAGATATTTATAATACACTTAACTGACAAAGAACTCCTATAAGAACACAGAAAAGAACTCTTATAACTCTCTAATAAAAAGACAGAAGCCAGGGGCTTCCCTGGTGGTCCAAGGGTCAAGACTATGCCTTCCAATGCAGGGGACACAGGTTCAATCCCGGTCAGGGAGCTGAGAACCCACATGGTGTGGAGCAACTAAGCCCAAGCACTGTGACTACTGAGCCCGCACACCACAGCTAGAGAGGAGACTTGTGCCAAAAACCAGGAGCCCACACTGCAATGAAGACCCAGCCCAGCTGAAAAAATAAAAGAACAGAAGCCAAATTAAAAATTAACACGAAATTTGAATTAGGCACTTGATAAAATAAGATATGGAAATGGCCAAAATGTATACACAGGTGCCCACTATGACTGGTTCAGGAAAATGCAAATTAAAACCGTAATTCTGTGTTGAGTCACTCAGTTGTGTCTGACTCTTTGTGACCCTTAGGACTGTAGCCCACAAGGCTTTTCTGTCCATGGAAATCTCCAAGCAAGAGTACTGGAATGGGATGCCATGTCCTCCTTCAGGGGAACTTCCCAATCCAGGGATTGAAACCTTGTCTCCTGGTGCCTTCTGCATGCAGATGGATTCTTTACCCATGCACTATAAGTGAAGCGAAGTCGCTCAGTCGTGTTTGACTCTTTGAGATCCCATGGCTCCCCCCATGGAGCCCACCAGGCTCCTCCATCCATAGAATTTTCCAGGCAAGAGTACTGGAGCGGGTTGCCAATTCCTTCTCCAGGGATCTTCCTGACCCAGAGATCGAACCCGGGTCTCCCACATTGCAAGCAGACGCTTTACCATCTGAGCCACCAGGGAAGCCTATAAAGGCAAATTAAAAAGTCTGCCCGACAACATCAAGCATTAGTGATGATGTAAAGCAAGTGACATCTCCTATGCCACTGGTAAAAGTGCAGATACGTTTAGCCACACTTGAAAAATACTTGGCAAGGTCTATTCAAGTTGGACATATGCACACCTAATGACCCAGAAATCTGACTTCTAGATGCACACCCAGTAGACACGATCACATGTGTTTCCTAAAAGTCCTAGCAGCATTGTAAGAGTCCCAGATTGGAAATATCTGGAAACCCACACTCTATCCAAAGTAGAATAAATGAGCCATGGCCTATTCTTACAGTAGAATGTTATGGAGCAATAAGAATGATGGAATTACTGCTATATGGACCTGTCTCTCCAAAATGAATGCATACTCTATGATTCTATTAATAAGAAGTTTAAAAAGAGGTATCAATTATGGTGCCAGGTGAGTGACTGGTAGGGGGCCCAGAGGAGTTTCTAGCATCCTTCTAAAGCTCTATATTTTAACTTGGGCTATATTTGTATGAAGTTCCTGAGGTTCACCTAGTTGTTTATCCATGGTTTGTATACACTTTTGTATATAAATTATACTTCAATAAAATTTTCACTTAAAATTATTCTCATAACTTCTCCAAGGTGGTTTTCTTTCTAACTCACCAATGAGGAAACGAGACTCGGAGAAAACAAAGAACTGTTCCAGTGTCACATGGGGATGAGAGGCAGATGAGGATTCAAATCCACCCTACGTGCATTCCTAAACACTGCATCCTGACTTTACACGCAGTGCTGTCCTCTCCCAAGTGTTCCTCACTGGGGCTTTGTGCCCTTAGAGGCAGGAACCCTCATTTTTACTGGTCTTGTGCTCCAAAGGCACTGCAGCCCAACAAATGCTCAGTGCTATGGACTGAACGTTTCTGTCCCCCAAATTCATGCATCTAAGCCATAACCTCACATGGGATGGTATTTGGAGGTGGGCCTTTGGAGGTGATCAGATTTAGATGAGCTCGTGAGGGTAGGGCCCCCATGATGGGATTAGTGCCCTAATAAAGAATAGAAAGATATTAGGGCTTCCTCTCTCTTTACCACTCGAGGAGACAGCAAGAAGGCAACCATCTGCAAACCAGGAAGTGAGCCCTCACCAGACACCAGATCTATATGCAACTTGATCTTTGACTTCCTGGCCCCCAGAACTGTGAGAAATGAAAGGTCATTTTTTAAGTCATCTCCACTACGGTATTTTGTTACAGCAGCCCCAGCTGACTGAGGCACTCAGTGAGAAAGAGAGGAAGGCCAGAAGCTAAATCTATAAACCTGGCCACCCACTCTTTTTCTCTCCGTCCCTTGTATTCTCCTTTCCACCCTGGTTCCCCAAAGTGCTCCTGAGCTTGCCTGGTTCTTGACTTGGCCTCCCTACTTGGCAGAGCGATGTCACCTTTAGGACATGGGAGGCAGGGTGGCCTCGGCAGAGCTCCAGAGTTGGGGTGATGGGGAGGAGAGGGAGGAAGAATGCTGTCCTGGCTGCCTTCCTCTCCCCCAGGCCACCTGCGCCTGAGCCACCGCCAGGCAGGGTAGGGTCTTTTCCACTCAGCTGCTCCTGGTGAGGTCCTCAGGGTGAGGGGAGGGGGCTGGACCGACCAGCTCAGCTCTCCTCTCTGGGCCTCCAGGGAGTGGTCGTGCCTCCTCCACCTCCAAGTCAGCTTTCCTCTTCTGCCCAGAGAGAAGAGGGAGTGAAACTGTCTGTGATGGCAGATCCCAGAGCAGGGATTCCTTCCCTCCAGCTCCCTCCCTCCCCTACACAGCTGGGGGATGTTTGAGTCTCTGCCTTGCTGAAGAATCAGGACCTGGATACAGTCAGGAGCCTCCTCTGAACAGGCTGATCGCCAGTCTCCCACAGCTTAGGAAGGGGGTCGCTGCCAGGAAAGGCTGGGGGTGGGGGACGGCCGCCTTCTCCTTCCATTTCCTCTGGCCAGAGGAGAACGCTCAGATGACCTGCAGAGTCTGAGGATGTCAAGCAGGGGGACTGGTTTCCCCTCAAACGCCCACTGCTGCCTCCTCTGGTCTTGGACTCAGCACTGTTCACACATGATGGGACGCAGGCTGCACCCCAAGGCGCCCTGAGAGGGCAGTATCATCATCCGCATGACAGAGGCAGGAAATGAGGCCTTGGGTTGTGTACTAGCAAGTGGCCATGCCTGACTCTGAATCTGGCTGAGGCCAACAGTGCTCTAGTTCTTTATCTCCGACGGTGTCAGGGTCGGGCATGCAGGGCCCAGCCCAGGGCAGACCTCACCGCCAGTCAGGGAAGCCAGCTCCCACCCAGGCTTGCAGGCTCCTCTAGACCTCACCTTCACTGTGTTTGCTCCTTCACCAACCCCTGTACTCCAGGTTGGTCTATAATCCCCTTTAACCTTACATCTGAAGGAGTCTTTTGGGCCTAGAAAAGAGAACAACAGTCTCAAAGGCCCCTTGCTGAATCATCTAACTTCGGAGAAAACAGAGCATAACTTTAGTTCCACCCTGATGCTCCAGGCCAGTTGCATCTATCTGGGACTTCTCACCCCCTGTCGGGAAACCTACCACCCCCTACACCCGCCCAGAAGACTTATCACCCCCTGCCCAACTACAAGTGTCATCTCAACAAAAGAATACTCAAAATATCCTGCCTGATTGACATTTCCCTTATCGCTTCCACAAACCTCCCTATAAGTATGAAGCCTCCCTGATCCATTTCGGCGCTCAGCCTGGTCGTTAGGCCAACTGTCGCCCCTCCTTGTCTGAATAAAGGTAACCTATTTCCGTTGAGGTCATCTTTCCTTTTCTGCCTCGCCAGAACCATGCCTTACAACATCCCTAGTCTTGGGAACTTGCTCTAAGCTTCTGTTCCTTGCTTATTAACTGGGGCTGACTACAGTACCTACTCCATAAGGTTTCTGTATGTACTGAGTGACTTTTTTTTTAAAGATCAAATGAGACTTTGTTACAATGCAATTGATAAGAAAATTTAGTTACTTCTGTGTCACACAACATTATAGGATAATAAGAATTACAGTAACATTATACCAGGACATATCATATTTCTTAAATTTCATGTAATTTCTAAAATACTTATATTACTAATGCTCACCCATACAATATAACCTAAGACTTTTTCCAAGTAATATAAAGTACCAGATAAATCTAATGAACATAATATGTCTCTTTCTCTCTCTCTTGTGATGTTTTATTTGCAAATTATTCAGGATACAATCGAAAGCTAAGTAAATGACAGCTAGTTTTTGCTTTTGTTTATTCAACATAGAGGATTTGGTAAATCAAGATACTATTGGGGTCCAACCCTAGGCTGAAACTCTTGATATATTTTTCTCCAACTTTCCCTGGGCTCTATTTCTTTTCCTTCATCATCTAAAGAACTGGGGGCACTCCATTCTGGACCTTTAGAGACTGAGTGTGTTGTGCTCAGTCGGGTCTGACTCTTGCGATCCCACAGACTGTAGCCCACCAGGCTCCTAAGTCCATGGGACTCTTTAGGTAAGAATACTGGAGTGAGCTGCCATTTCCTCCTCCAGGGGATGTTCCTGACACAGTGATCCAACCCACATATCCTGTGTCTTCTGCTTTGCAGGCAGATACTTTACCTCTGAGCCATTAGATTTTTTTTTTTTTAAGATGAGTAATCAGTATCCATTGTTAGTCAATATTGCTCTTAAAGTGCTTAAAAGTCACAGATCTGACCAATAGATAGTAAACTCCCTGAGGCCACTGATATCCTTGGGGACTGTCTTAGAGTCTGCCTGGCAGGAAGAACTCAGCATATTCAAGGAGAGGAGGAGAGAGTCGGAAACACAGTACAGTATGTCCAGCTTCCCGTTGGGGTGATACAGAAGGTCAGAGATTGGGGTGTAGCTGGAGCCACCTCCCTGTGCCCCCTGTAAGCCCCCCGAGTCCCAGCCAGCTAACGCCTGCTCAGGCCCAGGTACGGATGAGATGAGACTTGTCTGTCTCCCCTGGAGGCATTTCTGTGGGTCTCTGGTTTTAATGTTCCTTTGGGCCACCCCTTACCTTTTGCCTACATGTTTAACTCAGGTTGTTTTCATCACCACCTCCTTGTTGTTATTTAGCACTAAACTGTGTCTGACTCTCTTTGAGCCCAAGAACTGCAGTGCACCAGGCTTCCCTGTCCTTCACCACCTCCTGGAGCTTGCTCAAACTCATATCCATTGAGTCAGTGATGCCATCCAATCATCTCATCCTCTATCTCCCCTTCTCCTTTTGCCCTCAATCTTTCCCAGCATCAGGGTCTTTTCCAATGAGTCAGTTCTTTGCACCAGGTGGCCAAAGTATTGGAGCTTCAGTTTCAGCATCAGTCCTTCCAATAAATATTCAGGGTTGATTTCCTTTAGGATTAACTGGTTTGATCTCTTTGCTAACAAGTACACTTGTAGGTTTCCTTTTCACCTGGGTCCAGGGAGGGGAGAAGGGAGAATGGAGTTGAGGAACCCAGGGTACCGCCTCCACTCCATGCTGAGGGCAGGGAGAGTGAATCAGAGCAGGGCCAAGGCTGGTATGCACCCAGCAGCAATGTTCAGTTTCCCAAGGGATCTGGTACACGCTGAACACCCTGAGATGGGACTTTCTGGCCAAAGAAACCTTTACAGTTACCACTCTTAGAAACCAGACTCTCCCTCATGGTGGCAACACATTTATCTGCAAAGATTGAAATCCTAAAAGGCCTTTCTGGTCCTCAGAAGAGGCTCATCACCAGGGTCCCTTTGCTCCTGTGGCCTCAAAAACGCTGAGCAGCCTGGACAGGCCTGCACAAGGCAGGAGGACAACGCTACTGCTCCCAGAAACCCCCATGGCCTCCCTGTCCATCATTCAGCCACTCCTGGGCCAGGCAATAGAGCACAGTCCTTGTTGCTGGTGGAAAGGATGGCAGGGCACGGAGTGAGGGGAGAAGGGTTCTGGGGAGAGGAGGAGGGTTCTGGTTGAGGGGAGAAGGTTGTCATCTCTTCATCTTAACTTCCTGTCTTAGGACACATCTCCCTGTGGCCCTGCTGGGTGGAGAATCTTAACATACACCACTATATCCGACTCTTGGCAGACTTCCCTAAAACCACATCACGCCAATGAGACAAGACCTAATTCTGGGTTGCGTCATGTGGCTTTCACAAGATCTACATCTCAGCTTCTGAATCCAAGAAGCAAGGTCAAGTGGGAGTTTAATAGCTGCCAGCCTGGGATGGTGCAGAGGGCAGTCCTTTGAACTACATCTCCAAGGTTCAAGGGAGTTTCCCACCATCCCTTAATTTCAAGGAGGAGACAGAGACAGCCTGGAGGCAAGTCCCATGGCTTCCTTTGTTCTGGGCGGCTCAGTGAGGTCTCTTCACGTTCTCCAAGTCTTGGCATTTGCTGGCCCCTCAGCTGAGTTAGCATCCCCTCTCCCAGAAGTTCCTGAAAGCCAGGTGCTCTGTCCTCAGCAGATCCCAGCATGCTAGAATGGAGAAATTGCTGGACTCTGAAGACAAGACCTAATGTCAGATCAGGTAGAGGAAGTCATCTCAATTTTCTGGGTCATGCCATTACCATGAGAAAGTTTTCTCCACTAAACACACGCACACAGGGACCTTCCTGGAGTCCAGTGGCTAAGAATCTGCCTCTCAATGCAGGGGACCAGGGTTTGATCCTTGGTTGGGGAACTAAGATCCTACACGCCGCAGAGCGACTAAGCCTGCACCACAACTAGAGAGCCGGGGCACTGCAAGGAAAGATCCACAGGACACAGAAGAATCTTCACAGCAGAACTAAGACTCAATGCAGCTAAACAAATGAATGTTTACACACAAATACACGCACACAACCGCAGAGGAGGAGGAAGAAGGCAATGTTGAGCTTTCCTGGAAGGAGCATGAAACACCAGTTTGCTTGTCCCTAGACAGGACTCACCTATGGGGTCCTGGAACTGACTCTGTCTCAAAGAGAAGCCATTTCTCCTGGGTCCCCCCAGGCAGCCTGCTCCCATCTTAGGAGTCATTTGCATACATGCATGTTCAGTCACTTCAGTCATGTCCGACTCTTACAACTGCATGGACTGTAGCCCACCAGGCTTCTCTATCCATGAATTCTCCAGGCAAGAATATTGAAGTGGGTTGCCATGCCCTTCTCCAGGGGATCTTCCCGACCCAGGGATCGAAACTGCGTCTCCTTCATTGGCAGGCAGTGTCTTTACCTCTGAGCACCTGAGAAGCCCTGAGTGCCACTGAAGGAGAATAAAGGTCCCTCAGATTCTGCAATGTGGAATTCAACCCCCTCAGCCCCCTGCATCCTCCTGTGGGAGACTCTGCCAGACCTGGGCTGTCTTGCAGCTGTGCGTCTCCTACAGACAGAGTGCAGAGACAGAAGTTTCATTTTATTTTCTTTCTTCTCCCTCTCCTGACCATACATGCTACCTAATCCAGAAAACATCCAGATCATAAAGACGTTGCCTTTGAAGCCAGAGGCAGGAGGAAGAAAGGGATGCAGTCTAAACCGCTTCTCTCCAGCCATTCACCCTGGGGAGATATCTTCCTCTCCTAAACTCTGTCCCATACACGTGCACAAGATGGCTTTGTGGGGTCTTCCTGAGGCAGCAGAAAACCCCAGGGTCTCTGAGTAACCCCCTCTTTGCTCCTCATCCTCTGCACACACATTTGGCACAAGCCAATGTGAGCACCAGGGCTTACCTGGTGGCTCAGATGGTAAAGAATCTGCCTGTAATGCAGAAGATCCGGGTTTGATCCCTGGGTGGGGAAGATCCCCTGGGGAAGGGCACGGCGACTCACTCCAGTATTCTTGCCTGGGAAATCCCATGGACAGAGGTACCTGAGGGCTATAGTCCATGGGGGCTCAAAGAGCTAGACACTATTAAAGCGATTTAGCACAATGGGAGCAAGAGATTCACTTTCAGTGCTGAGCCTTGATGTCAGAGCACTCAAAGATGTCTTGCTCATCTGTTCTACATAATTTTATAAGTCAATTTTAATTTAGTCAATTTGACAATGGCAATAGGGATCCAGAGTGACAGAGGTGGTAGGGATTCCCTCCCATCTGTTTTCAGTTACAATTATCCCCCTTCGCCAGAGTGAGCAGACAAGAGGGCAGCTGTCACAGGCATCACTGCCTGACCCCTTGGCCATGTACCTGGACTAAGGGCTCAGACCCTTCTGCATGGACAGCTCTGCCTCCTGCCAGGTTTCCTGCCCTTGGAGCCGATGGAAAGGGGATGAGATGGACAGGGACTGAGCCCCTACTATGTTCCACGTGCTTTGACTTACACTCGCTCTTGCAATTTTCATAAAATTTCTATGTGGGACACAAAACATTTTACAGATGAGAGAGTTGAGGCTCAGAGAGGCTAAGTGACTTGCCCAATATCACACAACTGTTTGGTAGCAGAACTGAGATGTGAACACTGGTCTGATTCCCAAGCATACATTCTTTCTGCTGTCCCCTCCCAGACTCATCCATAGGACTGGTAAGCATGAAAGAAATCCATGCTTTACCTCTATTAGGCTTCACCTACTCTCTCTACTAGAACTGAAGGCTGACACCCAGGTGAGAAAGAACTGCTCTGGGAGCCTAAGAGCATGTGGTATGGGCTGGAATGTTTTGGGAGAAAGAATCTGTCTCCAGGTCTCACTGGAGTCTCCTCATTGGAGACTTCACAGGACACTTCCACGGCCTTGCCCTTCCCTTGGCTAGCCAGGTTTTAGCAGGTAAGAGGTCGCTCTTGGGTAGGTATCTTGCTTGAGGAACCTTCCAGAGGAAGATGGGGAATGGGGCTCCGAGAGTTTCAGAGATCAGGGCAGGGGACCCCTGGCACCCTGTCCTTCTGAAACTGAAGGAGGTCCCTGACTGATGAGACCAGCCTCTCCAGGCCCCGGAATGCACACCTGCCTCTTGTCCAGGAGTCTCTCCTGATGTGGCATCAGACATGCCGGGTGGCACCTGCAACCTTCCCATTTAAACATCCCAAGCTGAAACTGAAGCTCCAATCCTTTGGACACCTGATTCAAAGAGTTGACTCATTGGAAAAGACCCTGATGCTGGGAAAGCCTGAAGGCAAAAGGAGAAGGAGGCAACAGAGAATGAGATGGTTGGATGGCATCACCAACTCAGTGCACATGAATCTGAGGAAACTCTGGGAGATAGTAAAGGACAGAGGAGCCTGGCACACCACAGTCCGTGGGGCTGCAGAGTCAGACACGGCTTAGCAGCTGAACAACAGCAACAACAAATCTTCTCATTTAAACTGAGCACATGTGAGACATGGGCGGAGACTTCATTCCTCATTTTTGAAAGATGGCAACTGATAACTACGGCCACTGGCCTCGTGAACCTCACTGTCATGTTAGCCGGGAGCCCCTCAGAACTTTTTGGACAAAGGAACCATCGGAGAAACAAAAGGAAATAAAGCATCCAAAGCACTCAGAGAAATAAGAGGAGAGAGAAAAACAGAGACTGTGGGTGTCAGCTGTCCCCGGCACACAAGGAGAAAGCCTCAAAGCTTGAGAGCACCCACTGCTGACAAGCTCTCAGACGTGCCCTTGGGCAAACCTTCCTGACACCCCAGGTGGAGGACCTGATGCCCAGCCCTTGTCTACAACTAGCAGTGGGTGAATGAAAGGAGTCTGAAGTGGGAGCACCAGTCCTGGTTCTGCACAAACTAGTTGTGGGACCCTGAGTAAATGAGTCCCTCTCCTGCCTAAGCCTCTGTCTCCATACATTAAAAAACAACAACAAAAAGCCCAGGGCTTCCCTGGTGGTCCTATGGTTAAGAATTCATCTTGCAATGCATGGGTCACTGCTTCGATTCCTGGTCTGGGAAGATACCACATACTGCAGAGCAACCAAGCCTGAGGGTCACAACTACTGAAGCCTACGCACTGAGATAAGTGCTCTGAAATAAGAGAAGCCACTGTGATGGGAAGTCTGCACGCTGCAACGGAAGAGCAGTCTCTAGTCATGCAACTAGAGAAAGCCCTCACGTAACAGTGAAGACCCATCACAGCCAAAAATCCCTCCACTCCCTCATCCTCCTTGATTTCTTCCAGGTCCAAAGCTATGAGGTGTTCCCTATGCCTTCTGTCATAAATAAGGCCTAGACTCTGCACACTGACCTCTGACCTTTGAACCTGGACTAGGAGTGCCCCTCTCCTTGAAGCCTCAGCCACACCATATTTCCAGACTGCGTGGGATCTCTGGGAATGTGTGCCATCAACTGGGACATGGGAGGAGACTAGAAAGGCATTCTAATAAATAATGTTATTTCTAGAAAGAAGCCTCTCTACTGCAATCCATCCTATACTCCGCTGCTGGATGAACTTCTCAAAACCAAGGTCTGTTCAATGCCACTCTTCTCCCTAGGACTTCAGTGGCTCCACACTGCCTGCCAAACTCTGAGCCAGACACACAAGACCATCCTTGATCTGACTCAACTTGCCTTTGTCTCCCTGCCACTTCGGGTCCCTATCTGTGCCGCCCACTCCCCCACCTCTTTGAATCACACCCAACCCACAGGGTCCTTCTCAAACTCTATCTTCCGAGAAGACGTTTTTAGACCAACTGGGCTTTGTACTGTGACTTTGTAAAATGTGTCTGTCTCCTGTCCCAATGCAGGATGCTCCAGGATTCAGCAGAGTATTTGCCACGAACCTAGCATTCTGTGATTTTAAAAGAATGAAACTAAAAGAGAACGAACTGTGTTCCTGGAGTCTGAAACAGCAGCTCTTAGGGGTAAGTAGGAAAAAGACTTGAGGAAGGTTTTGATGCGACTAGATTGGGATTGAAGGGGATTCTCTAATGGTCCATTGGTGAGAACTCTGCGTTTTCACTGCTGAGGGCACAGGTTCGATCCCTGGTCAAGGAACTAAGATCCCTATAAGTCTTGTGGTGTGGTTAAAAAAAAGACATTTGAGGGTCCTTTCCACCCAGAGACTTTGTGTTTTATGCAGAGTAGGTTGCACTGCTTCAAATAAGTCTCCTTAGTTTCCTAATAAATCTTGGCACGCTGGCCTTGATGGTCCTGTGACAGCTCTAGCATAGAAGTGAGTATGTCATCTAGAGAAGTTTCTAAGTCAGCAGATGGCTGAGGCACTGCTAGGAGGCCTGGGGATACTGACAGCCCTGCACTCCTGGTCACCCTTGTAGCTGAGACATCGGCTCCGGAAAAGCCAAGCATCCCGCCCCTGCCTGACCGCAGCCAGCGCGGAGCCTTTGAGCAGGGCAGCTGCAGGCCCTCTGAGGGGAGGGGCTCGGGCAGCTGGGTGCCTTCGCGGGTCCCTGGGGTGGGGCCCTCCCTCCTCTGTGCAGGTGGACGGCTGGGGGCTCTGCCCACTGGCTCTTGTTTTCCCCACCTGCCTGCAGCGCGGTTTGCCTGCCGGCGCCGACAAGGCGTAGGGGCTGGGGGAATTTGATCAGCAAGGAGGGGGAGGTTGTCTCCCTGAGATATGAGCACAGTCTAATCCCTCCCTCCCTCCCTCCTCCAGGGCAGGCAGGCTTGCTGCTGAGATGCGGGCAGGAGGGGAGCAGACAGGAGCTGAGGCTGAAGTAGCTGAAGGCTGCCATGGGTCAAGAGGTGCCCTGGGTGCCTAATTGTCCTTCTGAACCTCTGCTGCCCTGACCTCTTGACCACTAAGGTGCTGAGGCAGAAGTGGCCCAGGCATCCTCCAGACGCTGCCTCTGAGCAATTGGTGGGAGGTCAAGGGCAGATTCAGGGCTCCTTCACCCAGACTCATACCCTTTGATATTCTCAGCATGGTTCCCCGGTGTTCCTACCTCCCTAGCCGTGTGGAGGCTTCTGTTCACAGGGTTTTCCCATTATCTTCCTTGAGAAAAGGGTGGGAGGGAAAGGAGGCTGGGTCACGGGCCCACCAGGTTTCAAACCAGCTGGGGCTGGCACTGAGTGTTTCCAACCTCTCCCGAGAGACCGAACAAATGTTATCAGCAACTTAGACAGCCTCCTGTCAAGGTCACTCTGCTCTGCGTGATGCTGTCTCTGCTGTTTGACATGAGAACTGACTCTGCTGTCCACTGCCCATCAGCTCCAGTGCGCCGATGACAGTCTTGACCCCTGGCTGGCGATCATGGGGGGCCTTCCATGCCAGGATGGAGGGCCTCCAGGTTTCTGCTTCCTTAGCTGATCTGTTCTTTTGTGGTATTAACCCTTTCCCTCCCTGAAGCTTCCTCACCCAGACAGGAGACCAAGCCCTGTAAGCTCCCTTGTGATTCCTCCTCTTCTTGTGTGCCTGGGATCCCAGACCCTATGGTCCTAGGGCAGCAGGTTAGGAAGTGTTAGTTGTTCAGTAGCCTCGCATACTCCTCTGTCCATGGAATTCTCCTGGCTAGAATACTGGAGTGGGTAGTCATTCCCTTCTCCAGGGGATCTTCCCAAGCCAGGGATCAAACCCAGGTCTCCTGAATTGCAGGTGGATTCTTTACCGTCTGAGCCACCAGGAAGGGAGACCTGAAATGGCTGGGTAGAAGGACCACCACAGCCCTCACCACCCTCAATCTCGACTATGTGGGGCTCAGCCCCGAGTGTGTCCAGGGTCTGGTGCTAGGCACAGGACGCACTTTCCTTTTCAAGGTTTATCACTGAGAATTCCTGGGCAGTTCAGTGGTTAGGACTCCAAGCTCTCACTGCCGAGGGTCTGGGTTCAATCCCTGGGTGGGGAACTAAGATCCCACTTGTGCAATATGGCTAAAAATAAAATTTTAAACGTTTATCAACTAGGCAGGGAGGAAGGATATAAGTTACATTTTAATTCACGGGAACAGATATTCAAGGGAGAAACAGAGGACCAGACTGGGCAGGGCAGCCCCAGTAGTGAGTGTACCCCTCTCACCCTGGAAGGCCTGGGGCTCCTAATAGTCCAGCACCCACTCACCTATGGCCCATTGCCCCGCCACCCAGAGTGGCTGGGGTCATAGGGACAGGTGCCGGCAAGCCTGAGTTTTGTTCTCCTGCCTCCTTTGCTTTCTGTTACCTCCTTCCCTCTCCCCTTTGCTTGCATGCCTATGCTCAATTCTCTCTCTCTTCAGCAGGAATATAATGTTCGGCTGCTTTCCACCCACTCTCTGAAAGCTGCCAGCGAATAATGACTAAGGTGGTGGGTGGAAGTACAGCAAGTTGAGACCAATTTAGCAGTCCGGGGTGCCAGGAGGAGGGTGATTTAGCAGCAAATAGCTTTGCAAACAGCAAGGAAAGTGAAGATGCCCCCGAAGCCAACAGACCAGTGAGCCAAGTGCACAACCCTGCCCGGGTGCCTAGGGCAGGGACTGTCTCAGCCGCCTGGCAGCCTGTGTGGGGAGGTCAGGTCATGTGAGGGGCAGGGCTTGTCCTGAAATGC
This sequence comes from Muntiacus reevesi, assembly GCF_963930625.1. NCBI lineage: Eukaryota > Metazoa > Chordata > Mammalia > Artiodactyla > Cervidae > Muntiacus > Muntiacus reevesi. The sequence continues at coordinate 291,740 of NC_089258.1, forward strand.
CAACTCATTTTCAGAGCCATGCCCACCCCCGATCTCAGCTCTACTTTGGATATCTTTGAGGGGCCCATGTCCCTGTACATCCCTGGGGCAGGCCGTTTCACTAGATAGGTCCTTCTTCTTCTAATGGATGCTGGGGCCTCGGATCTACAGCCCTGAGGGGCTGATGGGAACTGGACAGACTGCTCTGGGCATGGTAGAAACAGAGGTCCTGTGGTTTCGGGGGAGGGGGCTGCCCCCAGCATGCTGTGAACCATGCCCCAGAGAGAGGCCAACCCAGGTGGACACTGGTGTGGGGCTTGCAGGGCCTGCCAGCCAGGGGTCTTGAGGACTGGTACTATGGGATGTGACTGCGAGTGTGGTGGGTATCAGAGGAGAGCTCACCTGAGATGCAGAGATGATGAGAATGCATGGGATGTGTGTGTGTGTGCACATGTCTGCTCACAGTCATCTTGAAGGCAGTTCTCTTCTCCCACAGTGATTAGCTAACATGGAAGCAAATCTGTGGGTGATCTGGGGAGGGTGGCTCTATCCTGCCTTTGTTCCAGACGCTGGACGAAACCCACGTCACATCTGTTCAGATACCAATTTGGCCTGTCACTTAGGAAGAAAAATCACCTCTCTGCTGGATTGATTAGGACAATTAGTTTTAGCTGTTAGGGCATGTATGCACCAGCACGTAAACACACACACACACACTCACTCTCTCCTCTGTCTCTTTCACCCTCCCCCTGTTCCCCACCCCACAACTCCACTGCGTCCCCTGCTTGGAGCCCCACTGCACCCTCTTGCCACCAACCCTCCATCCTATTCTCTCATCTGGGAGGCAGCCTCCATATGTGACCACCCCTGAAGTCTGGTTTCCACACACTGCTCACATTACCAACGAAGAGACTGCTAATCCCATTTTAGCTTAGGACTTTGTTGCATATGGATAAGGTGGGAACACTGAATTAGATTATGGATGAAAACTTGGTATTCCAATGAAACGTCATTAATTCAGACTCTGTGAAGACAAAATCTGCATAATTTCAATGCAGCATGGACTAAACCTATGAGGTGACTAGCTATAAAGAGAAAGAACCGACATAAAATACATTTCATTCCTTAAAGTGCATCTCAAGTAGAGATCCCATTATGCCAGATACTTATTTCTTGTTTATTGAGCTTAAGCTATACGCATAACAAGTGTTTGGGGATAAGGAGGGGGTACACAGAGAAAGGGGAGAAAACTCTAAGACTTTCATCAAGCTTGAATTATAATAATTACAGAAGTAAACGAGTTCTTATAATTTTAAAAATCTCTCTTCTTTCTGTATGTTAATCACTTGACAACAATTCACTGAACCTAAATCTATTTACTTAATTCGGCTGTGTGGTTACTGCTCGGATTGGGAGTCAAGATGGCCCAGTTCAACCCCAGAATTCCACTTAAAGTCTTGAGTAAAACTCCTTTACTTCTAGTTCAATTTTCTCATCGGTCAAATTGCAGAAGAAATGTCAGAGTTGTAAATAACAATAATAATCCGTTTAAAGTTAAAAAGTGCTATTAAAATCACTACAATGTGGAGAAGGAAATGGCAACCCACTCCAGTATTCTTGCCTGGAAAAGTCCATGGACAGAGGAGTCTGGCGGGCTGAAGTCCATGGGATTACATGACTGAGCATGTGTGCACGAGGGTGGAGGGAAATGGCTTGGTAGCAATAAAGTGGTAGAACTAAAAAAATAAAATAAAATAAAATAAAATAAAATCACTACAATGGGAAACCCAGGGATGGTTAGGCTGTCTGGTGGGAGCCTGTTGTCCGGTAGGAAGTAAGGAAGAGAAGCAAGATGGAGATTGCAGATACAGAAGCAGCATGCAAAACAGCAGCAGCTAGAAACCCAACTCACCCCACCTGACTCTGGCTGACACATCCGGGCCCACTTTTCTGGACCCCTGGAAGGGCTCATCTGCGGCTAAGCTATACAGTCGCTTGGCTGGAGGCAGTTGTTAAGAGCAGAGTTACCTCCCACCCGGTATTGCCCAGTTTTGTCTGGTCTGCATGGCTGGTCAAGCCAGTTAAAAGGAGATAACAGGCTCCCTCCAGGGGCTCCCCTTGGAGAGAGAGAGCCATCTCCTGGACTCTGAACTTGCATCTGGGAGCTATGACGTTGCTGCTATGCTTCCTCTCTATAGGGAAGGTATAAATCTCTTCCTTAGGTTCAACTTCAAGGTCTCGTTCACAGTCACCTCTTACCTCCCTCCTGGGGAAGAGCTGCCAATCAAAGTTGTCCTGATCTAGTTTTCAACGTACTAGTCACTGATTTATGGGGGCTGGCTCCTCTTCAATCCTCATCACAAGTTTTATTTAGCCAGACCATTATTTAGTCATTTTGTTTATCCCCCATCACCCTGGCACCTTGCATGGATGAGACCTTTAATAATGAAGCAACTTAGCATGCATGCACATCCATGTAAGGTGCCAGGGAGATGAGGGATAAACTGGGCAAGGGTGGCACAGTGGTAAACAATCTGCCTGGTAACACAGGAGATGCGGGTTTGATCCCTGAGTTGGGAAGATCCCCTGGAAGAGAAAATGGCAACCCATTCCAGTATTCTTGCCTGGAAAATTCCACGGACAGAGGAGGCTGGTGGGTTACAATCCATGGGGTCATAAAATAGGCAGACACGACTGAGCACAAGCACGAAAGAATGCAACATGTGAGATTTTCAAACTTGGGTGATGATCTTTGAAAGGAAAATGAAAATCATCAAGGACCTCTGAGAAAGCATGTGAAATCCTGACACGAGGAATAACGGGGTGGTGCAAAGGGCATGGGAAAGGAGTCAGCGGACTCTGAACCATGTGACCTTGGGCAAATCACGGCCCAATGACCTCCCCAAACATGGGAGCAACTTACACTCCCAGCAGAGCCGTGAGAGTGTCCATTTCAGAAGAGTGTTTTTTAAACTGCAGCAGCACAAAAATCTATTCAAAAGCCAGCTCAGTGACCCACCATGTAAATCGTCTAAAGATTTCCCAGGCAGTTGGAAAGATTTCCCAGGTTTGTTGGCCAGACCCCAGAAACACCTCATCGCTGCCCTGGAACCACCGCCCCCTGGGGGTTCCAACTGCAGGATTTTGAAACCTCAAATCTAGATCACACCTATCACCTCCTACTTGTATAATTATACTTCTCAGTGGAAGGACCTGGAGATAGAGTGCGTAGGCTGGCAGGGTGGGTGGAGGCTGGGTTTTCTTTAGGCTCCCAAACTACTGGAGGCAGGAACCAGGATGGAGGAGCCCAAGTGAGGCAGAAGCCCTGAAACAGCTGGCCCAGTAATACAGACAGGAAAATCAGAGGTCACGCCACTCAAGTGTCCTTCAGCAGAAATCTGCTGCTGGGAAAAGTGCTCCCACGAAGAGTCTCCAATACCTCTTTTCTGTCCAGTTACTTTATTAAACACGCATTTCCTAAGGACTTCCTCCTAGAAGCCAAACACTACTCTGAACTGGGAATTGATGACACATCTCTGCCTCTAGGAACTTTGGAGGCTCTTCAGGAGCCTGTGGGCAAATGCCAGGAGAGCGAGGAATGACAGGAAGGCAGGTGACACAAACTTAAAGAGAGAAGGGACACGTTGTTGGAGGAGTTGATCCTGTATGGTTAAAACCTGAAGTGCAAGCGGGGGCTAGTTGGGTGGAGGTAGAGGAAGAGAGCAAGAATATTTTGCACAGAAGATACATGTTCAAAAGTAGCAGAAGAATGTGCAAAGAGCCAGGGTCAGCGCTAAGCTGAGCTCAGACCCTTGCTCCTCCATTTCCTATCCTGGCAATGGGATTGAAGTCTCCTCCTCTAATAATCATACATACCCTACGGGGCTATGCTGAGAATTAAAGGAGATAATGAGCCAAAAGTACTGGGCACACAGGGTACTTAGTGAAGGGTATTAAATGTTGCTAAATATTTCCCATTACACTAGTCTGTAAGATGCATAATCACTGGGTTGCCATCATCGGTTTATTCATCTTTGTAGACTCACTTTCAGGCTCAGAGCCTTGCCTTTTGTAGGCACGGAATGAATATTTTTTAAATGAATGTTGAAAAAGTGCAAAGGCGTATACCTATGTTTTCAGGATCAGAAAGCCATTTTTCCATAGCTAGAGCCCATCTATGTCTGTGGCCATATAGGCAGATGCATGGTTTCTCAAAATAGCTCAGCAAATTTTTCCCTCACATGGTCCCAAAGCACTGGCTCTCCCCAAGTCACACTACCCAGCCGCACCCCTTCAACGGCAACTCTCCTGACACATATCCACTGGGACACACGGGCAGACAAGGGGCTCCTCCTATAGATAGACAGAAGCAGAAGCTGAACTATTAAAACAGGTTCTACTTGTGAAGCACAGAGGCTGCCATCAACATTCAAAATCCCCACCATCTCTAATGTCCCATCCTCCCTCTTGCTCACATGCTGGAACCTTCAAAGAGACACCCTTCTTTTCCAATCTGAGTTTCTTCTCATCACCAACAGATGCGTGTCCCCGGGTCATGTCCACCCATCTGATCCCTCCTGCTTGGACTCCCACTTGTTACGCCTGACTTTGCTCCCATGAACTGTGGACCTCAGGAGTCCTGTTGCTCTGTGGCCTCACTTTTTTCACTGTCAGAACACAGAGAGTCAGCGATGCTCCATGCTCACCTGGTAGTTATGTCTCACGGGTAAAGGAGATAACAAATGAGATAACGTCTATGATGCACAGAAAACACCTCAAGAAGAAAGGCTCTGGATAAATACAAGGTGTAAACGCCACACCTGATTAGCATGTATGCCTCTGTCCACAGACTTCAACCATAGACTCCACTCTCCTCCACCCCTGAACATAAACACCCTTCCTGTCTGTAATCGCTGTCTCTGCTACACATCTTCATGTGTGTACATATACCCACAGACTTCCAGCACATGTATTTCCCCCAACATGCCCAGGGAAAATTGTTTTTGAACTCAGAGGAAGCTCAGGTTACAAAAGCTCTCTTGCCCCTACACACAGGCTCTTTTTCAGGACGCAGGAAGAAGTGCCAAGCAGACAGCTTATCTCTCAAGCAGGGCACCTCAGCTCCCATCATGGGGCTGCAGGAGATCCCTACCTGGCACAGCTCCTGCCAAGGGCTCTCCAGGATGAGGTGCCTCCTTACTAGTTTGCCAGCACCCAAGACCAGAACAGAGGGGCAGCGAGAGGATGTGGTTGGAAGGCCAGAGGAAGGACCCAGACACTTCAGATGCTCAGCGCCCTAAGTACTCCTCATTCCTGGGAAATTAGGGCCCTGAAGTCAAGGAATCAGTCAAGGAGCAGTTTCCTGGGCGTGACACAGTTGTGGGCAAGCAGACCGCCCAGGCCCTCCCCAGTTAGTCCTTTTCACCTGGGGTGAGAGCTGTGTGTGTGTGTGTGTGTGTGTGTGTGTGTGTGTGTGTGTGTGTGTGTGTGTGTGTGTGTGTGTGTGTGTGTGTGTGTGTGTGTAGGGGAGTGGGGAGAGAGCGAGGGGTTAGTCCTTTTCACCTGGGGTGAGAGCTGTGTGTGTGTGTGTGTGTGTGTGTGTGTGTGTGTGTGTGTGTGTGTGTGTAGGGGAGTGGGGAGAGAGCGAGGGGTTAGTCCTTTTCACCTGGGGTGAGAGCTGTGTGTGTGTGTATGTGTGTGTGTGTGTGTGTGTGTGTGTGTGTGTGTGTGTGTGTGTGTGTGTGTAGGGGAGTGGGGAGAGAGCAAGGGGTTAGTCCTTTTCACCTGGGGTGAGAGCTGTGTGTGTGTGTGTGTGTGTGTGTGTGTGTGTGTGTGTAGGGGAGTGGGGAGAGAGCGAGGGGCTGGCTGCCTGTGGTGGGTGAGAGAAAGAAATGAATGTGATGTGTGTGTAGGTGTGAGACTGTGTGTGTGTTGCTTTGGCTGAATGACTCCAGGCAGTGCTAAGTTGTTTAACTCCTGTCTGACTGTGTGACCCCATGGACTGTAGCCCGCCAGGCTCCTCTGTCCATGGGATTCTCCAGGCAAGGATACTGGAGTGGGTTGCCATGCCCTCCTCCAGGGGATCTTCCTAATCCAGGGATGGAACCGGCGTCTCTTACCACTAACTAACCTGCAATGGCAGGCAGGTTCTTTACCACTAGCCCCACCTGGGAAGCCCCAAGCAGGCAGGGGGCCACTTAAATACCCAGGTTCATCACCCACCTTCTCTATCGATCTCAGCCTCTGTGACCTAATCCTTCAGTGGAACAATCTATACTTCCGACTGCACCCGTGTCCCTGCCACCAGTGCGGACACACGCAGCCCATCTCCAAAGTTCCAGGCAGCGAAGTTCAGCGGCCCGGCCGCGGCTGTCAGACCCCGCTCGCACATCTCCCGCTTCCTCATTTCTGGACTTCGGTGTCACCCAACACCTCTGCCCCCGCAGACCAGGCTCGGGACGGGGAGGGGATAAACCCGGTCTGTAGCAGACAAAGCCGGAAGGACGGGCGCACCCTCCTTTCTTGCAGGCGGGGACCAGACTCGCCCGCCGCGCGCGCCCGGGCAGAGGGGAGACCCTGACAGCCACGGGCGGAGACAAAGACACCTGGACAGACGCCGGCACAGACAGACAAAGACAGACTGACGCGCTGGCACGCCGCGGGGAGCGCAGTTTCCCCGGAGCCCGGCTCCCTCCTTGCGGACTGAGCGAGACCCCGTGCACCTCACCTTATCTGTCCCTGCGCCTGGGGCTGACTTCAGGTTTGCTTTTTTTCTTTTCCAGGGTGTTTGGCGATGTGCTCGCGTCTCTCTTCTCGCGCTGGCCGGGCGGGTCCCGAGACTGCTCGCAGCTCCGGCTCGCTAGATGAGGCGAGCAGAGAAACTTTCTACCTCGCTTCCCGCCCGGCGCCGCCCTTCTCCCGCCCGGCCGCCCGCCCGCTCGCTGGGTCCCTGGGCGCCGGCCCCAGCGCGGGTCCCGGAGCCTCGGGCGGGCGGGAGGGCAGGGCGCGGCGGGCGGGCCGGGGCGGGGTCGGCGCCGCTCATTGGCCGGGGCGGGGCGGGGCGGGGCGGGGCGGGGCCGGCGCCGGCGCCGCTCGTTGGCTAGGGCTGCCGGCGGCTCTTCCTAGCGGCTCGGCGGCCTTTGTTCCCAGCTGACAGCTGGGGTTGCCCTCGACCTCCCGCTCGCCTGCATCCGCCTCCCGCGCGGGGTCCCGACTCCCCCAACTCTCCGATCTCACTTTCAGCAGATCCCTCCGGGCAGCCCCGTCGGCTCGATCTTTTTCTCCCCCCTCTTTCACTTCCCCCATTCCTCTGTTTTGTCTTTTTCTTGTTGCCCCCTTCTTTTTACCCCTTTCTTCTTACGTTTCATTTTCCCCAGAACCATCTCCCCACTTCAGTCCCCTGGATTTCTAGGTTCAAAGACGGCACCAGCAGCCTGCTAAGAGACATTGGTTCGGCACGATTGCAGGTTGGAACCTAGACCACTGGTACTACCACTCCGAAAAGTTTAAGGTGAAAGTTGAGGACTGTTTATAGCTAGTAATCTTACCCAGTACCACTATCATTTTCTCTACCACCCACTTTCAACTTCTAGCATTTGAGCTAGGAGGGAACCCAAGTTTACAAGATTTGGTTGGACAAAGGGCCAGTTTATTGGGTTTCCAGGGGTTGCATGAGGCTGGGATCCTGAGGATGCGTGGAATCTAATTCATTAAAACCAGGCATGACCCTGCCCAGGGAGTGTCGAGGTGGGGTGTGGGGAGACTGAAGTGCCTGGCTTCTGATTATAAGTAGAATGAGGGAAGATGGCCTGAAGGGAATCACACCATATTGTTTCTGCCATTTCTCCACCCGAAACCCTGTAGAGGATCCTCACCACCTCCAGTTCTTGACCCTAAAGACTCCATCTTTCAATTCTTGGCTTCCTCCTGGGAGGCAGCGAGGCATGAGGTTTAAGGGGTCAGTCAGATAAACTCTGCTGCTTAAATGTATGACCCCGAGTCACTGCCTTAAATTCCTTATATCCCAGTTCCTTCCTTTATAAAATTGGGATAACAATTCCCAGAATGTAAACTCCCTGAGAACAGGGACTTTCTTTTTTGTTCATGAATGAACTTGACTCCTTTTGTTCACATATATCCCCAACACTCAGAACTTGATACATAGTAGGCACTCAATAAATAATTGTTGAATGAATGAATTTCTTATTTGTAGATTTGTTGTGAGGATTAAATAAGGATCCCAATATGTGGTAAGTATGGGTTTCCCGGGTGATGCTAGTGGTAAAGAACACACCTGCCAATGCAGGAGACGTAAGAGACGTGGGTTTGATCCCTGGGTTGAGAAGATCCCCCAGGAGGAAATGGCAACCCACCCCAATATTCTTTTCATACTGTTCATGAGGTTCCCAAGGCAAGAATACTGAAGTGGTTTGCCATTGCCTTCTCCAGTGGACCACGTTTTGTCAGAACTCTCCACCTTGACCTGTCCGTCTTAGGTGGCCATACACCCATGGCTCATAGTTTCATTGAGTTAGACAAGACTGTGGTCCATATGCTCAGTTTGATCAGTTCTCTGTGACTGTGGTTTTCATTCTGTCTGCCCTCTGATAAGGATAAAAGGCTTATGGAAGCTTCCTGATGAGAGAGACTGACTGTGGGGGAAATTGGGTCTTGTTCAAGTATTCTTGCCTGGAGAATTCCACGGACAGAGGAGCCTGGTGGGCTACAGTCCATAGGGTCACAAAGAGTCAGACACCACTGAAGTCACTTAGCACACATGCCAGCACGTAGAAAGTACATATGTGTGCATGCTAAGTCGCTCAGTGGTATCTGACTCTTTGCGACCCTATGGACTGTAGCCCACCAGGCTCCTCTGTCCATGGAATTCTCCAGGCAAGAATACTAAAGCAGGTTGCCATTCTCTTCTCCAGGGGATCTTCCTGACCCAGGGATTGAACCCACATCTCTTATGTCTCCTGCATTGGCAAGGAGGTTCTTTACCCCTACCGCCATCTGGGAAGCCCTGAAAGTGCATATACATGGCAACTATTATAAATCTTGTGGTTGACACAAAGAAATTGTAGCATTGTTTATAATAGCTGCCATGAAAGTACATATACATAACAGCTATTATAAGTAATACTACAATTTCTTTGTGTCAACCCCAAGACTGGTTACTCAGTTTTCTCAGACAACACTTCTTACCCACCTTTGTATGTACTCATCCCTCATTGGAAAAGTCATTCTCTATTTGACAAAATTTAAGACCTAAAATGCATTCTAGGGTTTGATGTACAGCCCACTTAGAAGGACTGAGTTAGGCAAAGGGTCTAGGCAGAGCAGTGATGTGTGTGAGAAGTGAAATCCAGAAACAGTATGGAAGAATAGAAACCCCCTGTGCAGGGAAGCTTCAGAGATAAAGTGGGGTGTATGGAGAATGGGGGCAGAAGTAAGGATGAGGAATGAGAGAGGAGAGCCATGATGGTACAGTGTGTGTGCATGTGTGTGGTCATAAAAGCCTCAGGAATGTGGTCTCCTGAAGTATGAGGCCATAATTAGCTTCCTGATTCAGCTGTTGGGTATGGAAATGCAATGCCTGGGTGTGTCTGCCTCTGAAACCTCTGGTGAGGTTCTTACTGTGGCTCCTCTTCCTTGTCTAGTGAAGGTGTATTACCCTCCTAGGCCCTGGCTATCCCATTTGGCCCTCTGCCTCTCTTAGGCTCTCCCTTGCTTGAGGTGAGTCTAGAAAACTGGGTCACAAATTATGCTCTTATAAAATATGCCCTGCCATCTTCATCAACTCATTATCTGAGGTTCAAATGGCTTACTATTCTAGCTTATTATTCTGTTACTCAGCTCTAGGATCTCAGATTGGCCACAGAGGACCAAGCCCATGGCCCAGTAACCTGACAGCTGGTCTGAGCTAGAAGCACATCTGCTTTTTTCAATGTACTTTCTCCTATCACAATTTAAATAACTGCCTGACTTCTTGTTTGTCTTTAACTCTCCTGTGAGTTTCTTGTTCAAAGCCCAACATCTTTCTTATTCGACATTGAATCCCTAGCACATTGTTAGTATGCAGCAATCACTCAAAAAGTACTTAAATAAATTCTATGGTGGAAGGCAGGATGATGTTGCAGAGAGAGGAATGAACTCATATACAAAAGGTTCATATCTAGTCCCACTTTTTCAAACTTGTTGTCACCCTATTGAGACTCAGTTTGCTCATCAGTGAAATGGGCCTAAAAATATTTGCCCTGTCTGTGGCAGTGATGCAAATATGAAAAGGATTATTGAAATCAAAGTGGTAAGAAAAGTTAAAAAAATGTTAAATAACAGTTTAATGTTATTTTGAGTCTAAAAATTCAGGGCTTTGAATTGGGAGGTAAGAAAGGATGACTGTACTTAACTTAGGCTGGATAATCTCTGAAAGCAGGTGAGAAAATATTATTATGCTAGATCATGTGGTGCTAGTGGAAAAGAACTCACTTGTCAGTGCAGGAGACATAAGAGACATGGGTTTGATCTCTGTGTTGGGAAGATCCCCTAGAGAAGGGCATGGCAACCCACTCCAGTATTCTTGCCTGGAGAATTCCATGGACAGAGGAGCCTGGCAAGCTACAGTCCATGAGGTTGCAAAGAGTTGGATACGAATGAAGTGAGTTAGCATGCAGCAGAGCATTGAGAAAAGCTTTAATGGATCAACAGGCTTCCACTACTCCATCTATCTTCCAGCTAGCCTAGGGAAGCAGGGGTAGGTTGGCTTTCCTGCAGGCAAAGCCAATGCCTCCTGATCTTAGAAAATGCCCAACCAATGCCCTGTCTCCCTCCAGGATGTGAAGCTCTTAGAACCAGAATTTACATTTCTTACTTGTACATCTCCGGGCACCTTACATCTCATATCTCTGGATATCACTAAACTCCTGTGCTTTGAGAGAGCCATCTCTTCCTTGACTTCTCTACCTGTTAAGAAAACAAGTTAGATAAAATGCAAATAGTGTTTGTCCTTTCCTAGAAAGTACTACATGACTTCCAGAAACTGTTTAGCATTATTGTTATCACCATCATTATCATCGGTGACATTATTATCTGACATTATTATATTATTATTCTGAATTCTTAACCTATATTCCCATTCAGGAAACCAGGGAAGTTGTGGAGGGAAGAAAGACTCCTTCAGGCCCTGGGGAGAATGTGCTGACCTCAGAATTCCTATCCTGGGATGACTCATCTCCATTAAGATATTCAAGTCACCTTAGGAAATATGTCCACCCCATTCTTTCATCTAAAGGAAAACCGAGTCAAAGAGCAAGATAAGAAGTTGGCCCAGCTTCACTGGGACACCAGGGTGGTAAGGCATGGCTCCTGCACCTGCCTCAGCAACTGCGTGACTGATCCAGTGCCAGACGTGCTTTGGTTTGGGCAGTGGAGACCACAGGCAGGCAGCCTTCCCCTGAGCAGAGAACAGTAAAGCGGTCACCTCAGCTAAAGCAAAGGGTTCGAATGGCGTCATGCATTTTAAGTTGCTTTAGTCGTGTCCAACTTTTTGTGATCCTGTGACTGTAGCCTGCTCCTCTGTCCACAGGATTCTCTGAGAAAGAATACTGGAGTGGGTTGCCATGCCCTCCTTCAGGGGATCTTACTGATCTTACTGACCCAGGGTTCAAACCCACAGCTCTGGCATTACAGGACGATTCTTTACTGCTGAGCCACAAGGGAAGCCCACTCAAACGGCACTAACTAGCTTTAGTGTGAAGAGGTTTTGTCCAGCCACCAGGCAGCAAAACTCACAAGACAACTGTTTAGCAAATGCTTCAATGTAAATCAAGGTTAAACTAGATTATGAAAAAACTAAGAAGAAAATATTCTGACTTGATTCCTCCTATCCCAACACCATTTTCAATAGGAGATGGTTGGCTATTTCTCATTCAGCATCCTCGCTTTGAAAGGTTCTGGGATATATCACCTGCTAGGGAATCTGTCTTCCAGGGTTTGGACTGGTTTGTCTAAAAGTCTGAAGCAGGCAGATGTTTCTACTTTGTTTCTCCTTACAGTATTAGGAAAGCTTGAATCAAACTGGGTTGAACAAAAGGAAAAAAAAATACTCATGAATGAATAAGTGAAGAGATCAGCTCCCAGGTTAGTGCATACCATGGATTCACAATATCATCAGAGACCAGGTCTCCCTTTCCTGGCTTGGCATCTTCAGAGTAAGTGCTTTGCCCTCAGAATGATTGTTTAGGACTATAGGCTGGATCTTTCAGTCCCACTGGCACACCCAAAATCCAGCAATGGTTTGAGGATTCAAGTACCTTTGTTTCTGCATCTCTTTCCTAGGGTCAAGAAAACCTTTCCTGAAAGGTGAGAGAAGTCTTTCCTGCTGACACTGAACAAGTTTAGCCACATCAGCAAGCAGTCATTGGCTAATCCAATGAGATTATTTTGATTGGGTTTTACCAAGGGATTGGAAGTGGAATAGATATTGGGACATAGCTGTATCTCTCGCCTTCAAGGGAGAAGGGGGAAACTGTGGCGAGAACTGACAATCATTGCTTGTCTATTTCATCCCTCTACTTGGCTGGGCATCTTATTATATACATTATCTTACTTAGTTGTAGAAATCATTATTATTTCTATTTTCCAAGTGAAGAAACTGTAGTTAGAGTGGCTAAGTAACTTGCCCCAAAGTGTAAGTGAAAGTGAAGGTGTTAGTCACTCACTCAGTCATGTCCAACTCTTTGTGACCTCACGCACTGTAGCCCGCCAGGCTCCTCTGTCCATGGGATTTTCCAGGCAAGAATCCTGGAGTGGGTAGCCATTTCCTTCTCCACGGGATCTTCCCAACCCAGGGATTGAATCTGGGTCTCCTGCATTGCAGATGGATTATTTATCACGGAGCCACCAAGGAAGCCCTCCGCCATCAAGTTTAAACTTCTTTCTTAGCATCTCTACAGTGTGCCTCTTTCTTACCTGTGCATTCCTTTTCCTCCCTCCTGCAACAGATATGTCTTTTTACTTCCACACAACTTCCCCACCTCCATCAAGGCCACCACCATGCCCTTGCCTCCCTTCAGGGCAGAATGAAAGTGTCTTTCAAGGCCCTCCCCAAGCCCTGACCCTGCCCTCCTGCATCCCCTACTCCCACTCCATAATTGGAAGTCCTGTCAATTTGTGTCATGTCCGTCTCCTGCTCTGCTTTCCTTCTTGCACACTTTGTTACTTGCGCTTTCTTGTTTTAGGTGAATGCACCTAATTTTCAGATTTTTCAGTGGCCAGCTCCATGCTTGGTCCATGAGAGGGCGTTCCACAAATACTTAATGACTAAGTGAGGGCAAGGACCAACTCTTACTTCTCTATCTCCCTCGTAACACTCAGCCTGCTGCTGCCCATGGGTGGTGACTAATGGACTAATTGGCTTTGGGCTGATTCCTCCCCAGGGCTGAGGAACGACAGGCAGACAAAGAAGCTGGCATGACCTTTGTCAGTACTGAGGGAGGCCTTCGGTAAATGGGCCCCGTCAAGCCCACATTTGCTTGTAGCCCTCAACTCATTTAAGCAAATAGAGCATATGAGACCGTGACTTCTGGGAAATCATTTAGTTCCCCTATGGAGCATGTTGCCAGGCTCATTTCCTGCACCTAGGGGGGAGAAAAAAAAAGCAGAGAAGCTTTTGAGACCCTGTATGCTGAAATAGAATTTACACATTTACTTAGCTATTTCTGAAGAAGCAGTTCAGGGAGGCCCAGACTGAAAGGCTGATGCTGTTTCCTAAGAGTTGGTGACATCAAGACCGGTCACCTGGGACCTGCCC